>NC_091470.1:307699509-308026592 GCF_036971445.1 Narcine bancroftii
GCGGTCAGAGATTGCTGAAGCGACTCCCAGGACAATGAACCGGCAGGGGTAGAAGCTGGGGCAGCATCAGACCAACAACCCTAAAATGGCATTGGTCAAACTGCCCAGCTAACTCAGCAGAAACAGCCTGGGGAAGAAGGGAATTCATATGCATGGATGTTCCCACCCCCTATTGTTATTCATATGTCTGACTCAGTCATTCAGTAAAAACAGTGTGAGCTTGAACAGTATAAAAGCAGCCTTTCCAGTCCTAATAAATGGGTGAGCTTAACCTGCCACACTGCGTATTGGTCGGCTACATGGACTTTGATCCATGCCAAATGGGAAGTCTCCATGGGATGATGGCTTTACTTGTGAATTTTATAAAAATTTTCAGGATTTATTGATTCCATTATTGATGGCGACAAAAGTTCACTCTTTTCCGGATTCTTTTGCTCAAACAATTATTAGTTATTCTTAAGAAAGATAGGTACCCATTGAAAGCTGTGTCTTATAGACCAATTTTATTATTAAATTTTGATTATAAAATTGGAGCAAAGGTTCTAGTTAATAGGTTGGCTAAATATTTACCAGAAATTAATTTAGATCAGGCGGGTTTTATTAAAAATCATTATTCGGCAGATAATATTGTGAAGTTGAATTCTTTAATAAGCACTTTTTGGAAAGATCCAACCTACCAATGGTTATTTATTGGATGCAGAAAAGGCCTTTGATAGAGTAGAGTGGAGTTTTTTTATTTAAAGTTTTAGAGAAATTTAAATTTGGCCCTTTTTTAATAGGTTGGATTAAGGCTTTCTATAGAAGCCCCACTGCTAGAGTTGTGATAAATGGACAGTTATCTTCACCTTTTATGTTGACTAGACAAGACTATCCTTTGTCACCAGCTCTATTTGCATTAGTTATTGAACTTTGCCTCAGATGATTAGACTAGATATTAATATTAAAGGTATTAAGGTGAAATCTGATGAATTTGAAATTAATTTTTTTGCAGCTTATGTTTTGATATATTTAACAGAACCTCAGAATTCTTTGAGGTGTTTACAGGACAGATTGGAACAGTATGGTGAGATATCAGGTTATAAAATTAATTGGGAAATGAGTGAGATTATTCTTTTTGTAGTCGTATTGTGAAATTCAAATGGTCAGATCAAATTAAGTATTTAGGTGTTAAGGTAGATTGTAATTATAGTTATATATATGAATTAAATTATTTGTCATTATTGTCTAAAATTAAACATGATTTGAATTGATGAAAAGATTTACTGATTATATTAATTGGAAGAGTTGATTGTATTAAAATGAATATTTTTCCTTGAATTCAGTATTTTTTTTCAATCTATTGCTTGTAAGATTCCTCAAATTTTTTTTTTAAGGATTTAAATGCTTTGTTGAGGAAATTTTTGTGGAAGGATAAAATGTTAAGGGTATATTTCCAAAAATTAACTTGGAAATATGAATTAGGAGGTTTGCAACTCCCTAATTTTCAAAATTATTATGATGCAGCACAATTGAAATTTATTAATAGGATGTTTGAAACAGATAAACTCTTGATACCGGCTTATTTTGAATTATCTCAAATTGATGAGAAAATGATGGATCAGTTTATTTATAGATGGAATACTAAGTTATTGAGTAATTATAATTTGCCTGTTAAAAAACATTTAATGAACATATAAAAAAATAAAGTTATTGGTACCCAAGGTAAGATTTCAGGTAAAACTCCTTTGTATCAAAATAGAATTTCCCCCTTTACACTTAAAATCAGCTTTTGAAATTATGGGATTGAAAGGGTATTAAATTGGTGCAAGATTGTTATGAAGCAGGATATTTTATTTCTTTTCAAGAATGAAAGAGAAATATGATACATCAAATACTCATTTTTCTTATTATCAAATTAAAGCTTGATTGTTGGATAATTTTGGACATACTTTACAGTTACCTAGATGGTCTAAGTTTGAAATTTTACTTACTGAGGGTGATAAGAAGGGATTTCTAACTGAGATGTATGCTTTATTACAGAATAAAATGCCTAAATTGAATTTACATAAATCTAGATTGAAATGGGAGAAAAATTTAGGTATATGTATTTCTCAGGATGACTTGATGAATTTATGTAGGGATAGTATGACTAAAATTGTAAATGTAAGGTATCAATTAGTTCATTATAATTTAATTCATCAATTATATTTATCTCCTGAAAAATTAAGGAGATATAATTTTATTTATTCAGATTTATGTTTTAGATGTCATGAGGATGAAAGTTCTTTTTTACATTCTACTTGGTCATGTGAAACAGTAAAATCTTTTTGGAATAGACTCAAGGAATTTTCAGAAGTTATTCTAAAAGTGAAATTTTCATTAGACCCTTTTGTATTTTTGTTGGGTAATATTAAGAGGTTGAGTTTAGAATTAAGATTAAATAGATTTCAAATTGCATTTTTGAGATTGGCATTAGCTGTAGCTAGAAAATGTTTGGCAATTACTTGGAAAAATTAAACTGATTTGAGTATTCAGAGATGACATACAGAATTGAGGACGTATTCTATTGGAGAAGATAATACATAATTTGTGTGTAATTCTTTTCAAATTGGAAAACTTGGAGCCCCTATTTGGATTATATGGGGTTGAATTTTAAATCCTTCTGCCGCAGTGTTACTCCAAACCATGGGAATTAGTTGATGAATTTTGTTGATATGGGTGATCTCCTTTTTTCTTCCTTTTGGGGTAGGTTAGAGGGGGTGGGTTATGGAAGGGGGTGGAGGGTTGTAGGGGGTTAGTTTTAAAATATCATGCATGTATTGTTTTTGAATTGTTTCTGTTTTATTCATTAATTATATGTTTCAAAATATGTATAATGATTTAATAAATAAAATTTAAAAAAATAGATAAGTCCAATGCAAACTTTCCAACTGATTATTTAATTCAATTGCAGTTCATTTTTTTCTGTAACATTTTATCTTTAAATATATTGAACAATCAACAACCATACAAAATATACAACGTTAAGAAAACCCACCCTTCCACCCTCTCCCCCTGTGTCAGTCCAATTAAACAGAGAAAAAAATATCCCGGGGGGTGTGGCAAGATGGCGCAACTCTTTGGTGTTGTTTTGTCTTTAAATGCCCATTAAAATCTTTTCAAGGTTAGATATAGTTAGAGCTGTTAAACTAGTTTCCAATGGTACAATTGTTGAAAAAAAAGCAAGAAAAAAACGGCAACAGATTGTTAAGAAATTACATTTTCTGAAGATATCAGAGCCTACTTGTTTACAAGAAGCCAGGACTCAACGTGGAATGGATTCAGGAGGAGAAGCACAGGAATCAGCAGCGGAGCTCTGTTTTCTGCCGGTAGGGCTCTCTAAAAATGGCACCCGGCAGCCCTTCGAACAAAGGGCTAGCCAGGTGCATGTATTTCAGTCAATGCCCGCTATGAGCGCTGTCACAGAGCCTTTGACAGCTGAAACAGCTGGGAAGCTGCCAGCTGAAGGCTTGCAGTTAAAGGGACGTCCACTGACTGATGTAGTGGTGGCGCTGCGAAGTGCACCACCTGAAATGAAGATTCCTATAGACCTCGATGTGTCGGAGATGCTTGACAGAATATGGCTTGGGGATAACCCTCGCCATCAACCTCCAAATATTACTGGGGAGGTTATGGCGGGGGTTTCTACACGAAGTCACACTACAAGGAAAGCAGTTAAATTAAGGGAGGGAATACAAGACCTTTTGGCTATTCAGAAACAACTGGACCCTACTGTGTCTGAATCTACTTCAGTGGATAAGTTTCTTAAGAATCTTGAATCTAAGTTAACTGCTATATTGAAAGAATTTGTTAAAGCTTTAGATCAACTTGATACTAAACTTACTACCTTGGTGGATATTAATGCTCAACAGATGGCTGATTATGGAGCTTTTAAGCTTAAAACGAGTGAAAGACTTGATTTTTGTGACCAAGGTTTAGTTGAGGTACAAGATCAATTACAAGGTGTCAATAAAACAGTTGAAACTTTACAAATTCAGAATAAAAATTTAATGAAAAGGGTTGATTATTTGGAGAATCAATCCAGACGGAATAACATAAAAATTGTTGGTTTACCAGAAGATATGGAAGGATCAGATCCAAGAAAATTCTTTACTGAGCGGATTCCACAAGTATTAGGAGAAGATAAGTTCCCGGAAGGCTTAATACTGGAACGTGCACATAGACCTTTGAGAAGAAAGCCTTCTTTTGGACAAAAGCCACGACCTGTTTTGGTTCGTTGTTTAAATTATTATGATAGAGAGACAATTTTGCATGTGGCCATAAGAAGTGCACAACAAAGAAGATTTCCTTTGATGGTTCAGAATAATCGTGTTTTTTTAAATCCGGATTTGAGTCAAGAAGTTATGGCTCAACGACGTGAATTTAATTCTGTGAAAGAAGTGTTGTGGAAAAAAGGTTATAAAGCAACATTTAGATATCCTGCGGTACTGAAGATTTTTCAAGATGGTTACCAATCAAAATTTTTTGATGATCCTAAGGAAGCTATGGATTTTGCTCAATCGTTACCAATTATACAATTTCAGGAAAGACGTAGTCCTCCACGGTCTCCAAAGAGAGTGGAGATACAAGATGGGAATTGAATTCCAAGGAGAAATGGAAATAATGGTGGTCGAAGTGATAAAGTTGATTAAAAAATGCTAAAAATAAATTTTTTTTTCTCTCTTTGAGAAAATTTTAAATAATGATGATAGTTTATGTGAAACGTGAGTTGGGAGAGGGAGCTGGGTGGGCACTATTTTCCAGAAGTCATCAGCTACGTGTGAGTTATCTCACACCCGATATTGTGTGGGAGTTACCGCAATGAGCGGTTGACCCAGGAGGAGGTAGCAGTTGCCTCCTGCCTGGTTTTTTTTTCTTATTAATTTTTGGATTGAGGAGTGAAGGTTTTTTTTATTATTTTTAATTTTTTTAAATATTTTTTTTGTAGTTTTAGGAGGGGATAAGGGGAGGGAATTTTTTTTTCTTTTCTTTTTTTTGTGTGTTCTTTTAAGTAATGTTTAAATTTAAATTTTTTTTTTAATACTTAAGGTTTTAATTTATTAAGTATAAGAAAGTATTTGCTTGTTTAAAAAATTAAAAGTTGATGTGATTTTTTTGTAAAGTTTATTTAGTAGATAAGGAATATTTGAAATTTAAATCTGAATGGGATGGATAAGCTTTTTATTTTATATTTAACTTCAAGGTGAAACGAGTGGTAATTCTGGTGTAAATTATTTTATTATCTTAGTTACAGAACGAAGGGAACAATGGTGAAAGTTATAAATTGAATTGTACAATTCTTAATAAGGCTTGAATTTTGTTTGTTGTTTATGCTTCATTTGTTGAGGATATAGTTTTTGTTGTAGATGTGTTTTTATTATTTGGATATGTGAATTTTAAAGTAATGATTGGGGATATTTAAATGTGGTATTGGAGCTTTTATTGGATAAGTATTCAAGAGCAAAAGGGAAAAATGGTGGAAGAGTACTAAAATTGAATTGTATAATGCTTAATGAGGTTTGGATTTTGTTTTAAGATGGTGGTTTATGTGACTAATATGATGATAGATGTGAAGTTAGTTGATATTTGGTGAAGATTTATTTTTATAGAGAATGTTTTTTTTATCTTTTTTTCTCATGCTACAATTCTTTTTTAAGAATTGATTATTGTTTAATGTTTTTGTTTTTTTGTAAGTGGGTTTTTTTCTCTTACATATATTACTAATCATTAATCCTTCACTCTTTATTGTGGGGGGGAGAAGGAGGGGGGGTTGGATTAATTTGAGTCGGTTTATTAATGTTGTGTAATAATTATTGGGGGGGTAATAGTTTGTTTAGATTACTGATGTTGTATTGTAATTTCATTATTTCATTTTTAAATTTTTTATGTAATCTTATATCTTATCATGTTATAAAATCTTAAATAAAGTTTAAAAAAAAAGAAAAAAATATCCCATTGTCAGTGTGCATAGTAAAACACATCGACATGATAGTTCCACAGTGTTATAATCTTTACTGAGATCTATTGGCTAGACAGTAGCAATTGTACCCAATGGTGCCGCCAGTGAGGTACGTATATGTTCTAAATAAGGCTGCCAGAATTTTAGAAAAGTGTTATATCCCCTCCTAAGACTGTTTGTGACCTTTTTAAGTGGAATGTGGGTGTTCATTTCTGAAGACCACCTATCAATGAGGGAATCAGATTTCCATGTTACTGCTATACATTTCCTGGCCACACATTAGGCAATTTCTGTGAATTTAGTTTGGAAATTAGTTGGCAATTTACCAACACTAATAAAGTTCCCCAAAAGACAAAACGATGAATCTACTGGGAAGTGACTCCTGTCACCATAGTTAGGATGTCACAAAGGTCATACCAGAAGAGACTCACCTTTGAACAGAGTCAGGTGGAATGTTAGAAGGAACCAACCTCTGTATCACACATCTCTAATTGCAATTACATGTTATTAAATGTCATTTGGGTGCTTTCTTTTGCAGGAAAATGTTAAGTGTAATTATTGAAGCCCTGATTGATAGATCTTGTTTTTTTACTTGCATTATGGACTTTGCTGTTTTCTATTTTCATTCAAAATCACTAACAAAAATATGGTATTGCATGAATACTTGGGCATTCTCCTTTGATTCAACAGCTGTGTCTTTTGAGGAAATGATGAAGAAATGTGTTGCTTGGGTAGCGGAGAAGGCATTGAGTTTCGCAGTACCATTTGCAGATATGAAACCTGTCATTTATTTGGATTCATTCCTACCACGCATCTCTGAGCTTGCACTTGCTGCCAGTGATCGACAAACTAAGGTGAACTACCCTTCTCATCATCCACTTTGAATATCTTATATTTTTGGGTAGTCATTCTATTTTTTGGTAATGTTTTATATAATTGCAAAAATGTTTTCCATTGTTTTTAAATATTACAATATTATGTTATGCATTATAAATCCTGCCAGGTTGCAGCTTGTGAACTGTTGCATAGTGTGGTTGCTTATATGCTGGGGAAAGGATCCCAAATCTCTGAAGGTCAACAAGAAACTATGTACCAGCTGAACAGACGTGTGTATCCAGTCTTACTCCGTCTTGGTTGTGATTTGGATAAGGTAAAAAAAATAAGGCTTTAAATATGTGATTATCAAAATACATTTTTTATTAAAGTTTAATATGTTGTGGGTTAAAATCAATAATGTATATAGTCTACAAGTGTTGTATTATCTTTGTTGTGTATTTTCTGTACTGTTTAAATATGATCTACGAGTCATTGCCTTTAATAACCTGAAAGGCTTGCTTTTTCAAATAATGTGCTAATATAGCTGGGAAATAGAATACATCAACACATGCACACTTTGAACAAGCAATATCAAAATGCTAGCTCTGTGTAGAGAAGTAGTAGTAGTTTATTTATGTAGTGCATTTAACACAATGTATGTTACTATCTAAATGACAACAGACAGCCAAAATACACCAGCACCGCCAACATTTTTTCATAGACTATCCAACTTAGAACATTAATTTTTTAAACCCTAACCCATTTCTCCCTATCCCAGCTATGAATAACTTTGCAATTTTATATGAATGACAGTGCTAAAATCACCAGACTTCAAAGAACAAGCAGTGAAGAAAAATAAGCCCCATGGCAATTCCATTTGGATGTTGTAAGAAGTCCAGCCGCAGCCATCTTAGTGCTGGTTTACTGGCATTGGCAGGACTTGGATGTTAAAATCTGCCACCTTCAAAAGGGGAACCTACCAACCAAGTCACAGTTTCCTGAGGCAGCAGGGCAACAGTTCACTTCAAAACCCCCCGACATTGGACGATCCGAACGCCTTGAGGTCTCGCGTCTCAGGTTGACATCGACTACGACCAACACACCCTTCAGGATTTCTTGGGGCTATCACTGCTCCGGTTGTATCGGGACACCACCTCCGTCTCCGCCACATTACACGTTTTCCACGACCATCGAAGCAGGCATCACTGGAAGGACGAGGCCACATCGCCACGCTACCCTGCAGCTCGGTCTCTTCAGTAGGCCTCACTCCACGACCGTCAAGCTGCAAACCTTGTGGCTTCGTCTCAGCAACCCACTCATTGTTTGGCGACCCAGGTTGCAGTTCCAGAGTCACTGCGTTTCATTGAAAACTCTTGTTGAATCCAGGTTTGTGCAGGGTGCGTCCCCTAGTTATTACAGCAGTCCTGGGATCCAGAGCAGCTGTTGCTGCGACTGCAGTCATGCTGTCATATTTACAGAGATTCACACTGTTCCAAAAAAAATCTGAGTGGACGCAAATAGAATCAACTTTCATTTCCTAAAGCTATACCCCACTTCTCTTGCATCATTAAACAGATGTTCCTTCTCTCATTATGGCAACTATGTACTCCTGCACCTGTGCAGTATCATCCATTCATCTCTGGATCATAGCATCTCCCATTAATGGTTTTGGACTGCAGCATTTCTGATATACTTCAGGCCTTTCCTTTCTGTGTCAGTGATCACCCTCTTCTGGATCACTGGCCAATCATGAGAAATCCTGTTATAAACTCATACCAGATCCAGTGCTATCTGCAAGAGTATTTTCTGTGGAATGTTAATAAAATTTGATAAGTATGTTCTATTGAAGAGCTGTCAAAAAGAAAATCTTCAGATGTTGGGGTTGACTTCAAAACATGAAAGTGCTGGAAAAATTCATCAGGTCATGTGGCATCCATGGGAAGTATAAGGTAATTAATGTTTTGCACCTGAGCCCTTCGTCAGGAATCTGCTGACGAAGGGTTTAGGCCTAAAACATTAATTGCCTTTTACTTCCCACGGATGCTGCATGACCCGCTGAGTTCCACTGAAGTGCTGATGTTTTCCTTCAGGGATACAGAAATAGTTCTCAAATCTAACCATCTGAAAATAAAGAAGTGGTTAACAACTGCATCGAACCTCATTATTTCTGTCGTGCACTAACAATAGCGGTTCCCTTTTTATTCCAATGGACCAGATATACACAGAATGGGTGATGTTTTGATGTAGTTCATCTTAATACCTATCATTTAGAATTAGACGGAGATTGAACATGAATAAAATGGTTTGTTTATTTATATTTTTATGCATAGGTAACCAGCCAGTTATTTGAACCACTTGTCATGCAACTTATTCATTGGTTGACAAATAACACGAAATTTGAAAGTCGTGATACAGTGGCATTGCTGGAAACTATTCTGGTAATTATTGCTCACTTATTTTGGTTTTTTTTCTGAACTTTCAAAACCATTTTAACGTATAGAAAACAGTTATTTTTAATGTCTTTCCCAGTAATTACTTTTGTATACAAGAGAAAGGCAAGTTGAACCACATTAAAGAGAAAAATCCTAAACCACACTTTTGACATTGTGAACATGAATGTACGTGAATTTCTGATGTTGATTTCAAGCCTCTATCATTTGGTTTTGCTTTTTTTTGTAATGTACTGGTATTGCGAGTACGAAAAGATTTATTTTCCAAGGATTCATCCTATTGAAATGAATATCCAGAGTACTTCAGTTACCAGGAAGCAGTTATGCAAACATATTCAAATACTGAATATATATTCAGAATGTGTGGGAGAAGCTAAGGTGAACACTTTGTTTTTGCTTAGCGACATTTGGCAGAACTAACACTATTTTTGCAGTGTGTGGGATACAAAACCAATGCAGTTGAACAGTGAAGGTATGTCTCTGTATGTTGTGCTACGTTCTTTGGCCAGAAGCTACATGGCTTATAGTTATTGGGCAATGCTTTTCTCTAAAACTGCAGTACAGCTTAGTCTGAAAAGTGATATTTTTCATAGGATGGCATTGTAGATCCAGAAGACAGTACTCTGCGAGACTTCTGTGGGAAATGTGTGCAAGAATTCCTCAAGTGGTCCATAAAACAGACGACCACACAGCAGCAACAGAGGAGTCCAGTAAATACAAAGTCACTCTTCAAGAGACTGTATAGCCTAGCTCTTCATCCCAACACTTTCAGGAGACTGGGGGCAGCCCTTGCATTTAATAGCGTATACCGAGAATTCAGGTAGGCCTATTTCAACCTTGGAAATAATTTAATTGTATAATATATTTAATTATTTTAGATAATTGAATCTGTATATTTCAACCTTGGATCAATATAAATGACTCAAAAAGAGATTGTGCATAATGTAATGCACATTTAAGCAGTGTGTAAAGTAACTACATGCACAGGTGTATAGAAGTAGAAAATTGTACATGCTGGAGAAGGGAAATGCAAACAAACAACATTGAAAATTCTCAGGCAACATCTATGGAGAGAGAAGAGTTAATATATTAAGCTGATGATCTTTCATCAGAATTGTTTTCTGACCTCTACTGAAAATTATTTTATCTGAACCTTTACAAGTAGACATTTCATGCTTTTCTATTGTCTGTTACATGCTTTTAAGTGACCTTCCTATAAATATAATTGTAGCTATTGTGTATTTGCTCTAGTTGAATGAAATTTGGATGTGATGTGATCACACATCCTGCACTCCTAACAAATTCTCCTCATTTCCAGGATCATTGAGGGAGCTTAGCACTAGCCACTATCCCATTTTTCTAAGATAACCTGTCTCCTTGATCTCACTTCCACCACTTGATCTCCAACCCCAAATATGACAAGCTCGTGGGCATTTTTTGTCTTTTCTGCCACCACATTTAGTTTCTCTCTTTACCTCTCTTCAGTCTTGTTCTGAATCTTTTTAATTTTGTCGTTTCTCATCCATTTTTTTTAACTTGCCCCTTTTCATCTTATCTTTTCCCTCTGGTCCAATTCTATTGCTTGTCTCCTCAGCACAAGTTGATTAAATCACTCTCCTAACTTGCTGTTTCCTGACATTTTTTCTCAGTGACAGTGTGAGTTTACCTCTGCAATTCCAAGTCATTAACACTCACCACCTAAATTCTTTAAATGTATTTTCATTTCCCACATTCTTTGTTTTTTTTTCTCCTAAAAGTTCCTGTTTGAATCCATTCAGTTTTTGCTTATAAGTATGAAGACCTCGCTGGCCACAATCATGGATCACATCATCTGCAACTGACCAGTCCTCTCTTGTTTCCTCAGTAACATCACCCTTTGATGTCTCTCTTATCTGCTTGTAGCTACTTACGTGAGAGTTGTAAGGTAAAACATCATGAGATGGGAATGTGCAGGGCTGTAACAAGATGTGAATGCATCCTTGTACTTACAAGATAAGAGAGACATTGATGGATTGAGAGGCAGGAAGCTAGCAGGGAAAGGATAGCAACAGTTTTAGTCATTGGACAAGTAATGATATGATGATGTTCTAAGCACATATCCAAGGGTATAAAAAATCTCCATTTTGCTGATAACGGCAGAATGCATTCTCCGACTAACATGGTTAGTCGCAAGTGTTACAATCCGGTAATAAAGAACAAAGAACCCTGATTTCGACTCAGTCTGGTGTTTGTCTCACTCATTCATGAACAAAGCAGACCTAACAGAGTCCACTCAATTTATCTAAATTGGCCAGCTTGAGAATATTTTCTTTTCTAGTTCCATACGATTACCATGTATTCCTGGAACCATACTTCGACCACTCCTTCTACTTTATCTGAATTTTGTCCTTGAAATGCATCAGCTTGACTCACATTCACTTCCTCTGTAAGCTGATGATATGCAGTTTTTTTCTGCCACATCATTTGAGCCAGAAATTGCTTTCACTGCCAAATAAACTTTTGCAAAATATCCTCCAAATAAATATTGAGAGGATTGAAGCTCAATTTTTTAGCCGTGTTCAGAAGCATCAGTCCTCCATTGTGGCTCTCATTCTCCCATTTTAATCACTTGTTGATGTTGCACAAGGACACAGAACCTTGGAATCATATTTGACCTTGACCAAATGTCAAAGCTCTTATTCCAAATAACTCTTGTGTGTTATTTGCTTTATTTCAGCAATATTGCTCAACTCCACTCTGGTTCAGCTCCAATGCCACTCAAAGCAAAACATTTTTTTATCAACAGGGCTTTTTTTCGAGAAACATTTATCCTCAATTTTTCAGAAGTCGAATTTGAAAAAATTCAACCACATGTAATGATATAGAATTCAATCTTGTCTACCCATTACTTCTGTTCTCAATGGCCTCTGCTGGCATGTGATCCGTCGGGAGTGATTTAAAATCATTCAACAACCTTTCTTCACTCTTTCTTCTGAAGCCTCATATTTCTACCCTAATTCTTCCTGTTTTTTTCTCTTATTTGTCCCAATATTGATATTAACTACTGAGACCATATCAGCTTGAATCCCTTTCATAAACTTCTTATCTTCATCTTTAAAATCTACTTTGTACCCAAAACAATCTCACTGCCATGTTAAAAATTGTGACATAAAATATGCAGTGTCGTCCATAATGTTTGGGACAAAGATACTTTCTTCCTTTATTTCCCCCTGTGCTCCACAGTTTTAAATTTGTAATCAAACAATTCACATTTGATTGCAGTGCAAATTCCAGACTTTATTCAAGGTTATTTGTATACATTTTGATTTGACAATATAAAAATTACAGAATTTATTTTACATAGTTCCCCCATTCCAGGGCATCATAATGTTTTGAATATTTAGCTTCGCAGGTCTTTGTAATTACTCAGGTATGTTTAATTGCTTCATTGGTGCAATATAAGATCGCTAGGCTTACTTCTAAGCTTTTGATCACCTTTGGAGTCTGTTTTTGCCATTTTTCAACATGAGGACCAGAGTTGCGCCAATGAAAGTCAAAGAAGCCATTATGAAGCTCAAAAACAAGAATAAAACAGTAAGAGACATTGTTCAAACCTTAAGAAGAAAGAGTTTACTAGCGAGCTCAGTAATCACAAAGGGACTGGTAGGCCAAAGAAGACCTCCACTGCTGATGACACAAGAATTTTCATCATAATGAAGAAAAATCCCCAGATGCCAGTTCAATAGATCCGAAATACTCTTCAGAAGGCAGGGTATGGATGTGTCAATGTCTGCAGAAGGCTTCATGAACAGAAATACAGAGGCTACACTGCAAGTTGCAAACCAATAGCGAGCCACAGAAACAGGATGGCCAGATTACAGTTCGTCAAAAAATATTTAAAAGAGCCTGCAGAATTCTGGAAAAAGGTCTTGTGGACAGATGAGACCAAGATTAACCTGTATCAGAGTGATGGCAGGGGCAAAGTGTGGAGGCATAAAGGAACTGCCTAAGATTGAAAGCATGTCACCTTTTTTATGAAACATGGTGGTGGGGTGTAATGGCTGCCACAGGTACACTTAATCTTCATGATGTAACTCCTGATATCAAAATGAATTCTGAGGTGCATAGAAACATCTTAACTGCTGGTTAGCACAACGCTGTTACAGCATCAGTGAACAGGATTTGAAATTGGCACTGTCTGTAAGGAGTTTTTACGTTCTCCCTGTATCTGTATAGGTTTCCGCCCACCATTCAATATGTCAAGTGGCACAGGCTTGTGGGCTGAAAGGGAGGGCCTGTTACCATGCTCTATGTCTACATTTTAAAATTTTAAACATTTAACTTTAAATTCAAAATTATATTCTTCAAGGGAGCTTTTAGACACACTGATATACAAGATCTGTATGTTTTTTTTTATTCACCAACAACAATGCTGTTTTTCCAGGGAAGAAAATGCTTTAGTTGACCAGTTTGTGTTTGAAATATTGGTTGTATATGTGGAAAGCCTTGCCCTCGCACATGTAGATGATAAATCATTGGGTAAGTTCTTTTTCATATTTCTAATTTATTAAGTTTCTGTGATAATATTTAAAGAAATGTTTCCACTTGTTCTTTTTTTCATAGTTGTTTATATGTAGTTGAGACATCATTGCTATCAATTGGAAATTTCTTAACAATGTAATTTTAATTCCCCCAGATTCATATTGAGATGTTCTTTGGTAATAATTTATTTTAAAATAATAAAAGCAAATGGATATTTTTTTCCTCTGTAGGTACAATTCAGCAGTGCAGTGATGTTATTGATCACCTGAAGCGCATTATAAAGCAGAAAGCTCGTACTTTGAATATACGTGTCAAAAGGCGTGTGCCCAGGTTTGTCTGTTGCATATTATGAACGTTTTGGCTTCATAACTTGGAAAGGGTGTGCATTTGCCATTAGTAATCCATTGCATGTAAAATGATGTTTTCATGTTTCACATTTTAATTCTGGGAAGAGGCTGATTGGTGACAAACATTCCATAGATACTTCATTACTTTTAGAAGACAGAACAGTGTATTTCAAGAACAGAACCTTTAACCCATGGCATTTCCACAGAACATGGTACTAAATTAAACAAAATCTCTTCTACTTGCACACGATCCATATCCCTCCATTTCCTGCATAATTTAAAGTGACAACTTTGTAGAGTGAGTCTCAGTGGTATATTGGACTGGGTAGTACAGTGTAGCCTAATTTTGTTTTAGTTTTCCTCATTTTGTAGGTGCACTTTAAAATAATATGAGTGAGATCAGTTATCTTCATTTCCACAATCACTCACAATTGTTCGTCTCTTCAAAGACAGAGTGACACCGTGCACTTTGTCCAACCACAACCTAATTAGGTGAATTATGAATAAAATAATTTAAGAACAAAAGAAAGAGCAGTGGGCCAGTCAAGCTCACTCCACATTCAGTAAGATCATGACCAGTCCAGTCTTGGCCTTAGCACCACTTTCATTGCTCTGCCAATAACCTGAGACTCTCTAATATTTTAAATATGTTGGTCTCCCACATGTCCATTCAATGTCACTGTAGAGAATTTTAGAGTTGCAGTAAACAAAAAAAAAATTGCTGGAGAAGCTCAGCAAATCCCCCAGTGTTCGTAGGAGGCATAGATATATAATTAAAGTTTCGGGCCTGAGCCCTTCGTCAAGATATTGGACGCTGCAAGACTTGCTGAGTTTCTCCAGCACTTTAGTGTATTTACTACAATTGCAGTGTTTGCAGACTTGCTTGCTTCACTCTAATATGTCACAACCTTCTGAGAGAAGAAATTCCTCCAGTCCATTCTAATAAGCCTTCCGAATGACCTACTGTACTTGCATGCAGACTTCCTGTGTTTCATTACTCAGAGCCCAAGTCCCCAGATCTTTTTGTACAACATTTTGTCGTATCACTGTTTAATTTTATTTTGTTTATCCTTACCGTTTTGTAAAGAATGCTTGTGTATCAGTCTTTGGAAAGTGAGCAGGATAACGCTATGAGCTAGGTTTATGCAACTGAAATTCGACTTCATCTGCAGAGAATTAGCAGGCAGTTGTCTGAATGAATTTAAAAAAATTGCACATGCTGGAAATTTGAAGCAAAAATGAAAACATGATAAACTTAGCACGCAGGGTTGCATTTGTGGGGGGAGAAACTGAGGCAATGGTTCAGTCAATGACCCTTAATCAGATCTGGAACTATGAGAACACAAGCAGTGCAGAGGTTGGAGAGGACAGAGGAAAGTCTGTGTAGAGTAAAGACCAAAGTTGTGTAGGTAAAATGAAGATTGGAATAGTCAGATGGAAACAAATTGTTGATTTCCACTGAAGTATAAGAATAAAGAAGCCTTGCTGCAATTATATCTGGAAAACTGTACAGGCTGTCCCTGGTTATGAACACCTAGCTTACATGAGCTATAATATTTAATTCAAAACTCTGAAGTATGTACCTACACTCATTTATATGAATGGTGGAACTAGTTTCCCCCCTCTCCATTTTTTAGTTAAATGTTCTTTCTTATCAGTCTTGTGTGAATTTGATGTTATTCATTATTAAATAGCAAGGAGAAACGGCTACCATATTTAGTGAGTGACTTTTATTTAGCATTTCCAACCTATGGATGTCTGTATAAACAGAATCATTTTGTTTCCCTGAATGTCCTGAATACATTTTTGGTCTTCATTAAGGAAGGATGTACCTGCCTTAAGGGCAGTGCAGAGAAGGTTCATTAAAATGGTTCATGGATGATTAGGATTATAATGTAGAAAGACGAAGCAGGAAGGGCTTTATGATTGGAGTTATTCTTCTCAAGAGGTGATTGCAATGAAGCATATTAGATTTTGGGAGACTTGCCACGATAAGTGATGTGAGGAAATTTCCTTGCCTGAGGCTATCTCAAATTAGAAGGTTGCTTGCCTCAGCATAAAGTCTTAAAATGGCTTTGAGACCTTCCTGATGGGGACAGTGGTGTACAGGAAGTAGACATCTAAGGTGAAGATGAGACAGTACAGACTAGGGATTTGGAATTTGCTCCATGTTGCCTGTTATTTCAACTCCCCTCTCATTCCCTCTGTGACAGAATATATAGATATGTTTTTGGGAGATAAATTGGGAACGTTTGTTAGAGTAGTTTACATACAAACACTTTAAAACAGATCATATTTGAAATACTGGAGCTCTGATAATGCTAGACATATTGACTTCACAGCCTTTTCAAGAGCTTTGGAGAATGCCCAAGAGACTTCACTAATGGATTGTTGTTTACAAAAAGGCAACAGATGAAAGAGCTTGTCAGAGCTGCCTTTTGTCTGGAAGGGAACTTGCTGTTCTAAAAAGGTCATGTGGTTTGGCAAGCAGAGAGTGTCAAACAGCCTTTCTCTCTGTGGTGGGTGAGAGAAATCTACAGTGAGAGAAATCTTACAGTGTTACAGCCAGAAACAGCAGCTGGGACTGGAACAGGACAAGCTGGCAAGCTTCTAGAAAACCCTATTTGGAAGATGGTTTGTAAGTGCTTTTTTCAGCTTGGTCAAAGCCCTTGTGGTTCATGCAAGAGGAGAGGACTGGCTGTCTAATGTTTCACTTGAAATAAGAGAAACAAAAAGGAACTCTGTGGTGACCTGAAAGAAAGAGGTTATCATCTGGAGAACCCTGAAGGGGCAAATTTCTTCTGCAAGACACTGAAGTGGCTGGGGTGCGTACAACGAATCTCTCTCTGAAAACCAACAAGAACCTCCTGAGCCGTAACCATTTACCTTTCAAGCACCAAAGCCTGGTGAACTTTATAAATATTAAATTCTGTGCACAGTATAAGAATTCCCTGCAACCAGTGAACTTGGAGGAATGAGAAGTGAGATTGGACTGTGAACCAAAGAACTTTTCTGAACTTACACACACATTACATGCACGTTTGCTTAGAATTAGAAAGGGGTTAAGTTAGGTTAGTTAAGTCAATAGTGATAAGTTAAAGTGGAATTCTGTTTTCATGTTTAAAGATAATTAAAAGCAACTTTTTGTTTAAGTAACCATTTGTCTTGGTGAATATCTATTGCAGCTGGGTTTTGGGGTCTTTTGGGTTCGTAACTGTACCCTTTATCTTCTAATCACCTACTCCACCCTTTGACTCATCTTCCTCTACCTGACCCCTTATTTTTTCTTGCATCTCCCTCCCTTACTTTGGTATCTGCTAATCTTTTGTGTCTGTCATATTTCACCACTACCTGGTTTACCAGTCCCACATGCAGGCCCTGTTTCACCCCTCACACACTGTCCTCTTTAGCGGCTTCTCCACTACATTTCCCCAGACTTGATAAAGGGTCTCAGTGTGAAAGGTTGACCATTATTTTTTCCCACTTCTGCTGCTTGTTCCACTGAGTTCCTCCAGCATATTGTGTTGAGCTTCAGATTCCAGTATCTGCAATATCCTGCATCTGCCATGGACTCAACTCCATCTACCCGCCACTTCCCATAATCCTGAATTTCCCTATTCTTTAAAATTCTAACTTTGTGTCTTAAATACATCAGTGAGGCAGCCTCTTCTGGTTCCTTGGTCAGAGAATTAAACAGATACACTACCCTGCGGGAGAAGCAAATCCTCTTAATTTCTGTCTTAAATCTACTCCCCCAAATCTTACAGCTGTGTCTTCTATCTCAAGTACCACCTGCCAATGGAAACAACCTCCCTCCAATCTTACCTATTCCTTTCTTGAGTTTACACAAGATTCCTCACTCATCTTTCTGAACTCCATTGTCTATAATTCCAGGCTACTTGATCTCTTCTCATAAGCAAACCACTCATTTCTAGAATCAATCTGGTGACACTCATAGCCAGAATATCCTTTCTCATGGAAGGAGGCTAGAACTGCACACTACTCCAGCTGCAGCCTCACCACTGCCCTGTACAGTTGCAGCAGGACCTCCAAGCTCTTAAATTCTTTTCCTCTAGCAATAAAAGCCAGAAACTCATTTGCCTCCTTGATTAACTGTTGCACCTACAAACTAACCATTTGTGATATCATTTTCATGAAGTGAGGAAGATTTGGGTTAGAAATTTTAATGTACTATACTTCTAAGTGCATGGCTCAAGCAGAAAACAGAAAAGACCATTGAAGCCTTAATATCTTTGAAGAAGAAACTGTATTGATTAAAATATGTCTTTTGTATTGTGCATTTCTGCAGGGGATTTTGCTCTGAGCAGATGGTGTGTTTAACAGATGTTGTCCTGTGGCTGTTGGTTCAGTGTGGACGACCCCAAACAGAGTGCAGACACAAATGTATGGTACTCTTCTACGAACTCGTTCCATATTTGCCAGGTGTGTATAGTTTTTCTATTTTTGAAAGGAAAATATCTATTATCTTTAAATCTGAAACTGAATCTTAAAATAAATTATTGTCAGAGTACATACATTACATCACATTTAACCCTGAGATTCTTTTTCCTGCGGGCAAGGCAGAATTACCACTGATTGGTAGTGCAAAAAACAACTGTACACTGCGTATAAATGTAAACAAATAAGGGATTGTAAACCGATAACGAATGTAAACAAACTGTGCAATACCGAGAGAATTAAAAAAATACAATAAAGTCCATATATAAGAGTCCTTAAATGAATCCCTGAATGAATTTGTTGTTGAGGAGTCTGATGGTGGAGTTTGTAAATTAAAGATAGCATCTCCAGCATAAATTCCAAGTACTCTCCATCTCAAGAATGTAAAAGATGGGCAGGTTTAATATACAATTACAATATTCTTAAATCTTCAACTGGCAGTAATAAAATGACTTCAAACTGAGGGACTGCCATGCCAAGTTAATCAAATTCACAGGTACCATTTTAAAAGTAGTGCATCCCGAAGAACACATCTCATTGCATGCCAAAAAATCAGAAAATGTAGATTGGCACAGCTAAATTTTGCGAGGTCAAGTGCATACAAGTCTGCTGGAGTTTAATTAATGCACTAATAAAAGCTCCCACTGTTTATTGTGTGAGGAACATTAGGGCAGGATTAACTGATGCAGTGCGAGGAGATACTCAGCCACTACTTTGGATCTATCTCTCTACAAAGCAAGTTGTTTGTTCAATTAACATTTTGAACTCCAGGGATTTATCATTTTAAAAACAGGACAGATTACACTTCATAATGAACAGTGTGCAAAGTTTTTTAGTCATCCAGATGGATGGAGTAACAATCTACAGACCATATCTGGTTCAAATCTCACAGGACTATTTCTGGGGTTTAAATTCAGTTAAATTAACACTGTATTTATAGAAAATGAGTGGGAAATATTCAAATCGCAAGAAACTTTGCCGCAGTAGTGAAACATTGTCAATAACATTGCTGTAGCTGAGTACAACTGTACTCCCTTAACTACATTTTGGAAATTAACTTACAGAATTTAACTTGGGGAGGGGCAGTGGAAAGAAATAACTACATACAAAATTGGAGAGAAGCAACAAATTTTGTAGAGTTTTTAAAAAAATTTTCATTTACTTAATGTTATGGGCTATGGATGTGAAGTTACTGAGGTGATTAGATTGGCTGTAACAGGTGGTTCTTCTATTGTCATGCCCTCTCCAGGCTGAAGACATGAACAAACATCTCAGGATGCAGCAATGCTGTGCTTTTCATCTGCAAGGCATCTCTGATGCATCACATTTTGGGGAGCACATTAGCCATGGCCAGTTCCTTAAATTAATCTCTCAGCCTTTACTCCAGTTGCACGTTAACTCCCTGAACTGCTCCTAAACCACATTTCTCTCATGAACCCCAAATCTTGAGTCCCATCCCTTTATCTGATATCCCCACTTCCTAAATCCTCCAAATCCACAAGCCTGGAGTGTCAGGAAAAATGGTTGTTGGATGAAGATGCACTCAGACTGGAAGGGGCGTGGCAGAGAAGGGACATGGTTGTGATTGCCAATGTAATCAACGCAGAGATGTCATATCTAAATCTTATTGCCCACAGTATTGAGTGGCTAAAAAAATGTGTTGTTCATTTTGCACGAGGTATGTCTGCCCCCTGAGTCCAATGTTGGTCACAGCTATTAAATAATCATGATAACTTTGTCATTGCTAATTAAAATGGTTTAACATGAGAGAAATGCATCCTGTGAAAACACCTTTCCCCTTGTTGGAAATTGTGTTTGCTGTGTACCAGCTGATCCCTCGTAACTGTACTTTTGTGCTGTCTCTTCCTTGTATTATGTTTGAAATGTCTGCTTGCAAAACAACCTCTGTCACTGCATTTTGAAACATGATAATAAACTTGAATGTAAGAAATAGAAACAGGAGGAGGCCATCAGGCCTGATGAGCCTACTTCATTATCCTAAATGATTGTAGCTGAGTTTCTCAGCAAGTTTGTGTATTCCGCACATAACCCTTAATTGCCCTATTGTTTAAAAATCTGTGCAACAGTGTCTTAAATACATGTAATAAGTTAGCTGCTATTAAAAATTACCCCTCCATTAATCTTCATCCACGAAGCCAAGCCAAAGAAAGAAGAACTAATTTATTGTTCAGAGAATTGCACTAATTTACTACTCTCTGGGAGAAGCAGTTTCTTAAATCTACTCCCTTGAATCTTGAGGCTACGTCGTCTCGTCCTAATATCACTGCTAATGGAAACATACTCCCTGCTTCTATCTTAGCACTTCCTTTCATAATTTTATGTCTCAATACGATGCCACCTCATCTTCCTAAACTCCAAAATGATGGTAATGGATGGGGAAAATTTAGGACAGTACAGTTAACATGGTGTTAGTGGTTAACGCAAGACTCTTATAATGCCAGTGACGGGTTCGAATCCATCGCTGTCTGCAAGGAGTTTGTGTGTTCTGCTTGTGTCTGTGTGGGTTTCCTCTGGGTACTCCAGTTTCCTCCCACCGTTCAAAAATGTACTGAGGGTGTAGGTTATTTTGGTGTAATTGGGTGGCATGAACTTGTGGGCTGAAATGGCCTGTTATCGTGTTGTATGTCTAAATTAAAAAAAAAATAGATTTGCATTACAGAAAGCCATGACATGGATGATCACCTATAGTGTATGATTTCAGTTAATGGTCTTCCAGTATTGATTCATTCAAACCTAATAGGAAACACACTTCCCTAACAATGTCATTACTCACTTTGACTTGTGTATGGTCTGTGGTGCAATAAAGTGTGGTGATTGACTAGCAGGCTTTGTTGGCCATTCCAAAGGCAGTATGAGGATGTTCCATGCCTTTTTCATTCCCAGTTTTACTTTCCTTTATTTCTTCCACGTATCTTACTCCCAGTCTGCCCCTGCATCATATTATTAGTAACATTGTGCATTGAACCTTCACAGTACCATTTTATTTATTTACTGTTTTTCCAGTTGTCGTCTGTCTTCATTCTTCAAAGTGCAACTATGTATTTATTTTAAGGAAACCAAACGCCGTCATCTTGGCTGGATGGAATTCTAAAGGAGAATGATATTTCATTTCTTATTAATAAGTTTGAGGGTGCTGGAAATGAGAACGCCAGTTGTTCCGGAATCATTTCCAATCCCACGCTTAATGATCTTCAGGACCCCTTTAGTGTAAGAGCAACTGTGCAATGGATGGATATGTTGCTGGCAGCTCTCGACTGTTATAATACATTTATCGGGCTCCATATACTCAAAGCAAATGAGCTTCTTGGTGAGTTTCTTTTTTGTTGATTTTGAATGCAGTTACTGTTTGTCTCAATGGGCTGTAAACAACATTTCTGTACTCATCAAGATCCTAAAGTCCAATCTACCTCATTTTCTGGTGTGAAGAACCAAAAATTTTCAGTATTTCATTTCCTCCATTGATTGGGATGCCATATACTTGTTACATTTGCCTCTCTTTTTTTTCCCCCAAGGTATCGGATTTGACATGTACATTGCACAAAATTTGTTCGCTTTTGTTTGCCGCGAAAGCACATAAGGATGAGCCACTAGCCCAGCACTCCCACCAGTAAGAGAATGAGTAACACAGACTTACCCACTTGGCTGTGTTGGTTTTTTTTTCACACCACTTCTGCTGCTCCAATAGTCTTCTCAGGGAGCCCAAGTGAACATTGCAGATCCACTCAGATTTCTGAGCCCCTAGATTGGGAAATCCTTGTGCTGAGCTATAGATTACATTAATTGAAACCAGTGAAAGAAGCGCCTGGGAGTTTCCTTTTATTTGATTTAAACTGTGTCTCTATTTTTAGTGCAATAATTCTTTTAAAGAGTGCTTTAATGTTTGTGAATATTGTACATTTCCTTTATTTTAAATGAAGATTGTAATTTTTTATCTATAACGAACATAGAAGCCTACGTGTTTGCACCATACATGAAGCAGAACATCACTCCTGGCAGCCTGTTATAGACACCTATATAAATAAAACTTGCCACACACATCTCCTTTAAAATTTGCCCGTCATCTTAAACACATGTTATATTTTTACTCTGGGAAAAAGATCCTGACTGTCTACGCCATCTATGCCTCTCATAATTTTATAAACTTCTCTAATGCCTCCCCTCAGCCTCTGCTTCAAAGAAAACAACCCAAATTTATCCAATTTCTCCCCATTTGGACATATCCTCTAATCCAGGCAAATGTAACTGGTAAGTCTCTTCTCTATCGTAACCAAAGCTTTCGCATCCTTCTTGTAATGAGGTGACCAGAATTGTACACAATACTCCAAATGCGTCCTAACCAAAATTTTTTATTGCTGCCACATAGCTTCTTTACATTTATACTCAATGTCCCTCCCAATGAAAGCAAAGATTCCACCTCTACCACCCATCTACTTGCGAGGCTACAATTCTCTGCAATTCTATAATTCTCTAAGTTCCTGTAAATATATTATTGGGCACCATAAAGACAAGTTTCCCTCTTTGCATATTTTCTATTCAAAATGTGAGTTTATTGTTCTCAGTCTTGTGAATCGTGTTGCATGTGATTGGCAGATCTTGTGCTGCAGTGCACAGTGAAATTTTCCTCTCTCTCGAGACCACGTTGGAAGAAGGGAAGAGTGGAAATTCTTGGAACATTGAGCAAAAAGTTAAATGTCATACATGTATTTTTGGTGTTGTTTTGCAGGTACTTCCCAGAAATCTGGTTTCCTAAAAGCAATAAATTTCTTTCTAAAAAATCTTGCAATGAATGACATTGGAGCTGCAGAGAAGTGCTTTGCTTATGGGATCAAGGGCATACTTTACAGTCCAAGAGAAAAAGAAGAATACAGTTATAGTAAATGCACAATTATTGTCCGGATTATGGAGTTCGTTAGTATGGTTCTGGAGAATTGCCAGCAAGATTTCTGGAAGGTAGTAATTAAAGTTCTTGTGTTTTCTGTGCACTTGCATTGAGAGTCATGGAGTTTTACAACATGAAGTAAATCTGTAGGAGATGCACATTTATGGTCAACTTTGCTTTGCAAATGCTTTTCATTTGCTATATTATCTGTTTTTCTAGTTCCATTCAACCATGTACTTGATGCAAATATCATTAGTGTGTAAAATTAAGTTGCTAAATGTGCATTCTGCCTCTCTGTCTCACAGTGCAATGCTAATCGACTGTTGAAAGTTGATAGTTATTTTCAGTAATCCTCTGACATTGGTGTGTTGTCCCAGCCTGTTGGCCAATCTTGACAAATATGAGGATCTGTGATGATTTAACTTCAGCAGCCCATAAATACAGAAGCTATTAATTAACATTCTTTTGATTTCTTTTTCATTCTCTTATGTAAAAGTTATTTGAATTCTTCTAAATGTGACCATTTCCTATAGCATTGAGAGTGCCCCAGTATTAAACATTAGTATTGTGAAACAATACCTGTTACTTGATATTTCTCATGACAAAATGGGAAATTGGAATATTGAGTCCAGGCTGTTGTTCTGAAGCTAATCCCAACCATATCAAGCTCTGCTGTAATAATTGATAAAGAACTTGTGGATGTCCGTTCATTTCCATCTTTGCAGTCATTAAGAAGCTGAAAGGACTCAGCAGATCTGGCAGGATCCGCAGAGAAAAATGAACAATCAAAACACTCTTGCAGCCAGAAAATAGCATGGTTTGTCCAGTCACGACTGAACTCCCTCTCTCCAAACCCCCACCCCCAACCCACTACTTTTCCCCCAAAAAACTCTGGGGATTTGGCAGTGGGAATACTGAATGTCATAGGGAAGTGGTTAGATTCAATGAAGACAATCATTTACCTGGCATTTAAGTGGCACAAATTTTTATCAGCCCATGCCTAAATATTGATGGGGTGTTGGGGTATGGAGGTGAGGACTGCTTACTGAGGAGCTGCATAAACAAATATTTTAGCCTTATGGAAGAGAAATTGTGGATGAAATTGCTGAAGATGGCTTGCCCTTGGCCATGTCCTGAACCACTCTTGCATTAATATTCTGTAGCTGGGATTGTTGACCTTCAGTGACCTCAATGATTTTTTGGCAGGGTATGGCGTACTTTCCTTTTGATACTTACTAGGCTCTTTGATATCACATTTGATGTCAAAGACAATTACTCTCATGTCACATTGGGAATTTAACTCTTTGGTTCATATTTGGCCCAAAGCTGTGAGCAGAGTGGACTTCGTGAAACCAAATCTTGACAACCGTAAGGAATTTATTGGTGAATAAGTGATGCGTGACTACACTGTGCATGGCACCTTCCATCACTCTTCTGACGATAGGAGTGGACAACTTTTGCATAATAAGATGGATGGTATTTCTCTTGCTATTTATGAGCTGTGCATAATAGGGCAATTTTCCACATTGCTGAATAGCTGACATAAATACACTGAAGCAGCCTCTTTATGGAGAACAGAAGAAAATAAAATGAAGCAAATGTTCTCAGAATTTAAATTCCAAATTAATGAGTACAAGTTTTTGTTCATTGATTTTGGTTATTTAAATATTGCTTTTGGAATTTTTATTTCCTTTCTTTCCATTTTCTCTTCAGGTACTCGAGAAAGACTTGCTAAATTCCAATTTGTTTGAACTGATAGCAGTAGTTGTGGCTGATCCAACCAGTGTTGGGTTTAATATGGCAGATGTTCAAGTGATGAAAGATTTGCCTGACCGTTGTGTAAGGCTTTTGAAAGCTGTGGTAAAATCACCTTATTCCAAAATGTTGGAAGACAGCATGAGAAAAAGAATCACAACACAGAGGTAAGATGGAAAATGTCTTTGAGTAATAAAAAGAGCAATATAATCCTTGGCAATGAGTTGCCAAGGTGTATGAAAACAATTTGCATTTACATTGTACTTTTAACATTGCAAAATACCAAAGGTAATTGTGAGGAGTGTAATTAGGCAAAATTAACTATTAGGTGGGTGCAGAGAGATTGAGAGGTGAGCCAAAAATTGGTCATGGCCTTGAGATGGAGAGGTTAAGCTGTGAATCTGCATGGCTAAAGATGTGGCTACTATGGTGGAGAAAAGGAGCCATGTTATGTTGGATGAACAAATGTTGGATGATTCTTAGATTTCCATAAGATTAAAATTATAGACATAACGACACTGAACCATGAACAGGTATGAACATATAATTGAGCATTTTAAATTTTGATATTATGCAAGATTTAGGAACGCAAAATCAGAGCCCTTGATAGCGGTAAAGAAGGCCTATTGGTTAAGGCATTGAGAATAAAACTGAGGAAGACGTGTTACAGCTATATAAAACTTAATTTAGGCTGCACTTAGTAATGGGTGTGGTTCTGGTCACTCCAATACAGGAAGGATATTGAGGCTTTGGAACAGGTACAGAAGAGCTTTATCAGGATGATGCCTGGATTAAAGCGTATGAGCCATCATGAGAGATTGTACAAACTTGGGTTTTTTCTCTGCAGTTTTGGAGGATGAGGGGAGACCTGATAGAAGTTCATAAAATTATTGAGAGGCATAAATAAGATGAACAGTCAGAATCTTTTTCCCAGGTAAAATGTCAAATACTGGTGGACATTAATTTTTATGAGGAGAGGAGGGGGTATAATAGCATTTCCGAGATTTCTAGATAAGCATATTAATATGGAGGGATACGTATTGTGCAAGCCGCAGAATTTCAGTTTAACTTGGCATCATGTTGGACACTGGCGTTGTGGGCTGCCGTACTGTTGTATGGTATGTTCAAAGATGCTAATCAGGGAACATAGAACTAATGGTAGAGAGAGTGGTTTGGCATAGGATGGACAGTAGCAGTGTGAGATGAATTCAGGTTGATGAAGAGTAGAATGGGTGGAATAGTTGGGGCTGAAGGTGATGGCAATGTTTCAGAATTTCAGCTATGGATTGGCTATGAAGTTCCTGTTGAGGTTAAATCAGATATGAATGTGATAAAACAAAGGTTTGGAATGGAGTTACTACCAAGTGTATGGATATTTTAACTTTGTTGCAGTAAAAAAGGAAAAGATTGTTGGAGTTCTCACCATCTTTAGTGTGAATGGATGACTGATTATTAGACAGTGATCACTACCCGAAAGATTACTCTTCGATTCACTAAAATGAACTTTCCAAGCATTAGGGTATTTGGTAAATATGAAGTAAAAGGAAAAATCAATTTCAGGCTACCCTAATATGATTCCTTGGTTGAAAATTTCCTTGACTATCACCTTTGGAAACATTCATACTCTTCACAGGGTATGAATCTGGAAAAAAAATGATGTGGAGAAACTGCATGGTAGATGTATCAAATAAAATGTGCCCCCGGTAATCATTTCAACATGAATAGTCTGAGCCAGTGAAATTTCAGCATGAGATTTTGCACAAGGTCATCTTTTAAAAAAAATGCCTGCATGATATTTAAACATTTTATTATTATTAAGTGATAATTGAGTGTTTACATAATTTTGTTGCTTTTTTTTAGATTCCCAAAATTTGAATTTATTCTTTCATTAAATTATGTTTTAATTTGTGCTACAGCATTGAAGATCTATGCAGTGTGGACCTATATAGTCAGATAGATCATAACAAGTTAAGCTTCATCCTATCAGCATGCAAACAGCTTTACAAGGCTGAACTTCTCAACTCTGTTTTGAAGTGGCAGGTAATTTTCAAATGTCACAGTTCAGATTTATTGTCAGAGTACATGCACAATATCACATACAACCCTGAGATTCTTTTTCCTTCGGCCAGACAGAATTTATATTTATTGGTAGTGAAAACAACGGGACTCAAGAAAAGATGTGTGTACAAAAGAGAGAAATGAAAACAAAGAAAGAAATGATGTAAATAAACTTTAATACAGAAAAACTAAATATTCATTAATAAATAATGTGCTAAGTAAGAGTCCTTAAATGAGTCTCTGATTGAGTTTGTTGTTTAGAAATCTGTTGGTGGTGGAGTAGCAACTGTTCCTGAACCGATTGGCACCCA
The DNA here is from genome assembly GCF_036971445.1 of Narcine bancroftii. NCBI lineage: Eukaryota > Metazoa > Chordata > Chondrichthyes > Torpediniformes > Narcinidae > Narcine > Narcine bancroftii. Next base: position 307,727,103 of record NC_091470.1, read on the forward strand.
TACCTATTTTCTGATGGCAGCAGCGAGAGACAAAGTGTGTGGTGTGCATCCTTGATGATTGCTGCTGCTCTTTGATGGCAGCATTCCATGTAGATTTTCTAGATGGTGGGAAGTGTCTTGCCTGTGATGTACTAGGCTGTGTCCACGACCATTTGCAGGCCTTTCTGCTTCGAGGTATTGATGCTTCCATACCAGGCCATGATGCAGCTGGTCAGCACACTTTGCACTACACAACTGTAAAAGTCTGCCAGGGTTTCTGATGTCATAGCAAACCTCTGCAAACTCCTGAGAAAGTAGAGGTGCTGATGTACTTTCTTCACAATTCCATTCATGTGTTGGGCCCAGGAAAAATCCTCCAAGTTACTGACTCCCAGGAATTAAAATTTGTTCAGTGTAATTGAACCACAGGTGATTTATTTGTTTCTTAATAATATCCAAACAACCTGTAAAAGTTTAGGACAAATTGAACATTTAATAACAAATACAAGCATGGCATTTCATTAGAACATAAAAACACTACAGCACAAGAATAGTCCACGATGTCTTTGTCAACCATGATGACCTTTTAAACTACACATTTATTGTACCCCCTCTTCCCTGCCTCTTCATGTTCTCTGTTCAATTCCCCCTTGAACTTAGCAGATACTTTAATTGGGCGTCTTTTGGCAATGATTCTGTGATCTGGTTTGATTGTTGCATTCTGAATTATTCCTGTTGAGGTGATTGCAAACATCTATGGTTCTTCATCCCAATGGTTCTTGTCTTTCCTCTGAACATGTGTTCATTCACTCTCATTCTCACTGTGTAACTTATTGTGATTCAACCAGAGGCCCACACAAAATAAACAATCTAAATCCAGCTTGAAATGAGATTAAAGACACAACCCCCTCCCCCCCCCCAGAATAAGGGCATTTTCTTTCCTGCTATTATCAGACTCTTGAATCGACCTCTCATCAGTAAAATATGATTGCCTCTGCAATGCTTAACTGAACTTTTCTCTTTTTCAACCACTTTGTCCTAGTCACACAATCCCCTGCACTTTTTGGTTTGTTGAAATTCTATATCCTGCATTTTTTTAAGAAGAATTATTGCATTACATGCTGTATTTATGTTTGGGTTGACTTGTATGGAGAGCACACAAAAAAAAATCATATCTTGGTTCACATGACAGTAAACCAATCAATTCACTTTGGTGTAGTTAAGGGAAATGCATGTGTGTGCTTATTTCTTCCACAGAGTTAAAGATATACTTGTGTCATCAGAAGGAAGAGAGAAATTAATGTTTTCACTGTGCCGTACGTCTCTATTCCTGGTAGCAGACTCAAGAATAGGGAGGCTTTCACTCTCTGGAAGAATGATAAGAATTAGTTGGGATGAGAATATGTTTTTAAGAGTCAATGGAAAAAATAAAATTGATAACTGGTTCACGCAACATGCATATTTATTTAGACATTTTTAAATCAATTTTTCAAACATTATGTCAAATTTTCTCTTCAGTATTGGCAGGAGGTACAGTTTGTACCTCCAAGAAAGGCTTGAGAATCATAATAACAGAAGCTTATAGCAAAAAAAAGGTGCACAACATCAAAACACTGAAAACATTTTGGAAAGTGATCTGTATAATTCTCAATCTGAGAGTTTTTCCAAATGGCCTTTTTTCCACATCCAAGATGTTTTACCTGCTGTTTATATAAAAGTTCCCTTTTGTGTAGATGGTTTGGGTAATCTGATTCAATAATAATGATTGACTAAATTTTATTGTGTACGTACTTAAAGAAACATTTGGTTAATTACCATTTCATTACAGTGTTCTAAATGCGACTTTATTACAGACAGGGAGTCACAGCATGCCACTGAATTCAAAGCTTTTATCAGCTGTCTACAAAGGAATGGCACCTGGAGATGAGAGGAAGTCCCTGCCATCAATAGATGTTAGCAGTAAGATGCTAGCAGATGGACTTTTACAACTGTCATTTTCCCTTGAAGTGGAGGTAAGAGATTGTTCCAAGATTAATGAAACCTGATGCCCTCAAAGGGTGACCTGCTTTTTTTCATAAAATATTATAGCCTGAAGAATATATCATTGGCTGATAAACTTTGTCATAAATCAGCATCTTTCCATTCTGAGCATTCAGAATTGCTAATTTAATAGTTCAAAGAATGTTAATCTATTCTATTTTGTGAGTTGCCATCAGATTCAACAAGTTGTCAAAAGCTTTCTTTCTTGTTAGAATGAATGCAATTAGCAAGGTTTTGAATAACGATATCAGAAGCAGTTAAGCTCTTCACATGGATACAATTCCTTGTGTTGTTATTTTAATCAAGCTTATTGCTACCACATCTATGATGTCATGGTTGGGTGTAAGAACTTTATTTAGTAATTCATTTGTGAGGGATATTGAGAGGTTTATTTCTTTAAAGGCATAAGATGAATTTAAGAAGATTAGATTGAATTTGAAGATAATTTCTGTGGCATTTTTAATATTGCCAGGTATTGAAGGTGATGCTCTCTTGACGATTTTTTGTTTCTTGATCCTGTAGTGTAAATATCTGGTTTCCTTGCTATTGAATACAGTGGAACTCTCTGTGCCACTTTCGGGGGCATCCCAGAGAAATTTCATCAGATTTTTCCATGGTGAATACTTCTACAATTTGTTTCCTGAAACCATTAATACTGAATTGCTCAGAAATCTCAACTCTTCAGTTGCCTTGTTAATGGCATCGGCAAGTGAAAACTCCAAAATGGTAAGAACTGCTCTCATTACAATTGCTTAAATTGAAATTTGATAAAGGTGACAGCAATTAAAAAAGGCATTCTTTATGCAGATGTTGTCTTGGGTAAACTTATACCTCTCATTTTGTTCGTTTTAGATTGGTCACAGTGTTCGAGCTACCGAAAGAAAATAGACACACACACCGAGAGCAGTTCAGTTTATACAAGTCTTTATTACTAAATCTAAAGCTGAATTCACACTACAATATGCAAGTCCTTCCCAATTATACTTATCAATGCCTGGACTGGTCCCAACTGCCAAAGCGAGGCGACTACTACACACTTGTAGTAGGTTGTCTGGGCGTCGGTAGTAGCTTCTCCACCTCCCCTGACTGAGACATTAGCTGGACTCTTGAAGTTCTTCTTGCTGAGAGATGTTGCCACCTCTTGGAGAGTCTCAAACTTCAGGAGTGGGACCATGGCTTATATTACGCAAAAGTTGTTTACTTCAGATCTTATCTCTGAACAAATGATTTAATTATCTTCAAGGCCTCCTGACAGTCTGCGACCAACAAAAGAAAACTGCATCTCTGGGCCTCATGGTGGAAGTTGGATAATGTCTACTGATTCATATGCATCCCTGGGCCCCATAGTGTAAATTAGATAATGTCTTTTGATTCAACTGCATCCTGGGCCCCATGGTGGAATTTAGGTGTGTTTACTAAATATGCATCCTGGGCCTCATGGTGTAAATGGATTATGTTGGCTGATTCTAAAAAACAAGCAGGTTCTCAGCCTTGCAGCTGCAGAAGTAAAAAAACACAGTTTAAATCTTCCATTACAGATGTCCACTAATATTTTTGCACTGTTGGTCAAGTAACACCATTGTATGATAGATCGTGTGAGATGGACAGTATTAGTTAAGAAATCCTAAAATAAATTGAGGTCCCCCCACATTATGAGGGATAGTGTTCCTAAAAATATTCTGTATTGTAAAAACACAAAGCAGGGGAAACTCAGCAGGTCAAACAGTGTACTTTATATAGCAAAGATAAAGATTCATAACCAATGTTTCAGGCATGAGCCCTTCATCAAGGTCTTTATTGTGATTGAGGCGCCTGCAAGCAAACACCAAGACACAAGAGAAACTTGTCCGTGAACTACTCTTTGCAGACGATGCCGCTTTAGTTGCCCATTCAGAGCCAGCTCTTCAGCGCTTGACGTCCTGTTTTGCGGAAACTGCCAAAATGTTTGGCCTGGAAGTCAGCCTGAAGAAAACGGAGGTCCTCCATCAGCCAGCTCCCCACCTTGACTACCAGCCCCCCCACATCTCCATCGGGCACACAAAACTCAAAACGGTCAAGCAGTTTACCTATCTCAGCTGCACCATTTCATCAGATGCAAGGATCGACAACGAGATAGACCACAGACTCGCCAAGGCAAATAGCGCCTTTGGAAGACTACACAAAAGAGTCTGGAAAAACAACCAACTGAAAAACCTCACAAAGATTAGCGTATACAGAGCCGTTGTCATACCCACACTCCTGTTCGGCTCCGAATCATGGGTCCTCTACCGGCATCACCTACGGCTCCTAGAACGCTTCCACCAGCGTTGTCTCTGCTCCATCCTCAACATTCATTGGAGCGCTTTAATCCCTAACGTCGAAGTACTCGAGATGGCAGAGGCCGACAGCATCGAGTCCACGCTGCTGAAGATCCAGCTGCGCTGGGTGGGTCACGTCTCCAGAATGGAGGACCATCACCTTCCCAAGATCGTGTTATATGGCGAACTCTCCACTGGCCACCATGACAGAGGTGCACCAAAGAAGAGGTACAAGGACTGCCTAAAGAAATCTCTTGGTGCCTGCCACATTGACCACCGCCAGTGGGCTGATATCGCCTCAAACCGTACATCTTGGCGCCTCACAGTTCGGCGGCCAGCAACCTCCTTTGAAGAAGACCGCAGAGCCCACCTCACTGACAAAAGACAAAGGAGGAAAAACCCAACACCCAACCCCAACCAACCAATTTTCCCCTGCAACCGCTGCAACCGTGTCTGCCTGTCCCGCATTGGACTTGTCAGCCACCAACGAGCCTGCAGCTGACGTGGACATTTACCCCCTCCATAAATCTTCGTCCGCGAAGCCAAGCCAAAGAAGACATGGTCTGCATCGTAATTTTTTTGCACGCCATGAAGCCAGGTCATCTGCACGTGCATCAAAAACTGCGAGTGGGGAAAAAAAATTGTATTCATGTGTTTAGTTTTTTTTTCCCATTTATAATTTCACAAAAGTGAATTTTTATTCAATTAGCCAGATTTTTTTCGGTACCGATTTGTGATTTCCAAAGGCCAATTTGTGTTGCCCAAACTGCCATAATGCAGATATTGCTTATTCTGTTGACACAGCATCTTAAAGTCTTAGAGGAGGATGCTAAATGAAGTTTGCTTTGGTTTCTTTCAAACCATATTTTACTCCTGTTTCCCACAATCTATTCAATCATTGCTGATCATCCTCTTCATTGCTAGAAGGATTGAATTTAAAAGCAGGGAGGCTCTTCTGCAACTATACAGGGTGCTGGTGAAGCCTCATCTGTAGTACTGTGTACAGTTCTGGTTTCCTTACACTGCTACCATCAGGAAAAAGGTACAGGAGCCCAAAGACAAGCACCCAGATGCACAAGGACAGCTTTTCCCGCTATCAGATTTCTGAATGGACAATGAACCACCATGACTACCTCACTTTCTCCTATTTTCTTGCACTATTTATTTATTTTTGAAATGTAATTTATACCAATATTTGCACTGTAATGCTGTTGCAAAACAACAAATTTTGTGACATGTTCGTGACAATAAATTCTGATTCTGAAGCTGATGCAAAGGAGATTCACTAGCTTGATTTCGGTGATAAGTGGGTTATGAGGAGAGATTAAATCATCTGGGATTATACTCACTGGAATTTAGAAGAGTGAGGGGATCCTATAGAAACATAAAATTATGAAAAGGTAAGTTAACATGGCAGCAGGTAAGTTGTTTCCACTGGTATGTGAGCCTAGAGCTCAGGGACATAGACTCAAGATTCAGGGGAGTAGATTTGGGACCGAGATGAGGAGGAATTCAGTGCACAGAAGTGCTGGAGAAATTCTCAGGCCAGAAATGTTGATTGCCATTTACTTCCTGTGGCTACTGTGTGGCCTGCTGAGATTCACCAGCACTTTGTGTAGTGCACTCAACCCCAGCATCTGCAGGTTTTCAACTTTAACTGGAATTGAGATGGCACTGATTTTCCCAGAGAGTAGTGAATCTGTGGAATTTTCTGCCTAAGAAAGCAGTAGAGAATCAGAATTAGAATTTATTGTCATAGTGCAAACATTCATTTAAACCACCTTATAACAATAACAATAACTTTAAAAAACCAAAATAGTGCACGAAAAATAAAGAGGTGTCTTTGGTGCGTTGATTGTTCAGGAATCTGTTGGCAGTGGGGAAGAAACTGTCCTTGTGCCATTGAGTGCTTGTCTTCAGGGTCCTGTACCTTTTCCCTGATGGTAGCAGTGTGAAGAGGGCATAACCTGGGTGGTGGGAGTCTTTGAGGATAGAGGCTGCTTTATTAAGACACTACCTCTTGTTGATGTCCTGGATTGAGTGAAGGCTGGTGTCTGTGATGTCACCAGCCGAGTTTACAACCCTCTGGAGTTTTTTCTTCTCCTGAGAGTCAGCGCCTCCACATCAAAGAGTGATGCAACCAGCTAGAATGCTTTCTACGGTACATCTGTAGAGGTTTTCAGGAGATGTATCGAATCTCCTCAAGCACCTCACAAAGTATAGCTGCTGACGAGCCTTCTTTGTGATTACATTGGCGTGGAGGCTCCATGACAGATTCTCTGTTTCACTGCTACCTTTAGACAGAAGGCACAGAAGACTGAAGTCCAGCACTTCTAGATTCAAGAGGTTTTTTTTAAAATTCAACAGCTATCAGGCTCTTGAAACTCCCCATCCTACTCTTTACCTAACAATAAACTAGTCCGGGTCAGCCAAAATTTCTGTTTGCTCTTTTTTTTCCTTACACTAACTGCAACTGTGAACAAATATCTATTTATCCTTTTATATTTATTATTTTTTTCTTTCATGGATATTGTGCTAATTTAATAAATACTACTGTAGTTGATGTATCTTGCATACCCATTTGGCTGCAGCAGGTAAGAGTTGACATTGTACTTTTCTATGTGACAATAAACTCTCATTACTCACTAATTGGTTACTATAATTTACTACCTGGTGTAGTCTCTTTGCAAAAAGAATCAAATGTGAGTTGATGACCATCTTGCAGGAGTACAGGGAAGTAAGGAAGTTTGGAATTAAACGGATTGGTCATCTATGTCTAGTTTAGATTCATTTAGGAACATAGGAAGTAGGAACAGGAGTAGGCCAAAAATGGCCCATCGAGCCTGCTCCGCCATTCAATACAATCATGGCTGATCTAATTTATGACCTAACTCCACTTACCTGCCTTCTCCCCATATCCCCTAATTCCTCTATCATGTAAAAATTTATCTAACCGAATTTTAAATATGTTTAATGAAGCAGCCTCAACCAATTCCCTGGTTAGAGAATTCCAAACATTCACTACTCTCTGGGAAAAACTATTTTTCCTCATCTCTGTCCTAAATCTACTCCCCCGAATCTTGAGTCTGTGTCCTCTGGTTTTAGTTTACCCGGCCAGCTCAAAAAACCTTCCTACATCTATCCTATCCATACCCTTCATAATCCTATATGTTTCTATAAGATCTCCTCTCATTCTTCTGAACTTGAGCGAATATAATCCTAGACGATTTAATCTTTCATCATAAGTCAACCCCTTCATCCCAGGGATCAACCTAGTAAACCTCCTCTGGACCGTCTCCAAAGCCAGTATATCCTTCCTCAAATATGGAGACCAGAACTGGACACAGTACTCCAGGTGCAGTCTCACCAGTACCTTATACAGTTGCAACATTACCTCCCTACTCCTGAATTCAATTCCTCTAGCGATGAAGGCCAACATTCCATTTGCCTTCTTCCTGCAACCTAACTTTTTGCGATTCATGCACAAGCACTCCCAAGTCCCTCTGCACAACAGCATGCTGTAGTTTTTCACCCTTTAAATAATATTCAGCTCTTTTATTTTTCTTGCCAAAGTGGATAACCTCACATTTACTAACATTGTACTCCATCTGCCAGACCATTGCCCACTCATCCAGCTTAACTATATCCTTCTGCAGACTCTCCACATCCTCATTACAATTTGCTCTTCCACTCAACTTGGTGTCATCTGCAAACTTGGCTACACCACATTTTGTCCCCTCCTCCAAGTCATCAATGTAAATGATGAACAGTTGTGGGCCTAACACCGACCCCTGCGGCACCCCACTTACCACTCTCTGCCAACCTGAAAAACTCCCACTTATCCCGACTCTCTGCCTCCTGTCAGACAACCAATTTTCAATCCAGGCCAATATATTTCCCCGGACTCCATTTTGCGGCACCTTATCAAACGCTTTCTGGAAATCCAAATATACAGCATCAATCTGTTCCCCTCTAGCCAACACACCCATTATATCCTCAAAGAATCCTAAAAAGTTTGTCAAACAAGATCTTCCCTTTCTAAAACCATGCTGCATCTGCCTGATTGAACCCTTACGTTCCAAAAGTTTCACTATTTCATCTTTGGCTAAATGGCAACTTCTGGTGTTTAAATAAATGTGAGATGAACAATATGACAATGTTGTTTCATAATCATAACCAGGGATGAAGCTTTATGTAATAAATCACCAGAGTAGAGGTTTGTAAAATTATGAAATTAGGATAAGTGGATTAATTTTATGATCACTACTGCATGCACTGGCTCAAATCTTTCATCTTACTTTAGTCACCTGTGCAGGGGGAAGAAAAAAAACAGGAATTGTGCAGAGTTGAATTTATAGCTTTTATAAATTCTGCAATATTTTTGCAGATATTGCACTCTTGAATTGACCACACATAATGCTCACTTCCTTTTACAGGTGAGCATTGTTCTCAATGGATTGCTTGACCAGAGTTTCAGAGATCACAGTGTACGAAAAAAGCAGGGTATTCTGCTGGTCAATGCTGTACTTAACAACTGGTTAAAACTTGAGTCTTGGTGGTCAGTGGGATCCAGCCCTGAGAACAAGATGGCTGCCTTGACACTCCTTTCCAAAGTGCTTCAGGTATATTTTGTTAACCAATGGGATGTGTGCCTTTTAAGTGTGAATAAAATGTAGTCGGCATTGAAAATATTAAATCTTAAGCCAATATGCCCTACCTTGTATCGAAGAATGATGACTGATCTTTGACTTGAGAAGAAAATAAAGAGAAGAAATAATTCAGAGAAGGAGGTTAACCAGACACTTTATATAGTTATAGGCCTGGCAATAATTAGTCCCCCAGGGAGTTAGAGAAATGGAGACAGGAGTCCAAGAATGACGGCACATGGTAGGCAGTGAATATGGGGAAGTATGCAAGGAGGGGAGAGAAGCAAAATTTCACTGTCTAAATGTGGCAAAAAATTAGAGAAGAAGGAATGTTTTATAGATATAAATATGAAATTTATGCAACTGTAACAGACTTTGTAATTAATTGCTTTCCGTTTCACCTTCCCATTGTAATATTCTACTATTTAGAGGTTCTCATTTTTTTTGAGCATATCACAAAAACCATGGAATTTTATTCAATAAAATATTCTAAAAATGACTCCGAAAATTACCCAATAAATTTGATGGATTTTTTTTTGTTGAGTTGCCTGATTGTGTGGTGACATGTGGTCCTAGATTCACCATAATTTTCTCAGTTAAACATTGTCAGGAACAAAAATTGTGTCATTGGAGCCAACTTTAAAGTTTGCACTCATCTTATGGGATTTCACCCACTTCTCGATCAGTAACTTGGGTCACTTTTCCAATTTTTTTATTACCAGCCTTGAAGATATTTTTTTTTCTGCACTGTGGCGTCTTTTGTTTGGGTTCTGTGAAATTTATTTGGACTATTTTTCTACCATAAAGGTTCTCAAACCAATGTTACAGTCCTCAAAGTAGATCCAGGTTGAACTTGAACGATTTGTACCACTGATTCATGCATGGATAAATAGATGAAATATATTTTAAATTTTTGCTTCATTATGCTTTTGTGAACCAAGATTTATAACTTGTTACTCTAAAAGATTTCCTTGGAAATCATGCAATCAGATGATGAAAAAGTTATTTAAGGGATGTAAATATTTTTTGTTGATTTGACTTTTTTTTTCCTTTTTAGATTGATTCATCAGTGTCTTCTGGCAACAGTCATGAAGCATTTGATATGGTTTTCCATACTTATACCACTATATTAACAGACTCAACATTAGCTTTAAACTTGAAGGTATCTTTTTCAATTTTGTGGGGAAGCTAAGTACTGTATTATCTTTATAGGAACATAAAGGTAGAGTTTCACATGGGAGTTAGGTGTATACAATACGGTGAAGTAAATAGTACGAAACACTGTGAAGGTTATTCCTAGGGAAGATAGTGTGAAAACCGTTTTATTGTGGGGGATACACGTATAAAATACACTGGTAGTTCATTTTGCAATCATGATGGATTTCCCGGAACCCGAGTGCCAATTAAGCCAACAGTAAAAGACGCCATTACATAATCTTTCTCATTGGCTGAACACCAGTGATGTAATTAACTGAATAAATAAGTACTGGTCGGGTCAGATACAGCAATGAGCTCTCTGAACCCTTCTCCATTAACAATGGCGTGAAGCAAGGCTGTGTTCTCGCACCAACCCTCTTTTCAATCTTCTTCAGCATGATGCTGAACCAAGCCATGAAAGACCTCAACAATGAAGATGCTGTTTACATCCGGTACCGCACGGATGGCAGTCTCTTCAATCTGAGGCGCCTGCAAGCTCACACCAAGACACAAGAGCAACTTGTCCATGAACTACTCTTTGCAGGGGGCGTGGCAAGATGGCGTAGGGAGCAGACGTGCATTCCCGGTCTCCCCCAGGCAGTTATATAAATACCCGTTTTAAGAATATTTCTTTTCTGTTAAAAGTCTTTGTTTTGTTTATCAATTGTTTTTAGTTTAAAATGGCAACAAAGATTAAGGAAAATAGAGTTCAAATACAGAACAAAACTACACTCTCCGATTTTGGAAGAAACTCGGCCTACCTGCCCAGACAGAACCACGGAGTCAAGGCTGGAATTTTCTTAAGAACGGAGCTCATTAATTGGACTGTCGGATAAGCTGGCCTTGGACACCCCTCTGAAAGATGGTGATGAATATTGATTTGAAATGTTTTATGAAGATAAATTGCAGTAATTGGCATTGGTTGCCCGTGAGTTTTAAAAATCCAGATAACATTAAAGTTTATTAGTGATTTCTTTCGGATGGAATATCGGAAGGATGAATTTATTATCTATAAATACAGAACAAAATTACATTCTTTGACTTTGGAAGAAATTTGACCTATTTGCCCAGACAGAGCTGGAGTTGGTGCTGGAATTTTCTCAAGAACAGAACTTATTAAAGTTGATTTCGGACTCTTTTTTGAAAGATGGCGACGAATGTTGATTTGAAATATTTGAAATATTTTCTGAAGATAAACATATATATGGAACTCCTTGACCTGCAATAAGGTTTATCAGTGATTTTTTTTTGGATGGAATATTGGAAGAGTGAATTTATTATCTGTGAGTATGCATACATTGCAAACAGATTTTAATAGTTTTGAAAAGGTTTTTTTTTAACTAAACAACAAGATCAGTTTAATATTGAGAAAATTGGAAAAAACGGAAACTTTATTATTAAATTTGGAAATTCAGTAGAAAGAAACTATGAACAAGATTGATGATTTATAAAATTAAAGTCGAAGGAGCAATGTCCAAGAAGAGTTAAAAATTTTGAATAAGTTTTTCTTGAAAATAAACAATAATTTCAACTTAACATTGAGAAGATTGACAAAGTGGAAAATTTGGTATTAAATTGGGAAACACAGAAGAAAGAACTTATGAATAACATTGATGCTTTAGAAGATCAAGACCGAAGGAATTATGTTCAAGAAAATTTTAAAAGATTTGAAAAAAAAACTTTTTTTGAAAGTAAGCTACAAATTCAACTTGAGACTGAGAAGAATGGAAGATACGGCGTTGAACTGGGATGTTCAGAGGTGTTTTAATTCAGTGGATGAAATTCAGGAAGACTTGAAAAAAAAATTAAAAAAAAACTTTTATTGATTGTAAACAATGTTTAACTCAGTGTTGGGAGGGTGGAAAGGGTGCAAAATTTAATATCAAGTTTGGATTTTCAAAAAAAAGAGTTTATGAATAAGATTGGTTAAATTGATGGACCGGGGTTTTATGGATATAAGAAATGATGATTTTTCGGTTTATACGTCTATTTTGTCTGCCTGGGGGGGGGGGGGTGGGGGGGGAGTGGTACTTCTGCTCCCGAAAGTCATATGCCACTTGTGGTTTATACCACACCCATTTGGGTTTTTGGGAATTAACCACCACAAGGTGGTTTCCTATGGGGTTAGGGGAGGTGGGGGGGGGGGGTGAAAATTTGAAAATTATTTAGTATCTATTATGTAATATTATACTAAGTCAATTTGAAATGAATGTATGGAGATACTATAAATAAATTTCGAAGAAAAAAAAAGAACTACTCTTTGCAGACGATGCCGCTTTAGTTGCCCATTCAGAGCCAGCTCTTCAGCGCTTGACGTCCTGTTTTGCGGAAACTGCCAAAATGTTTGGCCTGGAAGTCAGCCTGAAGAAAACTGAGGTCCTCCATCAGCCAGCTCCCCACCATGACTACCAGCCCCCCCACATCTCCATCGGGCACACAAAACTCAAAACGGTCAACCAGTTTACCTATCTCGGCTGCACCATTTCATCAGATGCAAGGATCGACGAGATAGACAACAGACTCGCCAAGGCAAATAGCGCCTTTGGAAGACTACACAAAAGAGTCTGGAAAAACAACCAACTGAAAAACCTCACAAAGATGAGCGTATACAGAGCCGTTGTCATACCCACACTCCTGTTCGGCTCCGAATCATGGGTCCTCTACCAGCATCACCTACGGCTCCTAGAACCCTTCCACCAGCATTGTCTCCGCTCCATCCTCAACATTCACTGGAGCGACTTCATCCCTAACATCGAAGTACTCGAGATGGCAGAGGTCGACAGCATTGAGTCCACGCTGCTGAAGATCCAGCTGCGCAGGGTGGGTCACGTCTCCAGAATGGAGGACCATCGCCTTCCCAAGATCATGTTATATGGCGAGCTCTACACTGGCCACCGTGACAGAGGTGCACCAAAGAAAAGGTACAAGGACTGCCTAAAGAAATCTCTTGGTGCCTGCCACATTGACCACTGCCAGTGGGCTGATATCGCCTCAAACCGTGCATCTTAGCGCCTCACAGTTTGATGGGCAGCAACCTCCTTTGAAGAAGACTGCAGAACCCACCTCACTGTCAAAAGGCAAAGGAGGAAAAACCCAACACCCAACCCCAACCAACCAATTTTCCCCTGCAACCGCTGCAACCGTGTCTGCCTGTCCCGCATCGGACTTGTCAGCCACAAACGAGCCTGCAGCTGACGTGGACATTTACCCCCTCCATAAATCTTCGTCCACGAATCCAAGCCAAAGAAGAAGAAGAAAGAAGAAGCTGGGTACAAGAAATTGTTTTATATTTTCATTTGTTTTCAAGTATTTTTTTAGTCAAAATGTTTTCATCTGGGCTGATATTGCTAAAATGGACTGGCACGCTGTGGGGTTGTACTAAGTTAGGTACCTGTGTTATTAGAAAAGAGCCCAGGAAAAAGGTATCAAGAATTCATGTTTGGGAGCTGTCAAAACTGTCAGCATTTTGTCACATTTTAGAACTGACATCAACTTTGGCATACAATAAACTTTGAAATCATTGTTATTATCAGATATAACTCATTCCTCTGCAAGAATTTTAAAGGTTCAATCCACGTATTCTGTGAATGGATCTGAATTTCAAATTTTTACTGCTATTTTTGTTGTACAAATTAATGGAAAATCTTGTTCATACCGGTGTGACTTCAATTTCATGGGAAGAATTGTTCAATGGAAGTTAATAATGTTTTCAGTGCCCCTTTAGTCCATGTTGAACATTACCAGTATTTCACTTTCTGTTCAATGATTAAAATGTAATCTCTGCTTTTTACTGGACCAAAATATCACAGACACTGAGAAAAACAACATATTGGAAATGCTCTGGAGGGAAAGCAATTCATGAGAAGAGAAAAATAGTTTCAACGAATACACTGCTTTGGATACAGCCGGGGGAGGAAATGCCCTATCAGAGGGTAGCAGTGAAGCGAAGATTTTGGCACCAGGGGCTGAAGCTCAGCAGGGGAGGGTGATCAGGTAGAGCGATAGAGGTCAGGTCGCAATTAGGCATTTCTGTGGCTGGAAGCTAAACTCTAGGATGGTGTGTTTTCCCCCCCCCCCCCCCCAATCCTCCCCAGTTTCAGAGTTCAGGATGTCTTTGAATGGGTATACGACATTCTGAGAGGGAAGCAACCAGAGGACATGGTCTATATTGGTAATATTGACAGAGGTAGGAAGGGAGATAGTGTCCTGCACAGCGACTGAAGGGAGTTTGGTAGCAAGTTAAAAAGCTGGACTTCCTGGTTTGTAATTTCTGAAATACTACCTGTATCACTTCCTAGAGAGACATGAAACAGGAAGACAGTGCAGATTAAGGCGTTGTGAAGGATCTGGTGCAAGAGGGAGGGATTCAGATATTTGGATTATGGGGCTCACTTCCAAGGAAGCTGGGATCTGTACAAGAGGAACAGGCAACACCTGAGATGGAGGGGGAATCAATATCCTCATGGGGAAGTAAAAACAATATCCTGATGGAGATGTTTCCTGGTATGACTCTAATGGTAATGTTTTAGTGGACACATTGCCCCCCTTCAGCAAGAAAAATTGTTGCCCAGCTTCTGACATTGCAAAAGTTGTAAATTTTCTGTTTTTTTTTTACAGACCCAGGCTGTGATTATACTCCCTTTTTTCACTCAACTTCCAGAAGAAAATCTTGCAGTGCTTCAAACTGCTCTTGATCAGTTTGTGGCTGCCCATTTCCCAATGAAATCAGATGAATTTCCCAAGGGTACACTGAGGTATAATAACTACATTGACTGCATCAAAAGAGTAAGTGCTGCTCTTTGACAGAAGTGAACTATTTATCTTTTTCTCTTGAATGAGAGTAATAAATTGATTTAATGAATTGAGAGGAAGTGACTTTACAAATCTCCTCTGTTCTTGATTGCAAAGGAACATTTCAGTGGGTTGGAAAAATTAGAAAGATGTATGCAGCTCATGAAAGGCCTGATAGGATAGAAGTGCTTGTATTTGTTTCATCAATTTGGTGAAGATAATTCAGTTACAGGTGTATGATATGATGCCAAGTAAATAATTTGTATTTGTTTATTTTTATTGCTCTAATTTTTGTGGTTTTTTTTTCAAGTTATTGTCCTCTTCTTTGATTAGCTCCCTTGGAGCTTTCCCCTTTACAGGAGTAGCATTTTTGCAGAGCTTCTTGAATTATCTCTGAAATGCCTGCCACTGTGTCTTTACTGCTAATTTGTCAAGACAATTTACTACAGCAAATTTTATTTGCATTCTATTGCACTTCTTTTCATGTACATTTATCAGTTGTTTCAAACTAGAGTTTTTCCCATCCAAAACTGAATAATGAATTCTATCTTACTCTCAGGGATCTGTTACTCTGAAGTAGTAAATTAAACCTCCCTCATTATACATGATCAGATCCAAGGCAGCTTGAACCTTATAGACAATAGACAATAGGAGCTGGAGTAGGCCCTTTGGCCCGTCGAGCCAGCACCGCCATTTTACAGATCATGGCTGATCACTACCATCAGTACCCCTTTCCAGCCTTATCCCCATAATCCTTAACTCCTTTGCCCACTAGAGTCTTATCTAACTCTCTTTTGAACATAATCAGCGAATCTGCCTCTACCACACTCTGTGGCAGAGCATTCCACAGATTCACACTTCTCTGGGTAAAAAAAATGTTTTCTCATCTCCGTCCTAAAGGGCCTACCCTGTATTCTTAAACTATGCCCTCTAGTCCTCGTCTCGCCCATCATTGGGAAAAAGTAATCCGACTTCACCCTGTCTATCCCCCTGATCATTTTGTATACCTCAATCATGTCCCCCCTCATCCTTCTAAACTCCATCGGATACAAGTCCAGTTTTTCTAGCCTTTCAGCATATGTCAACCCCGCCATCCCTGGAACTAACCTTGTAAATCTGCGCTGCACACCCTCTTATAGCTAGTATGTCCTTCCTCAAAATTGGAGACCAGAACTGGACGCAATACTCCAGGTGGGGTCTCACCAGGGCCCTGTACAACTGCAGAAGGGCGTCTCTGTTCCTATACTCCAATCCCCTCTTTATAAAAGCCAACATGCCATTTGCCTTCTTCACAGCTTTCTGAACCTGCATGCTAGTCTTCAGTGACCGGTGAACAAGTACTCCCAGATCCATTCGCTCCTCCCCACTCCCTAGCTTGTCTCCATTTAAATAATACTCAGCTTTCCTATTATTGCCCCCAAAATGGATAACCTCACATTTGCTTACATTGAACGTCATCTTCCATTCAGCAGCCCACTCCCCCAACCTGTCCAAGTCCCTCTGCATTTTCCTGACATCCTCCTCACACCCCACACTGCCACCCAGTTTCGTGTCATCTGCAAATTTGCTCAAGTTGTTAATAATCCCCTCATCCAAATCATTTACATAAATCACAAACAACTGAGGACCCAATACCGATCCCTGCGGCACTTCACTCGTCACATCCTGCCATCCTGAAAAAGACCCGCCTACCCCAACCCTCTGTTTCCTATTTCTTAACCAATTTCCTATCCATGTCAGCACCTTACCTCCAATACCATGCTCCCTGATCTTGCCCACTAGTCTCCCGTGCGGTACCTTATCAAAGGCCTTCTGGAAGTCCAAATACACCACATCCACTGGCTCTCCCAAGTCCACCCTCTTTGTCACATCCTCGAAAAATTCCAGAAGGTTAGTCAAGCATGACTTATCCTTAAGGAATCCATGCTGACTAGCCCTTATTCTATTATTTCTGCCTAAGTGTTCTGCTATTACTCCTTTTATGATAGACTCCAATATCTTCCCCACCACCGACGTCAGGCTGACCGGTCTATAATTTCCCGTTTTCTCCCTCCCTCCCTTGTTAAAAATCGGCACCACATCAGCCACTCTCCAATCCTCAGGGACCTCCCCCGAATCTATGGAACTTTGGAAAATGTCGACCAGTGCTTCCACAATTTCCATAGCAACTTCTTTAAGCACCCTGGGATGCAACCCATCAGGCCCTGGGGATTTATCAGCCCTCAGTCCCAACAATTTACTCACAACCTCCTGTTTCTGGATCCGGATATCCATTAGATCCCCTACTTCCCCAGGAAAGTTCCCCAAGTCTCTTGATACCGCATGACCACTACCTCCTAACTGACCATAACCTATATCCTCCTTGGTGAAGACAGTTGCAAAGTATTTGTTAAATTCCTCAGCCATCTCCTTGTTTCCGGTAATAATTTCACCCTTTTCCATTCTTAATGGACCAATTTTAGACCGAACCAATTTCTTCCTCTTCACATATTTAAAAATGCTTTTGCTATCCTCCATTATATTATTTGCTAATTTCCTCTCGTACTTCATTTTCCCCTCTCTTATGACTTTCTTAGTTACCCTCTGATGCTCTTTGAAGGTTTCCCAATCCTCTAACTTCCCACTCCGCTTCGCTATCCTATACTTACTCCCTTTGGATTTGATATTACACTTGATTTCATTAGTTAGCCACGGCTGCCATTTGCATCTCCTAGAGCCTTTCCTCCACTATGGAATAAATTTGTCCTGAAACCTGTGAAAAATGTCCAAAAATACCTGCCATTTTTCCCCAGTTGTCCTCCCAGCTAGTGTATTTTTCCATTTTATTTTGGCTAGCTCCTCCCTCATAGCTGCATAATCCCCTTTATTTAACTGCAGTACAGATGCTTCCAACTTCCTTTCTTTTTCCCTTTCCAATTGCAGCACAAAAGTAACCATACAATGGTCACTATTCCCTAATGGCTCCCCTACATCGAGGTTACTTATTAATTTGTTGGCACCATACTGTATTGCTTTAGGAAACTATTCTCAATGCATTACATTAGTTCTCATAGCTACTCTTTCCAACTTGATCACCCTATCAATATGAAGATTAAAATCACACAGAATCATTCTTTTTTTTTCACATACCCAATTACGTTTTGATTTGTACCACAATGTGGGCACTCTTTGAGTTTATACACTGCTCCTACTCACATCCTTTTTCCTTACTGCTTTCAACCTACATGGAGATAGATTGAACATCTTCTGAGCCTACATTACCTATCACAACTGTACTCATTTATCTCTAACCAACAAACTAACCCATCACCGTTTCCTTCCTGTCTACCCTACCTTAAATTCAAATTTCCCTGTTTCCCTAGCTCTGTACTCCTTGCAGCCAGGTTACCACAATCACATCCTTTCCCCTTTGTTTGTGCTGTTAGTTCATCAATATTAGTACAAATGCTTTATCCATTAAGATGCAAAGTTTTTAGTCTTGTCTTTGTGCCAATTTTAATTGTATCCATTTTTTTGTATTGTCACTTATTTGTCTCTTACCCTAACTCTGCAACTTCCACTGTTCTTTCTTTCATTTCTGCCCTTGTTATTCTAGTTGATTTTCCATTAACCATTCCAGTTTGAACCACCCTTCCTTAGACTAAAGCATGTTAATTTGGTCCTACATGTTAACTGGGACTTGCAACTTTGTAACTTCTTTGTAACAACATTGCCTGTTTTCACCTATGCGTTGCTCATTTCTATCTCTTCTATTGCAACCAAAATCTGGAACGTACCTTTGACATTTACGAAAGATAATTGTATTTATAAACTTTCATAACCCCCCCAATGTTTCAGAAGTGCTTTACAGTCAATGCAGTATATTTGAAGTGTGCCTATAATTGTGTTACAGGAACCATGCCAACCAATTTATGCAGAACCAAGTGATGTTGAATAATAATGACCATACAGAAAAATGTTATGAATAGAAAACCTCTTATTCCTGGTCCAAATATTATTGCTGGGATCTATAATACAGATTCCAAAAAGTGCTATTTAAGTATGATACCTTGTTTTAAACTTGTAATTTAATTAATTTCGTAAATCATGCCAAGAATGAACACACCAGCTGACTGCTTCTGCATAACAATAAAGTTTTATTTTATTCACCAATTATATTAATTGCAAAGTATTCATCATTTCAGAAGTTAAATTGATGTGTTTATTATTTAGTACCAATTGATGTTTTTCTTTGCATTTTTCAGTTACTTGATGCTTTGGAGTTATCTCAGAGTCCATTATTGTTCAAACTTATGACTGCAGTTCTGTGTCGTGATAGCAAACATGTCATGGAAGAAGCATTTCAGAACTGCTTTCAAAAAATAGCCAAACGGTATTATGTACCATATTCAAGATTCAATTTATTATTATAGTAATAAAACAGTGTCATTATTATATGAAATTTATTTTTGCCTCTGCAAGGCAGACAGATTTACCACTGGTAGGAATTGCCTAGGCACTTCTTACAGTCAGAAGCAAAAGAGAGTCCCCCAGATCACCGTGTCCATAGATTCACCTCCAGCACATCCGCAGCCCTTGCAGCCACACAGTACCCAATCCAAACCATTGGGAACCCAAGGTCCAGATCTGAACCTACGACACAGTCAGGAAATCTTCTGGACACTTGGCATCTTCTCGCATCCTGGTTCTGATACCTGGTACCCCCTTCGGTCAGTTCGAGCCAGTCTCCAACAGTCCATAGCCTGGCGCGAGTCTCCACGGGTTCCTCGCTTCGAGTCACCAGCTGCCCACCACATGCACTGGTCCTTCAGCTGCAGAGCCCCCTCACTAGTTTGTGGGTCCTCTCCTCCACTTCTTCTCAAACGGTGGATGATCTTCCCGTCTTCTGGTGCCCTGCTCCAGTCCTCCACTTCCCTGGAGTCTGCAGCCCCTTGTGGCTACTGCCAATTAACAGGCGCCGCCATGTTGGGCCTTGATCTGTAGTCACGGGATTTCAACTTAACGCTGTTGGCTTTCTCAACGAGCTATTCAGTACCACCAATAGAGAAAATTGAAAAAGTGTGTGAAAAATATCTTCATTGTGTTTTGGATCCATTGCTCCTTTAGATAACATTTGCAAACAATTCAAATGCTTTCATAATTTTAGTTTATAGTTACATTTTTCAGACAAAGTTTGTTAAACTAGAGACATCTTGGTTATGCGGCTAAATACGTTTGTGCTTTCTCTTTACCTTTCGTATAATTAATAAGATTTTTTTTGTCAGACTTGATTGGAAAATAAGTGCATGGGTAAGATTTATTTTAAATAAATGGACATAATTTTGTCAGATTTACCAACTTGTTCAGGTCGACTCATTTTGCACAGCAAAAGCCAATAAGGTAAATGGCGAATTGATTCATAGGGTTCCAACTCCTATGGGAGATGTTGCCCAAGCGCAGTGGAATTAAATCTGAAAATGTCTAATGTGAAAATGCAAGAAAAATCTTGCATATCAGGTAGCATCTGTGAAGAAAGCAACACAGTTAATCTTTCAAGACCATATCCCTTCATCAAAATGGAATATTGTACTTTTGTGCATCTGCTGTTAAGAATTTTAAGTAACTGGCTTGTGATCATTGTCGAAAGCAATAGAGGAGATGAAGTAGGACATTTCTCTTGAACTAATTGAAACCCTTTTTAGTTTGGGTGGAAGTGATGGGTGATGTGATAGAAGGCAGGCCATTCTGTGTCATAGTCACATTTTTAGACGACACTTTCCATGTTCTATTATTTTCCAATTTCTAGATGTGTCATCTTCAAAGAAACGCAAGGATGATTTTCTGAATTTCAATCTTATCAATCCAATAAACCAAACTCTGTAGATGTAGTTTTATGTAGCTTTCTTCTTCTTTGGCTTGGCTTCGCGGACGAAGATTTATGGAGGGGGTAAAAAGTCCACGTCAGCTGCAGGCTCGTTTGTGGCTGACAAGTCCGATGCGGGACAGGCAGACACGGTTGCAGCGGCTGCAGGGGAAAATTGGTTGGTTGGGGTTGGGTGTTGGGTTTTTCCTCCTTTGCCTTTTGTCAAGCGGATAAACATTTTGCATAACTTTGCATCAAGATTTTCATAACAATTAATTTTTTTTTAAAATAACGGTATAAAACAAGAATAAGAGAGGATTAAGACCAATTCAAAGAAAGTATTTTGATGCTTACGTCCCTTTCATGGTTCTCCGAAGAATGATAAAAAGCAAGCTCTGAGTGCGGATACTATGACATATGATGTCATAATAACTATGGTAACACTACAAACAATACTTCTGCTTAAAGGGATAGGAACAAAGTTACTAAGAAGCAAAAGCACAACGTTTTAACCTTTACTTCCCTTTCTGAGACTGAGGTCATATTCATGAACAGTTGTAAAAAGGTTTGATTGTGGTTCATTGTAAAATCTGATGAAACTCCTGGATTCTACAACTTAATTTTAATGTTTTAGCTGGGACGTTGTCTATTTTCAATTGTTGTGGAAAATATGAATTTCTCTGGTTTTGCACAAAACTCCATTTATCCCCAGGAGAGGAAGCTTCCTCCAAACCCTCTTTTATTTTGTGCATCTACCAAGTGCATTCTTGAATGCGATTTTCTTTCCTTTCTTGTACCTGGCTTCCATGCAGTTGCAGAGATGAAATTCAGAACCCACTATGGGTAGATTATTCAAAATATTGGTGTTTGATAATTCAGGTTTGCATTTGTATACATTTAGTTACTTTTATTGTGGCTTTATTTAATGGAGTATTGGGATTTTTTTTTCCACTGAACATTTGATCTTTATATTCTTCAGAGGTTCCTGTGCAAAACAAGTCGCACTGATGGAAACTGCTTATGAGATGTTTGGGAATGAAGAACTTCTTCCAAGTACAACGAGGCAATTTGTTATGAACCGTTCTCTTCTTACCCTTGCTTCTCACTGCAGCCAAGATGCTTTAATAGAGTTTTTATGTAAAATTGTGAAGGATGCCATGGGAATTGTACAATCTAGATTCATAAAGGTAAAAACTGAATTTACTTTTGTCACTCAGGTTTTATTTAATTCTAATGCAAATTTGTCAAGCATTGTTTAACTTTTCTGAACAGTCAATGATTCTGCTTGTGGTATAGTTCAACACTAAGTATTTTCTCACAAAATTCAACTTTTTAAAATGAATTTTATTTCCTGCAGTTGAGTGAGTCCTCCTTTGACAGCCAACTGACAAAAAAAATTGGTTGTTACAAGCTGTTTGAAGTCGCATACACTCGTTTGCCAAAGCGTGATGTCCACTCAGATGAGTCAAAGCTAATCCAAGCTTTCCATACCTCGGGCACCATTGAAGGCAACAAGCTGTCAAAAATTTTGCTCAAGTATGATTTTGTTGTCTCTGAAACAGTTACCAAGTGTTTGAAAGCTCTTGAGATTTCCTTTGCTCAAGTGCATTGTTTGAAGATAGTGTTTGCAGTTATATTGATAGTAACAGAAGTATGTGCATGTATTTATCGATGATCCTCCATTTGTTTATCATCCACATTCAACATTCTATCTCTTGGCATCAGTAAAAATGTCATCTTAGACATCATTCATTTGGTCCATTTGCTCTTTTTAGTCTACACATGACCACATAACCTGAGATAATGTTTCAAAGTTTCACTTTTAAAGCTAATGTATTTTTTAACAGAATACCAGTGAACCATTCTATTAATTTTCTGTGATAGACTTTGGCTTGATGAATTTTGCACTTCTCTTCGTTATCAAGTATGCCTCACTGATAAGTTATTTCTTTTAATAGCTTCAGCAAAACTGAACTTTCCTATCACTCATCACTGCAAAGTTCTTCAAGGAAGGTGGCAAGATATGTGTTATATTGTAGTATCCAGTTGATGAAGACACTGATTAATAAGGTTTTGGTTTGGTCACCTCTATGCTCTACCATAGGTTTCTCAATCATGTTCTGTATTATTAAATGTGCTCGAAAGGCAAATCCCACCATTTATGTTGGGCTGTTTGCAGTGATTTAGTGTTCTTTGAAAATTCTGTATAATTGGAAAAGGAATGCAGAATGTTGCTCAGTTTAACATAACATAACATAACAATTACAGCACAGAAACAGGCCATTAGGCCCTTCTAGTCTGCACCGAACCAAACACCCCTTTCTAGTCCCACCTCCCTGCACAATGCCCATAACCCTTCATCTTCTTCTCATCCATATACCTGTCCAACCTTTTCTTAAATAATACAATTGACTCCGCCGCCACTATTTCTCCCGGAAGCTCATTCCACACGGCTACCACTCTCTGAGTAAAGAAGTTCCCCCTCGTGTTACCTCTAAACCTCTGCCCCTTAATTCTTAACTCATGTCCTCTTGTTTTAATCTTTCCTCCTCTTAACGGAAATAGTCTATCCACATCCACTCTGTCTATTCCTTTCATAATCTTAAATACTTCTATCAAATGCCCTCTCAACCTTCTACGCTCCAAAGAATAAAGACCTAATCTGTCCAATCTCTCCCTATACTCTAGATGCTTAAACCCAGGTAACTCTGCACTCTCTCCACTCTGTTTATATCCTTCCTATAATTAGGCGACCAGAACTGCACACAGAACTCCAAATTAGGCTGCACCAACGTCTTATACAATCTCAACATCACCTCCCAACTCCTATATTCCATGCAATGATTGATAAAGGCCAGCATACTAAAAGCCTTCTTCACCACCCTATTCACGTGAGTTTCTACCTGTTGCGGCTTCCCAATGACATAAAACATTTTAATCAATTTCAGTATGATTAAGACCCCAGAAAGAGAAAAAAAGATAATAAATATAGAAGGAAGAGAAAATAAAATGTATGACAAGTATTCATGGATGGCTGATCGAGCAAAAATTGTGTTGTGGCAGTAGTTCAGACATATACTTTGTGGTTTTGTAGTTGTATTAAAGTTTGGGTCAGTGCTTCTCAATGATTTTCCCACTCACATAAGTAACCCCTCAGTAACCAAGAGCACCTATTGGCATCCACTAGTTTGGGGGAATATGAGAGCTTCAAGAGCATGACAGCTGTTGGAAAGAACCCTTTCTTGAACCTGAAGGTGCTGGACTTCAGGTAACCCTGAAAGTAGCCAACAGAAGAGATGGCCAGGGTGATGGGTGTTTTCATAGTCTTGACTGCCTTCTTGGATGGGAGGTCAGAACCCCTGATTAACTTGGATCGTGTTTGTCACTTTCTGTGACCTTTTGCGTGTAATTATAAGGAAAGGTATGTAGGCTGGGTTTGTTTTCCCTGGAGTGGTGGAGGCTGTGGTGGGCGGAGTAGTGGAGGCTGTGGTGAGTGTGGTAGAAGATAAGAATCTTTTTCCCTTGATGGGGATGTCTAAAATAAAAGAGTTTAAAGGTTTTAGGCTGAAGACCCTGTATCAGAACCTGAAACATTTCCACAGATCCTGCCTGCTTCCAGGCCTGCCTGCATTTTCTGTTTTCATTTTGGATTTCCAGCCTCTGCAATTACTTTGAAATGTTTAAGTCCTTCCAATGATCAGCTAGCATCTCCTCAGTTATACTTTTATGTTTTCTTATGGATAGGATGGGGAGGAAAAAGTGGTCAGCGGATAAGCCGTGATCTTAATAAATGACAGAGCAGATTCATTGTCTCTGACCATATTCCTGAAATACATTTAAAAAGCTCAATAGCTGATCATTTATGCATTTGTTACTAATGAGATGGTGCTGATTGTGAATGCTTCCAATATTTGTCAGCCAAATGACCGTTTCAGAAAATAATTGTGTGAATCATTGATATATTTCAGTGTAAGAAATAAATAATTGCTATTCATAAAATTATTGTCACATCATGACCCTTTTTTGAAGGAGAATAATAGTCCTGTTTAAGTTTTAAGCATCAATGACTATTTTGCAGGAAATACTTGTACTTCATATAAAAATGACAGGAATCTTTGTTTTTGCCTTTGAAGATTCTGCCATGATGCAGTTACAGAAAACATGGCTGGTGAAACTCAGCTCTTGGAGAAGAGGCGACAGTACCATTGTGCAGCTTATAACTGCATAATTTCAATCCTCTGTTGCATTTTTACAGAGGCTAAATTTTATCAAGGATTCCTTTTTAGTGAAAAACCAGAGAAGGTAGGATAGTTCACGTTATCATTGTGTTCCATTTCTCATTCTTGTATTATTAACAGATGTATTAATGCATTTATTAACTGTAAATGACTTTTATTTGCATTAATAGTGCTTGGTGTTTCCAATAGTGGGAGTATCTAGGACCAGAGGGAACAGCTTCAGAATAAAAGGAAGTCCCTTTAGAACAGAAATGAGTTTCTTTCGTCAGAGGGTTGCGAATATGTTGAATTCATCGGCAATTGTGGAGGCCAATTCCTTGGATAAATTTAAAGCAGTGAATAACAGCTTCTTGATTAGTAAAGGTGTGAGAGGTTAAGGGAAGAAGCAGAAAAATGCATCAGCCATGATTTGAATGGGAGAGTAGACTTGATGGGCTGAATGGCCTAAGTAATTTTTAATGAGTATTATTAATCTTCAAGGTAGGGAATGAAAATACAAGGATTTCCCAGATAGTGATTTTAAGGTCAGCAGGTCAAACAGCATACTTTATTTCTTTCTTTTCTTTGGCTTGGCTTCGTGGACAAAGATTTATGGAGGGGTATGTCCACGTCTGCTGCAGGCTCGTTGGTGACTGACAAGTCCGATGCGGGACAGGCAGGCACGGTTGCAGCGGTTGCAAGAGAAAATTGGTTGGTTGGGGTTGGGTGTTGGGATTTTCCTCCTTTGTCTTTTGTCAGTGAGGTGGGCTCTGCGGTCTTCTTCAAAGGAGGTTGCAGCCCGCATACTTTATATAGCAAAGATAAAGATACATAACCAATGTTCCAGGCCTGAGCCCACCTTGATGAAGGATTGTGTTTTTTAACTTCAATCACAGTGTCTGCAGACTTTCGGGATTTACTCCTCTCTCTTTCACTCAACACTTTGGCCAATTGATGCATGCATGCCTAAAGTTTATCCACTATCCTATCCACCTGTTTTGCCATTTCCAAGGAATGAGGAACTTGCCACCCAAAACGTTTCTGAACAACAACACTACTAAGATCCTTGCCAACATTTTACTTCCTAATATTAACTTATCTCACACTTGTGTTGATTAAATTACACAATACCTTGTATAATTTGTACAATTATATTCAGTAGCATTATCTGGTTATTTTTGGACTGGGAAAGGAGTTCCCAGGCCAACCATGTCATCTTAATTTACTCAGTGAGAGCAAGATAGATTCAGTAAGATTGTGAGGCTATGTGTGTATGCTTGAGGTGATCTTAAATATGATGGATTCATGTTATTTACTTGCTAGTATCTAGTGCAGTGGTTCTCAACCTTTTTCTTTCTACATACAAACCACTTTAAGTATTCCCTATGCCGTAGGTGCTCAGTGATTAGTAAGGGATTGCTGAAAGTGGTATGTGGATGGAAAGAAAAAGTTGGAAAACCATTGTTCTAATTGACTCGTGATGTGCACATTTCATAACTCCAAAGGAAATGGGCCTATTACAATATTTCTTAAGTAAAATATTTCAGTAACAATTGGGTCTAAAGCCGTAGTTCTCAACCTTCTCTTCCCCCTCATATACCACCTTAAGTAGTCACTTGATAATCACAGAGCACCGATGGCATAGTGATTACTCAAAGTGGTATGTGAGTGGAAAGAAAAAGTTGAGAACCACTGATCTAGTGCTTCTAGTAAAGAACGAGATGAGATTTTACAGTAGTTCAGTTTTTTCCTAATCTGACTACTAAAGTTAACTATTAATTCCAAATACATGTAGAAAATTTCTCAGCTGCTGTGGAGGGGATTCCCTACCCAGCAATTAATTCTGCACATTTTTTGTCCAATGTTATTGGCAAAGAAACTAGCTCAAAATTAATTAACTGTTCAATGAAGGGTAACAGGCTCTACCCTCTGTTAAAATTAGATTCTTGATGGTAGATGGGCTAGATTTCTGCTCCAGATTTATTTTTTGCATTTTACTATTGGAAATGACTTCAAACCACTCAGAGTTTAATTCCAGCCTTTAGCTGGAAACCTTTGCAAACCTTGATTTGAATTTCCACCTCGAAGAATGGTAAAATGTAATAATTAAAATTTAAGAACGTTGTAAATACCCATCTTTATTTTTCTCAGAATAATGATAGTTATAAATTAAATACCACCACAAGTTTGAAACAAAATATAAATGAATAAAAATCAATTGTGATTTGTTCCCTCATTAAGTATCAATATTCCCAATGTACATGACAAAAATACTACAAATTGAAAAGGTGTCATGATGAGCAACCTTTCTCAGCTATGTTTATATTGTATCCTCCTGTTTACAAAAAATATGCACTTACATCTTAAGAGCTGTGCATAGGTAACTAATGTCAAGCTTGCATTGAAATATAAAAATAAGCTTGAAGTCTGACTATACAAATTGAATTCTGAATTATGCAGACATCCCCAGTCTGTTAATTGCTTTCTGATCTGGCTTCACCAGAATATTGCACCTCTCCTTATTACCATATTCACATTGAGGAAAATCAAATAATTGTGTATATTTGGTATCAAAAGTATTAATTAAAACATTAATTTTTATATGTTTTCTGTGAATGCATTAAATATTTGTGATTCCAGTTTTGTAAATACATTTTTTAAATTATATCTAAATGTTGAACAAATGAACTTTTCTGCCATTTGGAGCCTGATTATAATACAGATATAAACCTATTGAGGGTCCATAAAAGGTGCCCTCAAAAATATCATGAACTGCAAGGAGACTCCTTTGTTAAATTTCAGGGAATTTTTTTAGAATTTATGTAAATTTAAGCATTTTTGGCAGCTGCCATTTGGAGTTGTGTAATAGTCTTGGAAGGAAACCGTCCATACTGAAGTACAAATTGTGAACTTAAACTTACAGAGAACTTAGCAGTTGTGCAAGAAGCTACAGGCATTTATTATCCGTTGGCATTGCGACTCACTGAGAAATGCTCAAGTCTCTACCAGCAATTTGCCAAAATCAACAAAAAATAAATGTAAATCGGCATGAAAATCATGACTAGTAAAATCTCTCAGCTATTGTGATGACTTCTATGACTTGGTGGAGCACTCCTGGCAAATCAGGGAATGGTTTTTCCTGCTTCCGGGGCCATTTTTAATTCATTTTTTCTTTTCCAGAATATCTTCATCTTTGAAAATCTGATAGATATTCAGCGCACATATAATTTTCCGGTGGAAATTGAAGTAAGTCTTAACAGTTATTTGTTAGTTTGTGTGACTTGATAGATTGTGCATTTGCTGTCAGTGTCATCACCAGGTAATCTTTGTCTTGTTACTTCGAATTAATACACGAGGAAATTGAAGTTTAGGAAACCAAAAAGCATATAAAGTTGTAAGAAATAAAATTTGGAAAGGCACCCAAAAAGAATCAAGATATTTAAGTTTGCATGGCCTGATTATAAATCATGCATTTCAGTCTGGAATGAAGAATCTTGAAGAACTAGTTTATTTTTCAGACTTTTTGTACTCCTTAGTTGTAAGGTGGTAGTTATAGATGTACAAGAGGCAAAGCACCATGTGTTGTGGAAAATATTTGATCTTGATTTAGATGTATTTTTGTAAACTTAAGATGTTCTGTCTAAGGTACCAGTGGAAAAGAAGAAAAGATATTTTGCAATTCGAAAAGAGGCTCGAGATGCAGCAGAGGGAGATTCAGGTTTGCATGAAATTTTGTATAAATTGTAGAATTTGAGCTAAATTAGAATTAAATAAATCTTTTCTTGTGGTTTCATGTTTCTTGATGCTGAAAAATGTGAAAAAACAATATAGCTAAGGTACCTGTTTTTCTAAATGCCTCTCATAATGCTTTTGTTATTTGTAGCTCTGCATAATACAGGTGACCATTTCTTTAAGGTGGTGGGGGGGGGGTGGGGAAACATCAGGTTGTGTTCCTAGAAAATAGTCCACAGTGCAATTTCCATAATGCAAAGCCACACCATCTATTCTTGTGCCAAGAGTTGGGGAAAATTCTTTTTTATTAAGTAAATTTCATAAAAGCAATTTTTTTCATTATCTCAAGTATTTGGGTAGTGATGTGTGAGGCGAACTTCTGTGGCTTGATGAGTTGCAATGCAGAGATCTTTGAATAATTAGCAATGGAGAAGGAGCATTTAGCTTGGCAACCGTGTCTGCACATTGGCAGCACAGAGATACCCTGTGCAAGCAACAGAAGTGGCAGATCATCTCAGACTATTACCCATCCCCACCACTGGGCTCCACTTGGTTCTTCTGTGGAAGTGTCTGCATATCTCACAGTAGCCTCATAAGTGATCTCTGAATTCACAAAACTAAACCTAAAGCAAATCATCCTTGATTCCGAAAAGAAGATAATTTTCAGCACTTTGATTTTATTTCAGTTTTCCAGCATCTGCAGTTTTTGATTTTCAGTCATTGTTAAACATGATTGGTGGCACTGTCAAAGACATAACCACGACAAGGAGTTCAGGGAGTTAGGTGCTAGGTTGAAGGACAGCACCTCCAGGGTTGTGATCTCAGGATCGCTACCTATGCCATGTGCCAGTGAAGTTAAAATAGGAGGATAATGCAGTTTAGCACGTGGGTAAAGATGTGGTGCAGGAAGGAGGGCTTCAGGCTTCTGGATCATTGGGATCTCTTCCAAGAAAGGTGGCACCTGTTTCGACGGGATGGTTTTCATCTGAACTGGAAGGGGACTAATATCCTTGGTGGAAGGTTTGCTAGATCTGCTCCAGGGGGGGTTTAAACTAGATTTTTAGGGGGGGGGGGTGTAGGAACTGGAGTGCAAGAGCAGATAGAGGAGTGGAGGAAAGGACAGATGATGTGAAAATTGCATTTAATGCCCGAAGTCAATGGGTTGGATGTGGTGGAAATGTTCTCAGGTGCATCTATTTTAATGCTAGGAGTACTGTAGGAAAGGCAGACAAGCTTAGAGCGTGGATTGGCTGGTGGAATTATGACATTGTTTCCCTTGGTGAAACGGTTGTAGGAGGGGCAGAACAGGCAGCTTAATGTTCTGGTCTTCTGTTGCTTCAGATGTAGAATATAGGGGTGGGGGGGAAGGAAGAAAGGGATAGGAATGCATTGCTCGTCATGGAAAATATAACAGCTGTACTCATGCAGGACAAACCAGTGGCGCTATGTGGGTGGAGCTGAGTCACTGGAAAATTGGAGGAGCAAATCTGTAGTTCACAGTCAGTGAAGATTGGTATGAACCTCTCTGCCACAATCTTCATCAGTACCAGAACACCACAGGGCTATGTTCTTAGTGTAGCTCGATACGACCATCACAAATTTGCTGATGATGCCACGGTAGTGGGTTGTATAAAGGAAGGGGATGAGTTAGTGTACAAGATGGAGATTGAAAACTTCACTAAATGGTGCACCAACAACAACCTTGCACTCAATGTCACCAAAACTAAGGAGCTGATCGTTAACTTCAGGAAAGGAAAGCCAGAGGTCTACAATCCAATAGGTTCTTTGAAGTCACTATCTCGAAGGATCTTTCCTGGACCCAACACACTAATGGCATCGTGAAGAAAACATGTCAGCACCTCCTCTTCCTCAGGAGTTTGCGGAGGTAATAGTCATTCACATCTACCGACATGAAGTTCTTCGAGAAGCTCATCATGGGACACATCAAGCTCCTGCTGCCCCGATCAATGGACCCCTTGCAGTTCACATATAGACCCAACCACTCTATGGATGATGCCATTGCCACTGCCCTCTATCTAGCCCTCACCCACCTAGAAAATAAGGACTCGTATTTTTGAATGCTGTTTATTGACTTCAGTTCGGTATTCAACACAATCATACCTCAGTACCTGATAAGGAAGTTGATCCTGCTGGGTGTAAACACCTCCCTCTTCCATTGGATTGTTAACTTGCTGTTGGGGAGACCTCAGGCAGTCCGGATCGGTAGCAGCACTTCCAAGACCCACCCCCCCCACCCCCCCCCCCTAGGGCTGTGTGCTTTGTCCACTGGTGTTCACTCTGCTGACTCATGTCTATGCAGCTAAACACAGCTCGAACCACATCATCAAGTTCGCTGACGACACGACCATGGTGGGCCTTATTAGTAAGAATGATGAGTCATTCAGAGATGAGGTGCAGTCGCTAACGGATTGGTGCAGAGCCAACAACCTGTATCTGAATGTTAATAAAGCAAAAAAGATGGTTGTTGACTTCAGGAGGGCCTGGAGGGAGGTATCAAGTTCCTTGGAGTGCCCTTGGTGGAGAATCTCCCTGATCCCCTAATACCAGCTCCATAGCCAAGAAATCCCAGCAGCGCCTCCACTTCCTGCGAAGGCTGAGAAAAGTTCATCTCCAACCCCCCTCCCCATCCTCACTACATTCTACAGAGGATGTACTGAGAGCATCCTGAGCAATTGCATCACCACTTCCGACCATAAGACCCTGCAGAGGATAGTGAAGTCACTGGAAAAGATCGAGGGGGTGGCGGGGGGGGTGGGGTTCTCTTCCTACTATGATGGTTGTCTACAACACACGATGCATGCAGAAAGCAATAAACATTGTGAAGGGCTTCACACACCCATCATGTAAACTTTTCTCCATTTGGCCATCTGATAGGAGGTATTGTAACACCTGAGCCCTTGCGTTCAGATTGGGCAACAGTTTACCCCCCCCCCCCCCCAAGCTATCAGGCTCCTGAATTCCAAGAGCATATATGGATAGTGTACCATGGACTTTATTGCATGTCTTAATGTTTTAACTTCTATTTTAATTTATATTTATGTAAATCTGCTCTGTGGTCCTGGAGAAATTCTATCTAGTCTTTATCATGCAATGCATGGTATAAACGACAATCAAAGGTGACTTGACTTGAAGTTTGGTATGACACCAGAAACCCGGAAAAATTTCTACAGATGTGTGGTGGAAAGTGTGTTGACCAGCTGCATCATGTCTGGTATGGGAACACCAATACCCCTGAGCAGAAAACCCTCCAAAAGGTAGTGGACACAGCCCAGGACATCACAGGCAAAACTCTCCCCACCATCGACTACATCTACAGGGAACGCTGCCATCGGAGGATAGTAGCAATCACTAAAGACCCACACCTCCCAGCACACGTTCTATTCTTGCTGCTGCATCAAGAAAGAGGTGTAGGTGCCTCAAGACTTGTGCCAACAGGTTCAGAAACAGCTACTACCCCTCAATCATCAGACTCCTCAACAGCAAACTCAATCAGAGATTCATTTAAGGACGTGCACTTTAATACAGGGAAGGCCATTTAAGACAGAAATTAGGAGAATTTTTTTTACCCAGAGATTTGTGGATCTGAGGAATGCATTCCCACATAGGGTAGTGGGGGTGGATTCGCTGGATAGATTTAAGAGAGAGTTGGATAAGGCCCTTGTGGGCAGGGGAGTTAAGAGTTATGGAGATAAGGCTGGGATTGGTTATTGAAAGAGAAAGATCAGCTATGATCCGATAAATGGCAGTGCTGGCTCGACGGGCCAATTGGCCTACTCCAGCACCTATTGTCTATTGCTTTTCTTTTGTTCTCTCTGTTTTGCACAGTCAGTTTGTTTACATCTGTTATCTATTTATAGTTCTTTTATCTA
This sequence comes from Narcine bancroftii, assembly GCF_036971445.1. Lineage (NCBI taxonomy): Eukaryota > Metazoa > Chordata > Chondrichthyes > Torpediniformes > Narcinidae > Narcine > Narcine bancroftii. The sequence continues at coordinate 307,759,734 of NC_091470.1, forward strand.
GTTACGTGTTTTACTCTGTGTACAGTTTATTTTACACTACTAATTAGTGGTAATTCTGCGTGCCTGCAGGAAAAATGAATCTCAGGGTTGTATGTGATATCATGTATGTACTCTGACAATAAATCTGAATCCGAAATCTGAGAAAAACCAGACAGCTGCTCAAAACATAAGGTTGTGATAGTGAGTTGTTTTTGGACAAGGATGTGCATGTAAGTGGAGGACCTTCAAATTTTCAGAGTGCAGAGTTTGTATGTTCCTGTCAGGATGAAAGGCAAGGTTAGAAACATGGAGAAAATGAGGTAAAGAGTATAAAAATGCAAGAAAAACCTCAAGAAATAAATCAAGAAGGTGAAAAGAAGACGTGAGGTGGCTTTGGCCAACAATGTGAAGGAAAATCCTAAGGGTTCCTACAGGTATATTAAGAGCAAAAGGATAGTAAGGGACAAAATTAGTCCCTTTGAAGATCAGAGTGGTTGGCTTTATATGGAGCCAAAAAAGATGAGGGAGATCGTAAATGTTTTTTGTTCATCACTATTCACTCAGGAAACTGGCAAAGATTCGAGTGAAGAAAGAAAAAACAGCAGTGAGGTCATGATACCTATACAGATTAAAAAGGAGGAGGTGCTTGTTGTCTAAAAGCAAATAAGGGTGGATAAATCCCCAGAGCCTGACATGATATTCCCTCAGTCCTTGAGGGGGGCTAGTGTAGAAATTGCAGAGGTCCTGGCAGAAATGTCCTTATCCATGGGTGTGGCACTAGAGGATTGTTGTTTAAAAAAGGCTCGTAAGGTAACTGGTGAGTCTGATGTCAGTCGTCGGTAAATTATTGAAAGGTGTTCTAAGAGATCGGATATACAAGTATTTGGATAGCCAGGTACTGATTAGGGATAGTCAACATGGCTTTGTGTGTGGCAGGTTGTGTTAACCCTCTGTTTTTCGAGGAGGTTAACAGGAATGTTGATGAAGAAAAGGCTGTGGATGTTGTCTACATGAACTTTATTAAGCCCTTTGACAAGGTCCCACATGGAAGGTTAGTGTGGAAGGTTCAGTCGCTAGGTATTCAGATGCAGTAAACTTGATTCAACAATAGCTGGATGGGAGAAGCCAGAGAATAAAGGTGGATGATTGCTAATCAGAGTGGAGGTCTGTGACTAATGGTGTGCCTCAGGGATCTGCGTTGGGACTATTGTTGTTTGTCATCTATATCAATGATCTGGATGATAATTAGGTAAATTGGATCAGCAAGTTTGCAGGTGACATTAAGATTGGAGGTGTTGTGGACACTGAAGGTTTTCAAAGCTTACAGAGGGATCTGGAGTATCTAGAAAAATGGGCTGAAAAATGGCAGATGGAATTTAATGCAGTTAAGTGTGAGGGTGTTGCATTTTGGAAGGACAAACCAAGAAAGGACATACACAGTAAATGGTAGGGCATTGAATTGTGCAGTAGAATAGAGGGATCTGGGAATACAGATACACAATTCCTTGAAAATGGCATCACAGGTAGATAGGGTTGTAAAGAGAGCTTTTGGCCTATTGGCCTTCATAAATCAAAGTATTGAGTATAGGAGTTGAGATGTTATGGTAAACTTGTAAATGACATTGATGAGGCCAAATTTGGAGTATTGTCACCTAACTACAGGAAAGATATCAATAAGATAAAAAGAGTGCAGAGAATGTTTACTAGAATGTTGCTTAGACTTCAGGTATGGAGCTACAGGAAAAAGTTAAACAGGTTACGACTTTATTCCCTGGAGCATAGAAGAATGAGGAGAAATTTGACAGAGGTGTTTAAAATTATGAAGAGGATAAACAGAGTCAATGTAGAGAGGCTTTTACCATGAGGGTAGGTGAGATACAAACTATACAGATTAAAAAGGAGGAGGTGCTTGTTGTCTAAAAGCAAATAAGGGTGGATAAATCCCCAGAGCCTGACATGATATTCCCTCAGTCCTTTAGGGGGGCTAGTGTAGAAATTGCAGAGGTTCTGGCAGAAATGTCCTTATCCAAAGTTTAGGGGGAATATGAGGGGTAAATTTGTCACACAGAGTGAGGTGGGAGTATGGAGTGATTTTCCATCTGAAGTGGTGAATGTGGGCTCAATTTTAACATTTAAGAAGAATTTGGGCAGGTATGTGGAAGGGTGAGGTATGGAAGGCAATGGACTGGGTGCCGGTCAGTAGGACTAGGCAAAATGGGGCTGTTTCTGTGCTGTAATGTTCCATAGTTCTCTGGACAATTCTTTGATTTGTCTAACCCCAGCCTCTTGTTGGTGACACTTCCCTTTATCCAGATGAACCCCACTATTTGTCCTCCTTATCATACATGGCCGATAGTAGTCTCAGTGAAGAAATGAGTCAGTTTGACTTCTCTACTGGTGTTCAGAGTTTCACGTATAACTCTCAAGATTCCACGATGCCTGGGGGTCACAGCAGGAAAAAGGTAATAATCATGATTTGTGTAAGGATCTGTAATCTTAATGAAAATTAAGTGTTAATTTAAAAAAATTCAAGTTAAAAGTTTCTTGATGACTTAATGCAGGGGTGTCAAACTCAAATTCACAGAGGGCCAAAATTAAAAACTTGGACTAAGTCGTGGGCCAAACTAAATATTTATTGAAAATTTTCAACAACATCTGCATGTTTTCTCTTCTTTCAACATATGTAATGTTAAACATTTTCTTATTAAAATAAATGTTTAATAATAGTTTTGGTTAAACTCTTTCCAGAAGAAGCATTAACAAATGAGAAATAAAATATTCAATAAATAATATTTCTCTATAGCCTTTAAGCTCCTTTTAAATGTATTTTTTTTCACAAGCCAACAGGTCAAAAAAATAACAACTTGCTTCAATGACAAACAGGTGTGTCTTTTAAAATGATGCACATATAGTTTGCCTCCCACCTGTCTTGAAAGGTCCTGTTTTCTGTCTTTCGTTTGGCCATTTTTCGTAAGGGGTTTATTACATGTGAGTTGGGCGACAGGTCACAGATGCTAATGAAAGTAAAGAGATGAGGTGGGGGCGATTAGCGGGCTGACGGACCGGCGCCAATGAATTTGCAAAGCATTCTGGGATTTGTAGTATTAGCTGTGCATGCTCTATACTGGCGAGGCGGCCAGCAGGCCAGCTCTAATACATATTTGATATGATCTTGCGGGCCAAATATAATTATATCATGGGCCAAATTTGGCCCGCAGGCATGTGTGACTTAATGCATCAAATAGAATGGGTTAATCAGCCTATCCTTTGTGATATAATTTGTGAAATGCCCTATGTGTGTTTATTCTGCCTTCTAACTCCATTAAATAATTTAATAATTCCCATTTATAGTTTTGATGGTAAATGAGCTTCATGATGTAATGGTTTCCATACTGATTTTCATCTGACGCTTAGCTACTGAAGACTGGAAAATTTGCTATTTTTATTGCTTACGTTGTTCATGAACTTCATTGCTCATAAGAATGGGCCTGTGCTGAACACGATATTTGAAATTATTACTGAGAGTCAGCCCATAATTTTGTACTCCCACCGTGAAAAGAGTCATTTTGTCGATGTTCCTGGAACCCATATAAGAGATCAAATGGTGGAGCAGACTTGATGGGGCAAATGACCTAATTCTCATACATTTTATGGATATGCTCTTCTGGATCATGCATATCTGTCTAATCATTTGATCTAAATCTACATGTTCTGATTAAAACAAATTTGAAAGAGAAGGATTGCATTCCTGAACCTAATTTCTGTTTTCCCACCCTTCCCCCATGCCTCTAGAATTTAAAACATTTAATGATGCAGCTGTCCAAGAAAGGAATGTATGATTTTGAGTGCAAGGTGGCTGCAATCACTTTTGTTCATTGGGTGCTTTGTGATCAGGGCGAAAAGCTCACAACAATTTTGTTTGCAGAAAAGATATTCTTAGAATGTATTTATGCAGTGAAATGTTTCTAATTTCTTCTGTCTTTCTAGTCATTTGGGAGAATTTGTGCAGCTGCTACGAATACGGAAATATGTAAATTCCAAATGAGAATGATCTTATTTTTTACTTATTAAAGAACATCACCTTAATCTGTGGGGTAATCGGAGAAGGATCTGGTGGAATGGTTTAATCTGTGCAGGAATTAAATTTGAGTGAGAACCGTATTAGAAATATGAGTTTTCAGAATAGATTAGCATATGGAGTTTTCAATGATAAATTCCACCTAAATATAATACTGCAGTTTCATCTACAATAAGATGAAACTTCATAGATTAAGATCTAACAGATGCTGTGCATATTCCTGCAGGACTGGACAGAATTGGGTGTTGTGCAGAATAATGTTGTAGAACTGGAGATGGATGAGATGAACGAACACGAATGTATGGCAACCATGACTGCTTTGATCAATCACATGCAGAAAACCATCATCACACTGAAACCTGAAGAGGTCAGGAATCAACTGATCAAACATGAATAATTGACTGAGTTCTATGACAAGCTTTTATATCTGGGAAAAAAAATGTTAAAATGAATGTAAATTGGTAAAGTTTGAAGTATATATCCAAACAATTTTCAAAAATAAATTCAAAATTATAAAAGACCCAACCCACCCTGATCACAGCCTTCTCTCAGGGCTACCTTTGGCCATAAGTCATAGAATCCTGAGGCTCAAGAGAGAAGAGAACCTTTCGGTTCAAGAACAGTTTCCTTCTCAAAGCATTCAGGCTCTCAAACCTCCCCTTGTTACATTGATTTTGGACTGCTCCAACACCACAAAAGAAAAAAAATAATTGAATATACCTTGATGAAGGACTCAAGCCTGAAACATTGATTGTACATCTTTATCATTGCTATGTCAAGTACACTGTTGACATGCTGAGTTTCTTCAGCTTTTATACCACAAAAGGACAGCCTGCACTCATGGAAGTCGTGTTGTTTTGCACCAGAATTACTGTGATTTTTTTTTATCTGCCTATCTATGTATATATTGTTTTTAAATTTCAATTAAGTTTACTATTCTAGTTTATTTTTTGCAAGTACCTGTTGGATTTAGCAAGTAAGAATTTCAGTGCATACGTATATTATTACAATGTACATGAAAATAAACTCATTACCAAATAAAGAAAGCAAAATCACATCCATTTGAATCGTTTGAAAGCACAAAACAGCCAATTGATTACTTTTGGAGTGCAGTCACAGCAGATAAGCATGAGAGACAGCTCATGAGTGATAGAGTTCTGCATTAATCTAAGATTATGACTATTATCAGACTGGATTTCACTTTCTGCCTACAGCCCCATCCTGCTGGAGGTAGAGGAGATAGTTCAGTTAGAGCATGGAGAGGCCTCATCAGTTACCTTGTCCACCATTGAGGATGCAAGGGGATAGGGGCAAAGACTAGCTCCTGTCATTGACTGTGAGATTTTTTAATAGTTTATTATTGTCTTAGATATTCAGAGATTTAAAACAATCAAAATTGCGGTAAATAATTTTAAATTAAAATTTTAGAAAGTGAGGTGTGCTGGACAAAGTGGCGTATCTCTGTCTGCCTGGTAGATAAAAATTAAAGAGTTTTATGTATGTTACATTCTAAATATAGTACTACATGATAATAATGGAACCTGTACCTTTAAATACTAAATAATTGTAAACAAAGTAAAATCAAACTTGCCTTTTCCTGATTAATCTCCAGATTGAATATCCCCATTCATTGGAATGAAAGCTGATGAAGACTGGTGTAGTATCTTAGATGGTTTTTGGTGCAGTGCTTCAATGTTGCCTAGAAGGATTACCTTAGACTTTGATGATTGAGTAATGCATTCCATGAAAGAGAGCTACTTGCTTTGCTTTGCTAATGTCACTTCACCAAGTACAAAATGTTATTGTGAAAAATGATAACTGATTTTGCATTACGTTCTCAATAATGCATCAGAATAACAGATTTTTGAATCGACACCCTCTGACTCTGGTGTTAACATTTTATAAATGAAGCAATGCTCTTACAGTTTAAAATTTGGAAATGTTAAGTTTATTACAGATTTCTAGCATCTCTTGTTTCATAATTTTCAAAACTTAATCTAATGAAAAGAGATAATAAAGTTCCTGGACTTAACACTTTTTTGGCTTCAAATCTTTTCTGCACAGAATAAAGGCCCACATGAGCTTCCATCTTGGATGAAGTTTCTACATGGAAAATTGGGAAATCCTTCAACAGCTTTAAATATCCGACTCTTCATTGCAAAGCTCATCGTTAACACTGAGGAGGTCTTAAATTTATTTATTTTTATTCCGCTTGTGATACTTCACATATTTATTTCTCCATACAATTCCCTAATCATTTTGATTCTTTTTTTCTGCATTATGTTCTGTCTGGTAATAATTTTCCAAATGTTTGTCTGTACTGATGTGTAGGAAGTCACTAAAAGTGGGTGTCATTGACCATCTTTCCTTAGAATGTTGTTATTTTTCCTCTACTCCCACAAGCTCTTGCCTGCAAATCATTTAAAATATGATCCAATTATCAGGATAATATCAAGGATTTGCAACAATTATCTTTGGTTTAGAATACTATGTGAACTTTCATTACATCAAACAAAGCCACCTGCTCCCCTGATCAATTCTCACCTTTACTCTCTTGTCCTCTTATCCATTATCCTTTTGACTGTTGGGCTGTGCTCCTCCTCTTGCCCTTTCTTCCATTCTCCCCCAGCCTTTTTATTCAGATGCGTGTCTGTTTTTGCTCGAAGCTTGACAAAGGGGTCAGGGTGGAAATGTTGGTTATATCGGGCCCAATAATGTTGGTTGTATATCTTTTCCTCCTCTGGTCGCTGCAAGACCTGCTGAGGTCCTCCAGGATTTTTGGATTTTACTACAGTCACAGCATCTGCAGATTATCGTGTTGCACTTACATCAAAATATTTTTTTTATTCCTCTCCATTAAATGGGTAATAATTTTTTTTGATTAAAGTGGAATGTGACAAACAACATGTACAGTGTGTATGCACTATTTTGATGCATAAGCATGATTTCCAATGGAAGAAGTATCTTTTAGTGTATGTCATTCAGTGCAAGCTTATCATTTACACAAATATATTTTGTTTTTGTCATTAAGAGTCAAACTTCAACAGTCCACTATCTAAATATCCAGAACTTCAAATGGTTTTCCAAGTGTGGGGTAATCAAGTGATGTTCCCCACAAGCCCGCTGTCCACTGCTGGAACCCTGGTTCCTGCGCTCTGCCTCCATTACCCACATTTCCCCTTCACTCACCTGTGGGCACAGTTCCTGCACTTCCATTAAAATCACCTGCGATCCCCACAAAAGTTAGCCAGACCTCTTTCCCTATTTCCTTTTAACTTACTGGGTTCATTGGACGGGAGAAAAAAAACTCGTATTGTATCGTGTAATGTTTGAAGAAAAGTGTGTGTTAAAACATTAGTAAGAACAACATCTAATAGACCAGAAGATACACTGGACTGATATTTAAAAAATCCTGAGCATACCAGATTCATGAAGTTTATCTCTTTTTTCCCATGCTGTTCAGGTGAATTGTTCAATAAGATGAACTAATTCAATTAAAATTCTCATATGTTTCTGAAAGCAATTTTGTAATTCTGGGGAATGGACCGAGAAATTTGGAGAAATGTTCTGCTGCTTGATCTTTAATAAGAGCTAGGACACAAAATAATCTTTTTAATTTTACAAATTTTAACCTGAAAGTGTTCTTTTGAATCCTTTTGTACTAAAGTCAATTAAATCTGATTGCTGTTTAGATTTTCCAGCCATATGCACAAGAATGGTTGGGGCCTTTGCTCCAGTTAGTGGTTTCCGGTAATAATGGAGGAGATGGCATTCACTACATGGTGGTAGAAATTGTGGTTACCCTTCTGTCTTGGTCAAGTGTGGCTACCCCGAAGGTACAGAAATATCTCATTCATCTATTTTACAATTAAAATAATGAACATTTGCATCGGTTTGTGGGCTGAATTACTTTATTCAATATCATAATGCTTATTTTGAGATTGTGTGAAAGTGCATCACATTTGGCAATGTACAATAACTATTGTTAAGTTTTAAATGTTAGACAAGTTTATCTCCTATTTATCCATGTGCCTCAAACCATTCTCTTCCTTTGTGGTTCTTTGAACTACTCATTGCCTGTATTTATAAATTCAACAGTGGAATTTTACATTCACCATCAGTTCCATGGAAGCCTATGATATTATCTCAGATTTCTGTAACTCACTTAAAAAGACAAGGGCACATTTCCAATGATCTGAATCAAAAAGTTTTAGCACCTATAGTTTGGATCTAAATAATGCCCAATTGTGCGGACAATGTGTGATTAGATTATTCATTGGTGCATGGAACTATTTTTCTGCTACCTGCATTCTGAATTTAGCAGGCTAGATCCAAATAATGGATTTGTTTGTGGAAATCATATCTGACAAAGATGTTTGAGATTGTTGAGAGAGTTGGTCAATGAAGATGATGAGGTTAATGTTGTATATAACAGTTCACTGCCAAAGTCGAGATCCATTTGGGTAAAAGGCATGAAAGCAAAGGGTAGATGTGAGCAGTTGTTTTTTGTTCCAAAATAGGTATATATTGATGGCCCCTGACTGATGGATATATACAAGTAACTGGGACCAGGCATAAATTTAATGGCATGAAACCTGGAAATACTATAAATGCTGAGAAAGACAGAAACAGTCTTTAGTATTTTATCCATTTTAAGAGGATGGAGAGGCCTTGTAGAAGGTTGTGATGAATTCTGGAATGGTGATAGGTTTTGATTTTATGGTGAGGTGGAGAAGCTGAGCTTGTTTTCAGAGCAGAGAGGTGTAAATAAGATTTAACAGGCTTTCAAAAAGATGAAGAACCTTGATTTAAAAAGAAGAATTGGGTGGGAGAGTCTGTGATCTGAGAACACATATTTAAGGTAATTGGCAAAAGAAGCAGAGAGAAGATTAAGGAAATAAATTGATGCAACACACAGTATTGTTTTGGAATGAACACCTAAAATGTAATGAAGACAGACTCAGTAGTCATAGTAAGAGAATTATTGAGAAGACACCAAGTTATTATGGAAAAACGTCTGGGAAATATGAGTAATGAAATATTCACTAAAAGGATGATCATCGGGACTGGACTAAGCCAGTTAATTCCTTGATCTTGCTTAATTATATCGTGCCTGATGTCTGACCTAACAATAATCTTCCCCTTCCCTGAATGCAGTTAACAATTATTCTTAAATTCAAATCTACAAGTGAATTAACGTTGCAATTGCAGGCAAGAACTTCAAGCTTCTGCCATTCTTTCTGTGTAAACTATTTCCCAGTTTTGCCCCTGAGTAATTTGGGTCATATTCATATTTTAAGTTTAATTTGGATATCATGTTTGGCATAGTCATCGTGGGACAAAGGGCCTGTTCCTGTGCTGTAATATATTTTAAGACTATTCCCCAATGACCCCTTAACCCTTTGAAAATTTTGATCAAAACATTCTTTTACTATTGTATTCAGTATAATTTTGGTTTGTGATGTATCCATGAGCACATGGCAAGTGCGCTCATTCAGAGACCAATATAGTCTTTGTGTGACAGAGCATCTATAAGTGTTTGCATTAGTTCAGGTATGATCAAACTCGAGTTTTGAATAGGTTCGGCATAATTTTTACCCCCTTTGTCAATCTTGAGATGTATTTTCATTAGAGTTTGATTATTTTCTGTAAATGTTAACTTGATAAGTTGGACCCACCTTCTCCTACCCCTGCCAAGGTAACTTGGAATCTCCCAAATCCCAGGTTTCACTGATCAGGAAGAAATGTAATTTATTTTAATTTTTTTAGGGAAATCCAAAGAATGAGATTCTAGCAAATCGCTTGCTGGAATTTCTGATGAAGAATTGCTTTCATGATAAGAGGCCAGTATTCAGGCACAACCTGGAAATCATTAAGACAGTAGTTGAATGCTGGAAGGATTGCCTGTCTATTCCTTACAGGTGAGTAGTGGGTTCTGTGACAGAATGTCCCATGGACATAACTTTCCAAGTAGGGGCACCAGAGTGGTACAGGCGGTATCGCTGTTGCCTCACGGCTCCAGTGTCCCATGTTCAATCCTGTCCTCTGGCGCTGTCTGTGTGGAGTTTACACATTCTCCCTATGATTGTGTGGCACAAACCAAACATCTGCAGGTCAGTAGGTTATGTGGTGCATCTTGGTAAGTGGTACAATTTGAGGTGGAATTAATGTAAGTGAAGGAAGCATAAAATGGGATGGGTGTAAATGGGCGCTTGATGGTTGGCACATGCTTAGTAGACCAATAAATCCAACTGGTTTAATCCCTTTGAGCTGTCAGAGCATAGAAAATAATCAAAAAGATCCAGAGATTAAGAAACAATTCAGCTGGATTAATGCTTGAACCAGCAACTTAACTTTATCAGTCTTTAAATTTGTTTTAAAAATTTGCTTTATACCCAATTAAAAGCTGAAAATATAGGAAATAGAGTATTGAATTTGTGCATAGCATTCAACACAAGCAAATTAACCTAGATTTTTTGCCACTAATTTGGGTTGGTACTTGAATCTACATTTGAGTGATATTTGTGTATTTTCTGGTTTGTGGATAATATTGACATCTGAAAGAAATAGAACCCATTCCTTCCTCGGGGACAGTTTACTAAAGAAAGAATTTATAAGAATCTAAGTTAGAAAAATGGAAATTTCCTTTTACAGGAAATGTTTTTTTTTGGAAGCTCTGTGGTTACTTTATGTAAAGGACAGTATTGTGGCACATGACATTCACCTATAGACACGTGATGTATTTGGTGATGTATATTTTATTTTCATATCTAACATTGTGCAGCTTGATCTTCGATCGATTTGCTGGAAAGAATCCAAATGCCAAAGACAACTCTGTGGGCATCCAGTTGCTTGGCATTGTTCTTGCCAATAACTTCCCCCCATATGATCCAAAATGTGAAATTGACAGTGAAAGGTAAGAGAAAAGTAATTCTGCAAATTAGGACACATTCAAGATTCTGTGACTGATATAAAATAGTAATCGATGCTGTGTAAAGCATTTAGTAACAATTAAACCATGCTTCATGATGAACTCTGTTTTCTGGTCATTGTGTTTCATAAAGAGACATTAAGTGTTACATTTTTGAATAGTGCACATATCCTATCACAATATGTTCAAGTTGTATGAATTCTCCATTCTGAATGTGCATGGACATTTTTGAGCTGTCCATGTGGAACATCAACTACCTATTTGATATAGAACATAGAACATTACAGAACAATACAGGCCCTTCGACCTAAGGTGTGCTGACCTATGGAAACCTACTCCACAAAAATCTAATTTTCCCTACGTCACAACTGTAACCCTCAATTTTTCTTGCATCCATGTGTCTTTGAGTCTTTTGAATTTCCCTATTGTACCAACCTCCACCAACATCTTTGGAAATGTATTCAAAGCTCCAATCACTGTATAAAAATCTTACCTCTGACATCTTCCATAAACTTTCCTCCACTCACCTTGAACCAATGGTCCTCTGGTATTTGCTGTTGTTGCACTATGAAAAAGATGCTAGCTGTCCACCTGAACTATGCCCCTCTTATCCTTCGTCACTCTAAAGAGTGCCAGATCATCAACCTTGTTTCTTCATATGTTTGTATTGCTACTCCTGATGTCATATTCTGCAGATCAAACTGTTGCAAGAAGAATTGCAGGTTTGTGTGTATAGCTTTAATTTAAAGCAGTATATTTAGGTAGATGCTAAATATTTGAGCCAATCAGTGCAGATGAGCAAGAACATCTCCATAATGTCCAACAGCACAGGAGCACCACGGGGCTGCAAACCTGGCCCTGGTCTACTTGCTTTACACCTACATCTACATACCATAGTACAACAATATCATTTACAAATTTGCTGATGGTTCCACAGTAAGATTGAAAACCTGGCTGAATGGTGCATTAACAATAACCTCTCATTCAATGTCACCAAAACTAAGGAACTGATTGTAGACTTCAGGTAGGGAAAGCCAGCATTAAAATGATTGGGGGGAATCAAAGCAGGAGAGAGTGAGCAAATTTAAATTCCTGAGAGTCACTATCTCGGAGAACCTTTCCTGGACCCCAAATACTAATATCATCTTGAATAAAGCATGTCAGTGCTTCTACTTCTCAGAAGTTTGTGGAGGTTCAGTATCAGCAAACTTTTACTGATGTATAATGAAAAGTGTGTTGACTGGCTGCATCACGGCCTGATATGGGCGCACCAATAAATCTAAGCAGAAAGCCTTGCAAAAGATAGTGGATGCAACCAAGTACATCATAGACAAAATTCTCCTCACTATTAAAATCGATATGGAATACTGTCATTGGAGAGCAGCAGGAATCAAGGATCCACACCACCCGGGCATGCTCTGTTCTCTCTGCTGCCATCAGGAAAGCTGTGTAGGTGCCACAAGACTCATGCCACCAGGTTCACGAACAGTTGTTACCTCTCCACCATCAGACTTCAAAACAACAGACTTAATCAGAGACTCATTTACTTTGCACGTTATTTATTACTGATTTTTTTTCTATATTTGACTTGTTTATTTACATTTCTGTCTTGTATACCTATCTTTTTCTTGAATACAGTGTTTTGCACTAATGATAAATAGAAATTCTGTCTGGCCCACAGGAAAAAGAATCTCCCAGAAATATGTGATGTACTCTGACAATAAATTTGAACTTTGAACTATCTCTTAATGAAAAATCGGAACATACTTTTTGTGAAAATTACTAACTATTCTAGCTGATTGTTCAACTAAAAGTTTGCTTTCTGTCAGGTATTTCCAGAGATTGGCGCAAAACATTTCCTTCACAAGATACAAAGAGGTGTATGGAGCAGCTGCTGAGGTCTTTGGCCTTGTCCTCCAACACTTAGCGGACAAAGTAAGCATTTTGAAATAACAAATATATCTTTGATTTTGATGAATATTTTATAAGGAGAAAGTTGTCTGTTCTTACCCAACAAAATATGAGATCTCGTACCTGCCTCTGTCCCATCAGTATTCGTGCTATTAAATGCTGACAACCTTTCTTGTTCCCTCTGTCTTGATACAGGGTCTCAACCTAAAATGTCAACTTACACATTTTGCTTTTACACATGCTTGCTTGACCCACTGAGCTTTTGCATATTTTGATTTTGTATTAGTTTCTGGCATCTGTAGTTTTTTAAATTTTCTGATAACATCAATATACAAATCATAAATGCAGTAATGTTCAATAGCTTGGAGTTGTACAGGTGAGCACTTGGCTGTTTGAGAAAAACATTCTCTTTTAAAAAAAATCACTCACAGTCCTTTTTTTCCTGTTATGCTGAAGCTGATGTACGTTGGAATAAAGCACTCCCAAAAACAGTAACTCCCTTTATTGTGTGAATTCAATGGTTTGGAAGCCTCTGCTCTTTAAAAAGGCACCAATTTTAAGTTGACAGTTACATAATTAAATTTCTGAACAGTATCTGAGAATCGTGTAATAATCCTCTTTGAACAGGCAAGTAAAATCAGCAGATGAGATTTGGGATAGGTTGTCCATCTGTCCCCAATCTTGATCTACAGAATATTTTCACAGTGCAAATCTTGTTAATTACCATGATGACCTGTTGGTTAGAGTTTTGAAAATTCACTATTTTGATATTTAGTGTCAAACTTTTGTTTTCCAGAAAATTGATATCCCCATTCATGATACAATTGCTAAAGAATTACAGCAGCTTCATTCCACAAAGGAGGACAAGTTTATTGTGTGTTTGAGTAAGATTGTGAAGCATTTCCCTCCATTCGCTGACAGGTAATGATTAAAAATTTGTAACCGGGAAGACTGATGGTAGATAGAGTAAATGTAGATAGTGTGGTGGCCCACAACCATGGAGATCAGGCCGGCATAACGCGTGGTAACAGACAGCGCCATAACTCACTGACACAGTTGGAAGCTGGGGCAATACCAGACCAGCAGCCCTAAAATGGTACTGGTCAGGCTGCCCTGCTAACAGAGCAACTCCAGGCTGGGGAAGAAGGGTATTGATATGTAAGAATGTTCCCATGGGTGGGAATCCCATTTTTGTTATTTATGAGAGTGATGTCAGCTAATCAACCAAACGGCGAGAACTCCAACTGTATAAAAGGAGCATTTTCAGCCTCAATAAAGACAGAGCTTAACCTCCCACACTGTGAGTGTGCATGTTTCTTTGTAGCAGATAGCCACAATAGGCTTTTTCCACTTGGTAGGTGAGATACAAATCAGAGTACACGGGTAAAGAGTGAAAGTTTAGGGGGGAGCATTTAGGGGGGAGCATGAGGGGGAACTTCTTCACACAGAGAGTGGTAGGGGTGTGGAACAGGTTTCCAGCTGAAGTGGTGTATATGGGTTCAATTTTAATATTTGAGGAATTTGGATGGGTACATGGATAGGAGAGGTATGGTCAGTGGGATTAGGCAAAAAAAAAGGTTTGGCACAGTCTAGAAGGGCCGAAGAGGACTGTTTCTGTGCTGTAATATTTTATGGTATAATTCCTTGATTTTGGTTTTAAAAGATCCACTTTGGCAAACTAATTGTTAATATTTTGATTTAACTGTAAATTCACTTACTATTATTCCATAAATTCAATTAATATTATTCTGAGACAATATTCAACAGCGTAATGATGCATTCTGGTTAACTGACACTTAAACGGCTTTAATCACTCTTGTGTAATTATCCCTTTTTCTCAAGATTCAATATGTACCTGATATAATGTGACAGATGAATGAACATTCTAGGGCATGGAATCTTTGCATTAATTGCATTTGGATGATTGCACATATGTCCCTTAAAATAAAAAGTGTGCAAGACACACAGCCTGGTGTCATGATAAAGCCTGTTCTGAATAAAAATCAAAGAACTTTGATCTGTTTCTGCTTCCACATGTACTGTCTGACTGGCTGGATATTTCCAGTATTTTTCTTTTGTTTGATTGTAAGATATTCCCTGTACTGTAAAGCTATAAAATACTTTAACTGTTAAATTGTCACCTTTAACCTTCCCACATTGTACCTTAACTTCAATATCAGGCATTCCTCCAAAACTAGTTATTCAGAGAAAGTAACAATTCCCAGCATTTTAGCACAATTTTTGCAGTGAGAAAAATAAAGTTTGGTTAATAGAAATAGGTAAAGTTAGAGACAAACAAGTTTTAAGATGCCATGAAGGGGTGAAGGATCAATTTTTTTTGAAAATTTTATTTTTCAATTTTTCCAAAACAAACATTGTATCCCATCTGAAAAAAAAACAATTCTTTTTAATGTATTTACATTCTCTTTTAGTATAATTCACTTCTCAGATACAAACACTGTCAGCTTACTTACAATTTCCTTCCCTCCCCTCAAAACTTTGAAAATTAAGCAACTAAAGCAATTAAAGTAACAAACAGAAAAATGGTAAAAAGAAAAGAAAAATTCAGTGTACCGCCAGTCTTTCTAATCTAATTCCACTCTTTGAGATGCTTCATGTATTTTGTTAGCTTTTTAGAACTGTGGGCTGTTGCTATAGCTTTGCACCAAAGTGCTGTAGATAAGGTTGCCATATTTTGGCAAAAGTATCGTATTTATTTCTTAAATTATATGTTATTTTCTCCATGGGCACACAGTTGTGCATCTCTGTCGATCATCGAGTGATGAGCGGGGGGAGTCGGACTTCCAGGTGATCGCAATGCATTGTTTTTGCTACAGGCAGGGCAATATCTACAAATTTAATTTGGAATTTAGTTAATGATCTGCCCATGTACTCTAGATTTCCCAACAAATACAACTCCGGATCCAGCGGGAAGTCTGTTCCTGTAATCCTAGTTAATGTATTAACTAGGGTTACAGGAACAGACACAAAAGGATCTCACCTTCTTGCAGATCCATGTAAAGGTACCAATTTCTAACCCACACCTGAAGCACATTTCCAATATCTCTGGTTTTTCTTGATTTAATTTTTGTGGTGAGAGATATAATTGGTGTAAGAAATTGTATTGTACCAATCTTAGTCTGGCATTGATCACCGATGTTACACTTTCCCTACTTAAATCTGACCAACACTCTTCATCGATCATTATTCCCAAGTCCGACTCCCACCTCTCCCTCGATCTTTGCAGGCATTGAAGTACAAAGTACATTCTGTATATAAATTTGGGAGCGCTTCCCAGTCGAAGTAAACCTTTCACCTTGTTCCCTTCAGGTGGAGTCATGGTAGGGCCCCATTTTTCCCTCAGGAAGGATCTTAACTAGAAAGTAGTGAAAGGTTCCATTTGACAAATGATATTTATCCTTCATTTGTTCAAAGGACATGAGCTGTCTATTCTCATAGCAATCCTCAATAGTTTGAATCCCCTTTCAGTGTCAAATATCCAGAATTTTGTTACCTATATTCATAGACATCAGTTCATTATGTATTAAGGGTGCTTTTGGTGATATTACAATCTCTTTACTGACACAATCATTAATTTCCTTCCAGATTTTTACAAGATGTATTAGGATGGGGTTATCCTTTCTTTTATTTATTAATTTGGTATTTGGGGATCAATCTTGAGATAATGTCTTTTTAGTAATGTGCTTTTACAGAAACTGCTACATTAAAACCCCTGTTATCCAAAATTCACGAATGTGGGTACCTCAAGCAACCGGGAAAATAAAGCAGAAAATAAATGGGTAAAAAAATATGCAAGTTTAAAATTGGCGTGCATCTCTATATTTTGCCAATCACGCAACATGCAATCTCAGGCAACCAGAAAATTCACTTACATGTCATATACTAATCCCTATAGGTGTTGGTTTTTTTGAATTGATTATTTTTAAAAGACTGATCTAATGCCTGAGGTTCTCAAGTGTTTTGTTTTCCTTTACATTCAAGGTTTCTGAATGCAGTATTTTTCCTATTACCTAAGCTGTATGGTGTACTGAAAACACACTGCCTGGAAGTAGTGATGCATCGAGCGGAAGAAATACCTGATATTTATCTACAGCTGAAGAGCAAGGACTTTGTACAGATCCTGGGTCATCGGTGAGATGCGTCCTCTGTCATTTCACATTTTGTTGAAGTGGTTGGGTCTGTGCAGTTTTAAACGTGACTTTAGAATTTGTAGAGTTGCCTTACAAAGTCTCAAGTTAATTTTAATTTTGAAAATATCAGTTTACAATATAAATGGCTCAATAGTCATGTGATTTAGATAACTTTACAAGAAATTATAGCCCTTAAAACATTGTTAAAATGTAATTCTGTCTTTTTAAGGGATGAAGAACGGCAGAAAGTTTCTTTGGACATTTTATATAAGATTGTAGCCAAACTAAAGCCCGTGGAACTGAAAGAACTAGTTAGCTCAGTGACTGCATTCATTTCCCATCCATCTCCCATTTGCCGAGAGAGAATGTATGATACTCTGAAGTGGATACATGACAATTACAGGTATGGGAATAATAACAAAATAAATCCAGCAAAAAAAGCCATACAAATGAATCTGGATTACCCACCATGTTAACAATACTTCTCCATTGATTGTTATGTATCAAAAATTGATTGAAGGAAGCATTCTGTGGAACTTAGTAAGATATAACCATATAACCGTTTACAGCATGGAAACAGGCCACGTTGGCCCTTCAAGTTCCTACTGGTTCACTTGAACAACTCCACTACCTCCTCCGCAAACTCCTGAGGAAGTAGAGGCTTTCTTCATGATGCCATTGGTGTGTTGGTTCCAGGAAAGATCTTCCGAGATAGTGACTCCCAAGAACCTCAAATCTGAAATTATTTTTGTGTTCAACTTGAAACTGTCTATCATAAACATGAAATTGTTGTCAGGAACCAAACCTTTTGAAAAAAATTGTTATCCAGTGTATGTTAACATTTTACTTGGTTTCATAATTCTTTTCCACATTTGATTTTGTAATACACATTGAAACTCCCTCCCTCCTGTTATCTGAAATTCAAGCAACTGACTAAAAAAATTGTGGAAAATAAATAGGTAAAAAATACTTGTTTAAAATTGGCGCACTTTGCCATTGGTTCTCAAGCAATCTCAAGCAACCGGAAAAACCTGGTACTTATCTACTTATCCTGGTAGATGCGGGAAACCAAGGATTTTACTGTACTTAGATTTTCAAATGTAAATATTCATAGACATAAAATAATCTTTTCTTTTCTTTGGCTTGGCTTCGCGGACGAAGATTTATGGAGGGGGTAAAAAGTCCACGTCAGCTGCAGGTTCGTTTGTGGCTGACAAGTCCGATGCGGGACAGGCAGACACGATTGCAGCGGTTGCAAGGGAAAATTGGTTGGTTGGGGTTGGGTGTTGGGTTTTTCCTCCTTTGCCTTTTGTCAGTGAGGTGGGCCTAGTCAGGCCTATCTACCAATAGCCCAGATTGCTCCATCAACATCCAGGGCAATTTTCTTTTTCATTTTGTTGCATCATAGACCAGCAGCAATAGAAATTCACCAAGACAATGATATCTTAAAATAATAATATTTATTAATAACTATTACTAATATAACATCTTACTTAAATCTAAACTTAAGCTCAACTATGCACAAGTATATATGTATATGTGTGTAGATCACCCAAACCATTACAGCTTAGTCACAGTCTGAAAAGTCAATTTGAAGTTCAGTCTTAGAAATCTTGAGTGCAAACTGATGTTCAGAAGTAATTATATTGTAGGAGAGACAGGGAGTCACCAGTCTTCTTAAAATTCACAAATTCTCATCAAGTTGCTTTCATAGAAATGTTTCTTCATACGAATGATTTCCCCCCCCTCTCCTCCCTCTTTCTTGCATAGAGGTTACGGAACTTGTGACTTTGCTAGTTATGGGATGGACAAGTCAAGAGAGAGATGGGAAGTTGATTTGAATAGGCAAATAGATCTGCAAAATTGGACGGAGTAGTGTAGGGATAGTTTGACAAATACAATTAGTGCAAGAAATAGGTTGGTACATTATAACCTGTTACATCAATTATACCTTACCCCACAAAAGTTACATAGATTGAACTATATATTATCAGATTTGTGTTTTAGATGTGGAAAAGAGGTTTGTTAATTTTTGCATTCTGCTTGGCAGTGTCCTAAAGTAAAACCTTTCTGTCTTGATGTGAGTAATTTATTAGAACAAATAACAGGGATCAAATTCCTGCAGGATTCAATGCTATTTCTGTTTGGTAATATTAAAGGTATTGCACCTAAATTAAGATTGAATATGTATCAAATAAAGTTTGTAAAAATTGCCTTAGCAATATCTAGGAAATGTATTGCTATAACTTGGAAATCAGATACAGACTTAGAAATGGAGAGATGGAATGCCAAAATTCATAGTTGTATACCACTTGAGAAAATTACATATAGCGTAAAGAATAGATAGATATTTTGGAAAATACGGCACCCGTATTTGCAGTGTTGGAATGAATGTTTAATCATTTCTCAGGTAATCTCAATTCTTGGTGTCCTCCTTTATTTGATGGTAAATATGATCTCTGGAAAGGGACTCTCTGGACAATCTCTGGTCTTACATCTTGCATCTTTTTCATTCTTTCTTGGGGCTTTAGGGGGAGGAGATGGGTGGAGTGGGATATATGTATTTCAATTGAACATTAAACAAGCTGTTTTATGGCTTTGAAGTACAGACAGGCTGTCTCCAAAATCTTGTTATCTGTGTGTCTTTCCCTGTTCCAAACCCCCCCCCCCCCCAGTGTCTCTAAAATATAATATATCAAAATAAAGATTAAGAATAACATAAGCTTGAAGCACCTATTGTAGGCCAGATGTCATAGATGGTGGCACAATGCACACAGTGTGTCTGGCATCAAGTCACCTATAAGCTAGTAAATCTGCTGAGTGCCATCTAAGATGATGAATCATTGCTATTGTGTGTTAAATATAAAAAGTGACAAATGGATAAATATTAATTTGTCTGAATAGCGAATCTAAAATGGAGGATTACAATAGTGAAGTGCCATGGTGGTTCCAAACCACTAACAGTGCTGTCAAACATGCAGACTGAACTTGTGGAAGATGATGAAAGAACCAACAAGAAGAAAGCTCATTTTTGGCATTTAAATAATTAACAAGATTGAGGAGAAATCCTTGAAGTTCCCAGTCTCCATTCTCAGTAATTGTGGTGGTCATCACCTGAGTGCAAAAGACAAGTCTGAGTCTTTGTCATCCTTCTTCAGCATTGTAGCTCTTCCTGAGTGCCAAAAGGCAATCATTCGTTAAATCAGTTCATGCCACGTGGTGTAAAGAAATGGTTGATTCCACTGGACACAGCAAATGCTGAAAGGGATGACAGCATTCCAATGGATCCACTGAACATTTGCCACATTTCTAGTGAAGTTACATCACAGGCATCCATTAACAATGTGGAAACTTGCCGTATTTTATCCACAAAAGAATAAATCCAATCAGGACAATTACTGACCTGGTCTTAATCAACAGCAAAAGATTGGAAGGTGCTGTCTCATCAGTAACCTCACCTGCTGTCAGCTTGTGTTCAACCAGCACCATTAAGACATTGTCCATGTTTCAGACCAAGCTGCTAAAGGGGGTGACTTTCAGTAGGATGACTAACTGATATAAATCTGATCTAATGAAAAATATTTTTGCTCAGACATTATTGAAAAATCTGCTATTAGATGTTTGGGCTGGTTGAGTTAAAGTGTAAAATGGGTGAATTTGGAATGTCAAAAATTCTTCTTCTGTAATAATCAAACCGATCATATTCCTTGTATGTAAGCTTGAAGCTGAAGTAGATTAATTCAAAAACACAATGCCTGACAAACTCAGCATTTCAAACAGTGGACTTTATATAGCAAAGATAAAGATACATAACCAATGTTTCGGACTTGAGCCCTTCATCATGGTGTGGACAAAATGTGGGCAGGTGCCTGAACAAAATGGTGGGGGGAAGGGCAGGGAGAGGAACACAGTCCCACTGGTAGGAGGTAATAGGTGAATAAAGGAGGGAGGGCACACCAATAAGGCTGAATATTGGTTATGTATCTTTATCTTTTTCTATATAAAGTACACTGATCTGCTGAATTTCTCCAGCATTATGTTTTTACTTCAACCATGGTGTTTCACTTTAGATTAATTCAAAGTATGTATGTTCACAATTGTTATGTGACAAAACATCCTCCCCACCCTACCCCTGCTCCCTGCCCTGCTTATTGTAGTTTGTTGATAAGAACGTCTGCACAAAATAATTGAATATTTCATGAAGTGATTGTGGTTAAATCTCCTCCCATCTCTTCAGAGATCCAGAGAGTCAATCTGATCCTGACTCAAAAGAAATATTCAAGATTGCAAAGAATGTATTACTTCAGGGGCTGACTGACGAAAATCCTGCTCTACAGTATGTAACTACTCACTTATTGATAAAACATTGCTACAGTTTGATCATATTCACAATTACTGAAAATTGTCACATTGCTTTTCAAATGACTATTTTAAAGTGAATAATTTGCTTTTCATTCAGGTTGTACGTCAGAAACTTCTGGAGTCATGAAAGTAGACTTCCAGTAGCTACTCTTCAAAGAATGTTGGCCATTTTAGGATCATTGTATTGCAACAAAATAGAGATGGAGTATCTCAGTATAGCTACCAATGTTCTTCTTGAAATGACAAGCCACAGTCCTGACTACTCCCGAGAGATGTTTGAGTATCCACTATCTGAATGCAAGTTTCAGGTATATAGAACTTAAGAAATTTTTTACGTTTATTTGATTTGGATAGAACTTAAACTCTTGTAAATTCATCGTCATTGCAAAAAAGCCGTGCAATTTTAAAGTTCACAGATTTCATAAAACAGAAATTTGTAAATTGTTAAATGTTGCTTTTTGGATATGTTTGCAGGTAAAACTGGACTTATTATTCATTCCTTTTTCCATTGCATACTGCCAATTAATTTGATAATTTTACTCTAATGTAATTTTGGAATTTAACAATGAATCATATTTGAATTCAACTCTGGATTAACCACATATATTTTCACAGTTCCCTGCTGTTGGAAATTATTTGATACCTTTATTTAGGAATATAAGACATAGAATGAGAAATGCTCTACTCCATAATAGGATCATGGGTGATCTTTTATCTCAGCAATACCTTGCTGCAATAACTCTTTATCTTCTTTGGCTTGGCTTCGCGGACGAAGATTATGGAGGGGTAAATGTCCACGTTAGCTGCAGGCTCGTTTGTGGCTGACAAGTCCGATGCGGGACAGGCAGACACGGTTGCAGCGGTTGCAGGGGAAAATTGGTTGGTTGGGGTTGGGTGTTGGGTTTTTCCTCCTTTGTCTTTTGTCAGTGAGGTGGGCTCTGCGGTCTTCTTCAAAGGAGGTTGCTGCCCGCCGAACTGTGAGGCACCAAGATGCACGGTTTGAGGCGATATCAGCCCACTGGCGGTGGTCAATGTGGCAGGCACCGAGAGATTTCTTTAGGCAGTCTTTGTACCTCTTCTTTGGTGCACCTCTGTCACGGTGGCCAGTGGAGAGCTCGCCATATAACACGATCTTGGGAAGGTGATGGTCCACCATTCTGGAGACGTGACCCACCCAGCGCAGCTTGATCTTCAGCAGCGTGGACTCAATGCTGTCGGCCTCTGCCATCTCGAGTACTTCGATGTTAGGGATGAAGGCGCTCCAATGAATGTTGAGGATGGAGCGGAGACAATGCTGGTGGAAGCGTTTTCGGAGCCATAGGTGATGCCGGTAGAGGACCCATGATTCGGAGCCGAACAGGAGTGTGGGTATGACAACGGCTCTGTATACGCTTATCTTTGTGAGGTTTTTCAGTTGGTTGTTTTTCCAGACTCTTTTGTGTAGTCTTCCAAAGGCGCTATTTGCCTTGGCGAGTCTGTTGTCTATCTCGTTGTCGATCCTTGCATCTGATGAAATAGTGCAGCCGAGATAGGTAAACTGGTTGACCGTCTTGAGTTTTGTGTGCCCGATGGAGATGTGGGGGGGCTGGTAGTCATGGTGGGGAGCTGGCTGATGGAGGACCTCAGTTTTCTTCAGGCTGACTTCCAGGCCAAACATTTTGGCAGTTTCCGCAAAACAGGACGTCAAGCGCTGAAGAGCTGGTTCTGAATGGGCAACTAAAGCGGCATCGTCTGCAAAGAGTAGTTCACGGACAAGTTTCTCTTGTGTCTTGGTGTGAGCTTGCAGGCGCCTCAGATTGAAGAGACTTCCATCCGTGCGGTACCAGATGTAAACAGCGTCTTCATTGTTGAGGTCTTTCATGGCTTGGTTCAGCATCATGCTGAAGAAGATTGAAAAGAGGGTTGGTGCGAGAACACAGCCTTGTTTCACGCCATTGTTAATGGAGAAGGGCTCAGAGAGCTCATTGCTGTATCTGACCCGACCTTGTTGGTTTTCGTGCAGTTGGATAACCATGTTGAGGAACTTTGGGGGGCATCCGATGCGCTCTAGTATTTGCCAAAGCCCTTTCCTCCTCACGGTGTCGAAGGCTTTGGTGAGGTCAACAAAGGTGATGTAGAGTCCTTTGTTTTGTTCTCTGCACGTTTCTTGGAGCTGTCTGAGGGCAAAGACCATGTCAGTAGTTCCTCTGTTTGCGCAAAAGCCGCACTGTGATTCTGGGAGAATATTCTCGGCGACACTAGGTATTATTCTATTTAGGAGAATCCTAGCGAAGATTTTGCCTGCAATGGAGAGCAGCGTGATTCCCCTGTAGTTTGAGCAGTCTGATTTCTCGCCTTTGTTTTTGTACAGGGTGATGATGATGGCATCACGAAGGTCCTGAGGCAGTTTTCCTTGCTCCCAT
This sequence comes from Narcine bancroftii, assembly GCF_036971445.1. Classification (NCBI taxonomy): domain Eukaryota; kingdom Metazoa; phylum Chordata; class Chondrichthyes; order Torpediniformes; family Narcinidae; genus Narcine; species Narcine bancroftii. The sequence continues at coordinate 307,783,548 of NC_091470.1, forward strand.
CAAAGCTTGAAAAACTCATGCAGTTTGACATGCAGAGTTTTGCCGCCAGCCTTCCAGACCTCTGGGGGGATTCCATCCATACCTGCTGCTTTGCCACTTTTCAGTTGTTCATTTGCCTTATATGTCTCATCCTGGGTGAGGACCTCATCCAGCTCTAACTCTTTATAAACATGTAGGAAATAGCAGGAATGGGTGACCTGACCCTAAGAGCATGCACCGTTGCTCATGAAGAACATCTTTGAATTTCCAGTTCTTTTCCCTTTTCCTTGATTCTCTCAGTGCCTAGAAAGCAATTAATCTCTGTTCTGAATGAATACAATGACCAAGGTTCTACAGTCATCTGGGATAGTAGAATTTCAAGGAGTTTCCTTGTTTGAACTTTTTCCTCCTTTCAATCTTGACCTGCCTGTAGCATATTGCAAACTGTACTAACTGTCCTTGATTTGCCATCATAGGGAACATTCTCCCTGTATCCAACCTGTCAGGCATTTTAAAAACATTTGTAATTTTAAATGAGGTCTTTCTCTGAAGTGTCAGTTGATGAAGTAGACAAAGACGATGTGGTCAAACAATAATTATGGCTTTTATTAGCAGAAACTCATGGTACATTAATGAAAGACAATAGATGCATATACAGTTATATCCAAGGGGAGTGTCCTTAACAGTAGAGATAATGCACAGCAAGGCTCGCCAGAGGGGAGACAGACAGCTTGGCAGACATTCACCACACTCTCATCCTCCTAAATTCTAAAGAATACAGACCCAGTTTGCTCAATTTTGCTACGTGCAGTAAATGTACCATCTCTGGGATGTTATGTTAAAATTGTACAAGGTATTGGGGAGGATAAATTTTGAGTATTGTGTACAGTTCTAGTCACCAAAGTATAGGAAAGATACCAACAAATTGGAGAGAGTGCAGAGATTTACTAGAATGTTGCTGGGTTACAGGGTCTAAGTTATAGGGAAAGTTTAAATAAATTAGGTCTTTATTCTTTGGAGTGCAGAGGTTGAGAGGGGATTTGATTGAGGTATTTAAAATTATTGTGGTTATAGATAGAGTTGACGTGGAGAGGCTTTTTCCTTTAAGAAAAGCGGAGATATAAGAGGACATGAGCTGAGAGTTAGGGGGCAAAAGTTTGAAGGAAAAATGAGGGGGTCTTCTTTACTCAGAGATTGGTAGGTGTGTGGATCGAGCTTCCAGATGAAGTGGCAAAGGCAGACTTGATATCAACATTTAAGGAGAAGTTGGCTATGTATATGGACAGGAAAGGAATGGAGGGTTATGGTAGGCCAGGGGGGTTAGGTGAGAGAAAGTGCTCAGCATGGACTAGGAGGGCCAAATTGGCCTGTTTCTATGCTGTAACTGTTGTATAGTTATGGTTACCTGCATACACAGTGTTGTTGATGCAACTGGGTGCATAAGGTGATATGTATGTACTCCTATGGCTCCTGCCCTTCAAGTAAAAAAAAAGTCAGTCATTACTTTGGAGGGACAGTCTGAGCTGTTGAGGGCTGTTCAAGTTTAATGCTTATCTTGTTTTGTAAGGTGTTATTTACTCGCTAACTTGCAATTTGCATTTTTCTTAGGATTATAGCATCGATTCAAGCTGGTATCAACGTAGCAGAATTCTTACGCCGCTGTTTGTAGAAACACAAGCTACGCAGAGCAGTATTCGGAGCCCATCACAAGAAGCATCTTCTGCTGGTCAAAAATCATTTGGTCAGATTAGAGCTACCCTAACCCATTATGAGTTTACGCCAAGCCAGAACCCTGGTAAGTGCCAATCCGTCAGTCCTCGGTGACAATTTGGTGACACTGCATATATTGGATTTGTTCTCAGTTGTGGTGGAGGAGCTAAATGAATAATCCAAAGTGTTAATTGAAATCCCAGCAGTTTCAGAACTAGAATTCTGTTTTCAACGCATCTGGAAATATATTTAAAAAATGAAGCTTGTTTAGAAATGTAACATTTATTAATGGGCTGATTTGGGCAATGAGCAGCAGAAACAATCCTTGAAGAAAGCAGACGACAAAGATCAGCCAATCATAAATAGATTTAATCTTTTCTGCCATCAATTCTATTCGCAGTCTGCTCAAGGAGATTGCTGGTGTCCTGTGCTTAAGATACCACCAAATAGCCAATACATTTGGGAAAATTCAGCAAACCAGAAAATGATTTTTTTTTTTAACTACTGGTAACTTTCAAAAAAAGAAATCATAGGGCAGTGGAAAAAAAATGATTGTAACATGCATTGCCAGTTGTGGAAATACCATGATCCTTATTGTGAAAGTAAACTTTATTTGAAAGACATGGAATTGTAAAATATTTATTGGATCAAATTGCAATTTGCACCTAAAAATAACTCTAGATTAGTATGGAATTTCTCTGCCATTAAATAATTGGGACCAAGGTAAACTGCCTCAGGATCTTCGTGATGCCACCATCATCACCCTGTACAAAAACAAAGGCGAGAAATCAGACTGCTCAAACTACAGGGGAATCACGTTGCTCTCCATTGCAGGCAAAATCTTCGCTAGGATTCTACTAAATAGAATAATACCTAGTGTCGCTGAGAATATTCTCCCAGAATCACAGTGCGGCTTTCGCGCTAACAGAGGAACCACTGACATGGTCTTTGCCCTCAGACAGCTCCAAGAAAAGTGTAGAGAACAAAACAAAGGACTCTACATCACCTTTGTTGACCTCACCAAAGCCTTCGACACCGTGAGCAGGAAAGGGCTTTGGCAAATACTAGAGCGCATCGGATGTCCCCCAAAGTTCCTCAACATGATTATCCAACTGCACGAAAACCAACAAGGTCGGGTCAGATACAGCAATGAGCTCTCTGAACCCTTCTCCATTAACAATGGCGTGAAGCAAGGCTGTGTTCTCGCACCAACCCTCTTTTCAATCTTCTTCAGCATGATGCTGAACCAAGCCATGAAAGACCCCAACAATGAAGACGCTGTTTACATCCGGTACCGCACGGATGGCAGTCTCTTCAATCTGAGGCGCCTGCAAGCTCACACCAAGACACAAGAGAAACTTGTCCGTGAACTACTCTTTGCAGATGATGCCGCTTTAGTTGCCCATTCAGAGCCAGCTCTTCAGCGCTTGACGTCCTGCTTTGCGGAAACTGCCAAAATGTTTGGCCTGGAAGTCAGCCTGAAGAAAACTGAGGTCCTCCATCAGCCAGCTCCCCACCATGACTACCAGCCCCCCCACATCTCCATCGGGCACACAAAACTCAAAACGGTCAACCAGTTTACCTATCTCGGCTGCACCATTTCATCAGATGCAAGGATCGACAATGAGATAGACAACAGACTCGCCAAGGCAAATAGCGCCTTTGGAAGACTACACAAAAGAGTCTGGAAAAACAACCAACTGAAAAACCTCACAAAGATAAGCGTATACAGAGCCGTTGTCATACCCACACTCCTGTTCGGCTCCGAATCATGGGTCCTCTACCGGCACCACCTACGGCTCCTAGAACGCTTCCACCAGCGTTGTCTCCGCTCCATCCTCAACATCCATTGGAGCGCTCACACCCCTAACGTCGAGGTACTCGAGATGGCAGAGGTCGACAGCATCGAGTCCACGCTGCTGAAGATCCAGCTGCGCTGGATGGGTCACGTCTCCAGAATGGAGGACCATCGCCTTCCCAAGATCGTATTATATGGCGAGCTCTCCACTGGCCACCGTGACAGAGGTGCACCAAAGAAAAGGTACAAGGACTGCCTAAATAAATCTCTTGGTGCCTGCCACATTGACCACCGCCAGTGGGCTGATAACGCCTCAAACCGTGCATCTTGGCGCCTCACAGTTTGGCGGGCAGCAGCCTCCTTTGAAGAAGACCGCAGAGCCCACCTCACTGACAAAAGGCAAAGGAGGAAAAACCCAACACCCAACCCCAACCAACCAATTTTCCCTTGCAACCGCTGCAATCGTGTCTGCCTGTCCCGCATCGGACTGGTCAGCCACAAACGAGCCTGCAGCTGACGTGGACTTTTTACCCCCTCCATAAATCTTCGTCCGCGAAGCCAAGCCAAAGAAGAAATAATTGGTATCCTGTTGAAAACTCAAATTTAATCCATTTAATATATTGTGCAACATGTTAGTGATTTTTGCAGTGGGAACAGTGGGGTAAATAATTTTAAGTTAGAGTCACAGAGAGATAAAGTCCTTTGGCCAACCAAATTCACACCGGCCGACACATTTGCACTCATCCTTCATTACTCTGTTGCAGTTATATTCTATCCATATACTTATCAATTCTCTCTACAACTCATCTTGGCATGAGGAGCAGTTTTCAGTGGCCACAAAACCTAGAAACCCATAGGTCTTTGGGAGGTGATAGGAAAATGAACATCAGGGAGAATGTAAACTCCATGCAGACATCACCAGAGGTTAGATGTAAACTTGGTCTCAGGCAGGAGTTGAGAGGCAGCAGCTCTCCTGGTGTGCCACAGGCAGAAATAAGCATCAGCTATTAGAAAGAAGTCGGGAGATAATATTTCTTTCAGAACTAGCTACAACTTTGAATGGGAAAGCTGATGAACTGGAAGAATAAAGTAAGCTGAGGGCCATTTGTCATCCAAACCTACATTGTGTCCATACCTTCAGCAGCCTGGGCTTATGTTTCTGTACCCAAGCTTCACAAATGTAGTCATTGTAACCCAATTCAGTCACTGCAGTGGTGCCTTTTTTGGCCACTAGGTGGTAGCAGAAAACCATGATGCCCTGCAGAAAATTCTAAGTTAATCAAACATCTAAAGTTGTGGAGCAGCATTAGACCAACTATTTACTCAAACTGTAATGTTCTTTTCAATTCACTGATGGTTTCTAATTGCACTGATGAAGGCAGCAGTGGTGCAGCCCATTGAGAAACAGGAAACACAACCAGTGGATTCCAGATTTCTGCCAACTCAAAAGTTAGTTAGATTTCCCTTCATTATAAGCAAGAGGGTCTTCAGCATTATTCTCAATGCAAATCTGTGTCATTGTTTTTGATCAAGGAAATGAAAGTTATCAATTTTATCTGGACTGGCATAAATGTGACACGTGTTCTACACCAGTGTGCTTGACACTTAACCACCTTCGGCAAGCACTGGGTTAGCTCCTGTCTTTTCAGAAAAACTTGGGAAAGACAATAAATTCCTGCCTTGGCAGAACATCATCATGCCTAATCATTGCCCTGTTGGCTAGTTTTTGTGATATTTTATTTATCATTTTAATATATTTAACAATCATCAAGAAAACCCCTCCATCCACACCCTCCCCTCTATCTAAGTCCTATTAAACGGAGAAAGAATGAAGAAAATTGAAAAAAAAATCATCCCATTGTCAGTCTGTACAATAAAACATATATTTTCCTTCTTTGGCTTGGCTTCGCGGACGAAGATTTATGGAGGGGTAAAGTCCACGTCAGCTGCAGGCTCGTTTGTGGCTGACAAGTCCGATGCGGGACAGGCAGACACGGTTGCAGCGGTTGCAAGGGAAAATTGGTTGGTTGGGATTGGGTGTTGGGTTTTTCCTCCTTTGTCTTTTGACCCACCTCACTGTCAATAAAACATATGGAGATACGATAATACCACATTGTTAAAATTATTACAGAGCTCTACTGGCTAGCTAGTAGCAAACACAACTCCATACTGGTGCCATTGAGGTACCTAAATAAGGCTGCCAGATTTTAGGAAGGTGTTATATCTCTTCCTGAGATTGTATGTAATCTTTTCAAGTGTGATGCAAATATTCAGCTTCCTATCCATGAGTAGTTGGGAGCCAGACTTCCATGTTACCGCTATGCATTTCCTGGCCACACACTAAACAATTTCCATGAATTTAATTTGATAAAGTTCCCCAGAAGACAAAACTCTGGGTCGACTGGGAAGATGACTCCCATGATCTTAGTTAGGGTTTCACAGAGGTCATGCCTGAAGAGCCTCTCCCCTTTGCAAAGCGAGGTAGAATGTAAAAAGGAACTAACCTATACTCCACACCTAAAACACATCTCTGATAATTCAGGTTTACATTGGTGTAATTTCTGTGGGGTGAGGTGCAGTTACTGGAGAAAATTATATAAAAAAAACCAATCTATACGTGGCATTGATAGTAGCTATCAAAATTCCCCGACACAGATCTGACCAGGGTTGTTCGTCAATTGTTGTGTCTAGGCTGTTGGCGAGTTGAGTGTTAGTAAGATTGAAATCTGAATGGCTCTTTAACTTAATGATTTAATTCAAGATTCCTTTATTGTCATGTAATAAAGATAGTGCAATATTACATGGAAGTAGCCATAAGGCAGACCGATTTGCCTTTGGCAAAAATTGCCTGAAGCGCCTCTTGTAGTCAGAGAAAGAGAAGCAAAAGAGAGTCCCCCCCAGAGTCACCGAGTGTCCGTGGATTTGACTCCAGCACAGCCCCAGCCCCTGCAGCTACACCGAGTCGAGTCCAAACCATCAGCATCTCAAGCTTCAGATCTGAACCACCAGCACAATCAAGAAATCTTCAGTGCCCTTGGCACCCTCTTGCATCCCAGTTCCAATACCTGGTAGCCTTTCAGCCAGTCTCCAGCAGTCCGCCACCTGGTGTGAATCCCTTGACTGCAGTCGCCAGCAGCCTGGGCGGGTTCCTCACCTTGAGTCTGCCGCTTGTGTGTTCTTCAGCCGCTGAACCATTCCTGGTCCACTGCCATGGTCAGTGTCCCATGGGTATCCTCCTCTGCTTCTCCTTTTCAAATGGGGAGGTGTTCTCTCCCGGTTTAATTACGTCAGTATGAAATGATGTTCCATTGGCTAGTTGAGTGTTAGTAAGATTCAAATCTCAGTGCCTCTTTAACTTTGATTTTTATTTTAATTTAATTCTATGGTTTATCGGTCAGTAAAAGATGTAATAGCTAAAGTGGTGACAATAATCTTTTAATTTATTTGTTGCTTTTTGTCTAGGTGCAAGGAATTTTAATTGGTTGACAGGTAGCAGTTTGGACACATTTGCAGAATACTCTCTTCCATCTTCGGAATCGCTGTCTTCTTCATTATTTGTATATTCTAAATGGAGTGAGAAGCCAAGGAGAGCAGCTCTGAAAACTGTTGGTCCTGACTTTGGCAAGAAAAGACTTGCTCTTCCAGGTGATGAGGTCGACAGTAAAACAAAAGGTATTGCATTATTGGTTACATCTAACAGTGTTCTATAACTGGTTACCTTTGAGATAAGTTACTGAGAACCATTATTTGAAAGGACGACTGCTCTGTAATTTTAAAGATATAACTATTACAACCACAAGTTATTTTTATTGTCAACTGCACTGTTGTTCATCCTTTGGGTTTTTTTTTCAACATTTTAAGCAGAAGTATTAATCAACAAAGTACTTTTTGACATTAGAATAATATTCCTGGCATCTTGTAGCATGTCATATATCTCAATCTCATGGGCTCTACACTAAGCTCTGGATCACCTAGACAACTGCAAAACATGTATACTCTTCATCGACTACAGTCAGCTTTCAACCCCATCATACCTCAGTACTGGTCAACAAGCTCCAAAACCTGGGCCTCTGCAACCCCGTTTGCAACTGGATCCTTGACTTCCTCAACAGAAGATCACAGTCAGTATGAATCAGAAACAACGTCCCCTCCTCACTGACAAACAACACAGGCATGCACCTCAAGTTTGATGCTTAGCACATTGCTCTACTCACTTGAAACCAGTGGTTTTTGAACTTTTCTTTCCACTCACATACCACCTTAAGTAATCCCTATGCCATAGGTGCTCTGTGATTAGTAAGGGGTTACTTAAGGTGGTATGTGAGTGGGAAGGGAAGGTTGAGAACCACTGCTCTTGACCCAATTGTTACTGAAATATTTTGCTTGAGAAAAATTGTCATTGGCCCATTTCCTTTGGAGTTATGAAACCGTGCACATAACTTAAATAGGACATTACATTATATAGCCACTGCATATGAGTAGGGAATTAATTCCCTTTCCATTTCAATAAAATTTCTTGTCTGGCTATTAATGTAGTAAAAGCTAAGACTTTTTCCTGAGATGCCAATAAAGGTTCATCTGAGTCATGAGTAAAAACTAAACAGAGCAATTAAAGGATAGGGTTCCAAGTTAATCCTGGAAATTGTTGATAGAGTTTGAAAAATCTTTAAATTTGGGCATTCCCAAAACATGAATCAGAGAGATTTTGAAAATTTTACATTTCTCACAGAAAGGATCAATATCTGCCTAGAAGCGGGATAATTTAAGTTTAAACATGAGTTCTATGCACCACTTTAAATTGTAATAAATAATGTCTTGCACAAAATGAGGAATCATTAATCAAGCTGAAGACGTTATATTCAAGTCACTTTCCCAATCTCTTTTGATCCCAGCCATTGGAACTGAATTTAAGTCCAGTAAATTATTATAATACAGTAAAACCTCGTTAGAATACGGTAGTTGGGGTCCAAAAGTTCATACTTCATTACAGCCGAGTCGCAGAACAGATGCATATATGTCAAGAGTGCCTAGGGATAATCAACCCCAAATATTACCAGTTTTCAAAGGATCCACTATTTATAACTAACAATTTCAATGAAAGAAACCAAGCGCATTCTTTTAATATTGGTATTCTGAATTTTAATCAACTTATTTTACAGAAATTTGCGAAGTTTAGCCACTTTCAGGTGGCCAGAATACCCGAACCTAAAGCCGCCTAAAATACTCGAATGCGGCTGTCGTGAGGCCACCTGAAAGTGGAAAACCTGTCCCCAAGGAGTACTTACTCAACCCACCTTGGGGAGGTATAATCTCCGCTTCTCAGTGCTCTCCTCGGCACCTGAAAGCACCAAGGATAAACGGCTAGCAGCTTTCAGGTGCCTAGTAGGGGGCGGTCTGATGACAGTCATCTGACGACCCAACTCTCTGCGCCTGACAGCCACCCTCCCCGCTGCCGACAGCCACTCTGCCCCCCGCTGCCTGACATCCCTCCGGCGCAGGTCTACAGGGCTGGAGCGATCGGTGCGGGACTAAGGGTTCAAGTGGCAGGTGCGGGACGTCAGGGGCCTGAAGTCCCTTGCTGGCTGCCCCAGCCCTGACATCCTGCTCCGGGGTCTGTCAGGCAGTGGGGAGGGTGGCCGTCGGCAGCAGAGAGGATGGCTGTCAGCAACGGGGAGGGTGGCTGTCGGCAGTGGGGAGAGTGGCTGTTAGATGGCTGCCTCTGGCCTGACACAGGAGCAGGCATTGCTCCATGGTCTCCGTTGTCTCCACTACAGACCTTTCAGGTGGCAGAACAATGCCTTCAGCGCTGCCACCTGAATTTCCCTCGCAAACACCTGGAGCCAGCTCCAGAGCCACATTCTCTAGGCGATTCCACCTGAAAGCGGCTTTTGGGGCCCATAGACACCTGTGCTATAAGCGATTCCGCAGATTAATGAATCATGTTCTAGCGAGGTTTCAGTGTACATGCTATTTATCCACTATGAAAATAAAATTGTATATTTAAAAACAGATCAAGAGTCTTAATATTAGAAATTCGCGGAAAATCCGAAGCTTGGACTGAACAAAATGCCTAATTTGTAAATATTTTTAAAAAGTGGCTATTAGAAACATTAAATTTAGCTGATAATTGTTTGAAAGAGGCAAAATTATTTAGAATAAAAAGATCCTTGAAAATTTGAATACCTTTTCTATGCCATTCCTTGAAACCTACGTCCAACAAAGACAGTTGAAAAAGATGGTTATCTATAATAGGACTGACCAGTGAAAAACTATTAATTCCAAAGAATTTCCTAAACTGAGCCTAAATTCTCAATCTACTTCTCATCAATGGATTATTTGTTAATTTGGAAAAGGTAAATGGTAAAAAGGATCCTAAAATTGTCAACATACAGGTTTTTTTCAGTAAACTGCAATTCCATTTCTACCCAGGAAGAGCGATTCACTGATTTATCCAAATGTAAAAGTAAATTACGTATATTAATCGCCCAATAGTATAATCTAAAATCTGGGAGTGATCATCCTCCATTTAATTTAGTTTTTTGAAGATGGGGTTTGTTTATACGTGTTTTTTTTTCCCTTGCCAAATATCCAAATCCAACGAGCTGAAAAAAATTGCTAACACTTGAAAAAGATAAAAAAAATTTAGGTTAAATATTCATTTTAATTGAATTAATACATCCCATCATTGTGATAGATAAGGGAGACCAACCAAATATTGATTGTTTAATCCTATCAAACAATACCCAGAAATTCTCTTCAATAAGTTTTTCATAATTTTTTTGTAATTGTAGTTCCTAAATATTGAAAATGTTCTTTCATTATTTTAAAGAGAATATTGCAATAGCCTTCAAAAGTACCTTTTGAGGGTAAAAGTTCACTCTTATGTAAATTTAACATAACCTGAGAACTGGCTGAATTTATCAAAAAATTATTAATATATTCTCAAAAGGGGGTGGTGTCTCTGTTTTCTGGTGCCCTTCGCAGTCGTCTGCTTCCCCAGAATCTGCAACCCTTTGTGGCCGCTGCCAAACATAGGCGCTGCCATCTTGGGCCCGGGCCCCGCGGTCACAGGATTTTAAAATAAAATACCATCAGTAACAGGACGCTTTAAGCCTGTATGGAACAGATGGCTGTCAGACTGGGCAGTTGGACCCTGCAAGGAAGTGCTGTGCCTCCATTCCCCATGTGCCCACACCAGTGGCGGTGCCCCAGTAACAGCAGCTCCAGCAGCGCCACCAAGTGGGTGAAGAAAACTGACTCTCAAATTTCATTGTAAGTATCTGAGGTCATCAGTTTTGGACTGAAAAATGGATCAGTAACATTGATAGGAACAACTCGGAAAGCTGTGGAAAATCAATTTTATCAGTAATATGCACTTCGAGGTACTATAAAATAATCAGAAGGGCAATAAATTGTTCGCTTTCAAAATTGAAGGACAAAGTTATGAAAAGATTTGCTGACCATTATAGAAACATCAACTGTCCCCTCATCAAATGGTAAACCAGGTTGAGGGGAGGTTGTGCATGGTTGGGTGAAAGATGAGTCTCTTGGGCAGAAAATAAGAACAATGCAAGGTCACAGGATTCCAGGCGACAAATCAGAGACTGCATAGGATCTGTTTTTTTTTCACAAACAAAACCATCTGCAATCAACTTGTTCTATGCTTGGTGATAGTTGCTGATCAAAGGGCAGATATCCTACGCCTGAGAAGACGATTCCTCAAAGACCGAGAAAAAGAGACCCTGATCTTCGCCAGAAGGAACATTGAAGAAAAGTATCGTGCCACGGTAATTTTGGTTCACCTTTTTTAAACAGCTGTCCATTAGACATGACTTGGAAAATTACCTACCCCAGATCTTTTGTTATCGAAACTAGGTTTACTTCACTGCTATTACCTCAGTCTAACGCAGTACAGGCAACATTTCATGCACTAAAAGTTGGATCAATAAATGTTTTTTGTGAATGTTCTTTGAAGAAAAAGGAAGTCAGAGCAGGTTGTTTTGAATTACCCCTCCACAGGAAGTATACACTTGCTGAACGAGCCAAAATGAATGTTGAAATACAAATCTTTATACTTGGCTATGAGTTTTAACTAATGCTTTGTCCTAGAAATGCTTTTTTTTAACAATTTTTCACATCTCTGAGTTCTAGACTGAGTTTATTATAGTCTGACTGTACATATACAACCAGATGAATCTCTGGACTACAGTGCACAGACAATACACAGCAGATAATAAACATGTGTTCACAAAGATGTAATATAAAATAATTTTTATAAATATTTTGGAATAATTTACTCTGTAACAGGATACCATTCATAAATCTCACAGCCTGGAAGAAGCTATTTCCCAGCCTGGCAGTCTTGATTTTGATGCTCCTGTACCTCCTTCCTGATAGTAGTGGATCAAAGATATTGAAAGGTGGTTGGAAAGGGTCCTCAATAATTTTTTGAACCCTATTTAAGCAAAACTTTTGCTGAATATCATAATAGACGAGAGGGAGACCTTAATGATCTTCTCGACCATTTTGGTGATCCACTCTGTTGTCTTTTGGTCATGCAATAATGCAGCAAGAGAGGATATTCTCAATTCTGCTCCTGTCTAGGTGGGGGCCAATGGCCTTGCCATCCTCAACCATCTTAGGGCATGTAGGCATTGCTGTGTCTTTCTGACATTAGAGGTAGTGTTTTAGGTCCAGGATAGATTGTCTGTTAGATACACACAATGGAACTTTGTGCTCTCATAAACTAGGATGGGATGGGATGCAGCTAAAAGAAATGGAATGGGAGGGTTGCAGAAAACTAATAAATAATCTTCCAAACCTCCTTAGATACAGAGAAAGTTCCAGAGGGATGAAAAGTGCCAAACATTATAATTTATATGTCAATGAGCAGCAGGTAGAAGATTTTGAGTTCCCTTTTATGAGAACTGCCATTCTGTTGTCATATTCCAACCTCAACACGTTTGCATATTTCTTTGCTTTCTCCTCAAGCTTTTGCAAGTGATGTAAAGGACTGGAGGACCCAAATAAATTAGGCTCTGAAGTACGCAGGTCTGATACTGTAATAAAAATATACAGTATAACTTCAATTATTCAAAATGGTCTGGACTGGGCCCATTTTGGATAAATGATTTTTTTGGAGAACCAGTTGTTTTTTAAAAAGAGCCCAGTAGCAACAGCAAATCACTTGTAACAGTGTTTATACAACAACAACCAATAAGGTAAGGCTTTTTAAGCATTAAAATAAAGTTTAATTTTCAAAAGAAATGCTGGCTACCGCCAATCACCGTCACCTCCCCACCGAGGCCCCGCTCGTGCCGGGAGCTCAAGATTTCCAACTCCTGCCCAGGAGCTTGAGGTCCCCACTGCCACCGGAAGCCTGAGGTCCGCTGCTGCCGACGCCCAGAGCTTGTGGTCCACTACCGCCATTGCAGGGAGCCTGACGTTCCGGGTCAGTTTGGCTCTGAAAAAGTTTCTATAAATGAGGATTTCAGATATCCTTGTTTATCTGAAATTTTTTAAAAATGTGGATAACTGAGGATTTCGGAGATCTGAGTTGTAATTTTTTTTGCTTCACTGGAAAATTGTGATGGAGCAGGAAGTTACAATGATGTGTTTTTGTAATAGCAAAAATTAGAGTCAGATTATTATGAGTAAATTATTATCTGTGATAAAGGAACAAGGTACTTGCATTAAAAATCACAATCTGTTTTAGGAAATAAAAACTGCACAGGAGATGAAACGTGATGCAGCCGTCACTCTCTATCGACGTTATCGTGTTGGAGATCTGCCCGACATTCAAATCAAATTCAGCAGTTTAATTGCTCCATTGCAGGCTGTAGCTCAGGTCTGTAAGTAAAATGCTAAATAAATTTAGCCTTTAGTCTAAACACTTTGCTGAAAAACTGATTAACTTTGATTTGATTTTGATTTATTAAATATTTTTTTCCTCTCTGTATGAAGTTCTGCATAGAAAGATGGATAAATTATTTGGTTTGCAAATTATTAATCTTCAAGATAACCTGCCTGTGAGAAAAATTTCCAACCAGCTCTTGTTAAAGCTGCCATGGTGATGACATTTTGGATTGTATTACCAAGGGGGAGAATTATACCCATATAACCATTTACGGAGAGGAAACAGGCCATGTTGGCCTTTCGAGTCCGCACCGGTTCACTGATTTTGTGCGCCCTCTTCAGGCAATGGTCCCGTTGAAAGGTTTTTTTTTAAAAAAGAGGTTGAGCAGGGGGCTTTCAGTTCTACATCATGGTGGTCAATTCTGTAAATAAGCCATATATCTTCTGCTGGAAAGGGCCCCCAATGTAAATGTCCAAAAGTTTCAAGTCTTAGAAGTGCTGCGAAAAGCATTTACATAATGTTTGGGACAAAGAGACTTTTTTCATTTATTTGCCCCTGTACTCTGCAGTTTTAAATTTGTAATCAAAGAATTCACATGCAATTACAGTTTACATTCCCGATTATATTCAAAGTTATTTGTATACATTTTGGTTTAACCATGTAGAAGTTACAACACTTTTTATACATAGTTACCTCATTTCAGTGCATCATAATGATTGGGACATTTGGTCTTTGTGAGTACTCAGGTCTATTTAATTGCTTCATTGGTGCAGGTATAAGAGAGATGGGCATGTTTCTTAGCTTTTGATGACCTTGGAGTCTGCAGTTGCCATTTTCCAACATAGTTGTGTTAATGAAAGTCGCCCATCATCTCGGATTACCAAAATCAACAGTTTGGAACATCATTAGGAAGAAAAAGTGTACTGGTAAGCTTAGTAATCGCAAAGACTGATAGGCCAAGGAAGACCGCCACTGCTGGTGACAGAATTCTCATCATAATGCAGAAAATCCCCAAACGCCTGTCTGACAGACCAGAAACACTCTTTAAGAGACAGGTGTTGATGTGTCAGTGACTACTGTCCGCAGAAGACTTCATGAACAGAAATACAGAGGCTACATTGCAAGATGAAAACCACTAGTTAGCCACAGGAACAGAAGAGCCAGATTAAAGTTTCCCAAGAAGTATTTAAAAGATCCTGCAGAATGCTTGAAAAAGGTCTTGTGGACAGATGAGACCAAGATGAACCTATATCAGAATGATGGCAAGAGCAAAGTGTGGGGGTGTAAAAGAACTCCCCAAGATCCAAAGCATGCCACCTCATCTGAAGCGTGGTGGGGGTGTTGTGGACTGGGCATGCACAGCTTCATTGATGATGTAACTGCTGATGGCAGGAGCAAAATGAATCCTGAGGTGTATAGAAACATATTATCTGCTCAAGTTTGAGCAAATGCCTCCAAATTCATTGGACGACGCCTCATTTTACTGCAAGACAATGACCCCAAACATACTGCTGAAGCAAGAAAGAAGTTTTTCAACTCTAAAAACTGGAAAATTGTTGCATGGCCAAGTCAGTCAGACGATCTAAATCTAATTAAGCATGCCTTCCATATGCTGAAGAGAAACCTTAAAGGGACAAGCCCCCACAACAATCAGGAGCTGAAGATGGCTGCAGTAGAGGCCTGACAGAGCGTCACCAGAGAAGATACTTAACACTTGGTGATGTCAATGAATGACAGACTTCATGCAGTCATTGCATGCAAGGGATATGCAACAAAATACTATACAACTATTCCCCGACATACATCCGAGTTCCATTCTGACCGACGAGTCATATCACAAAATAGACATAAGTCGGAAGTACCTTAGCATGGCATTCAGAAGAGTAAGTCATTTTCAATTCCAAATCTAGCGTCTTCCTTGGCTTCTTGCCGGATCTATCAGCAGGGAATGGGTTTTTCCTTTTGCTCACCATCTTCTGGTGGGCTTACTGCACTTACAGAATGGAAACTGAGAGATGGTCACGATCGTACGCACTCTGTCACTTTTTCCCCCAGTCGTATGTACAGATGGTCATAAGTCACATAGGTTGTAAGTCGGGGAGAGGCTGTACATTCTATTGCTATGTTCTAAATATTATGGTGTCCTGAAATGAGGTGACTACATATAAAAAGTGTTATAATTTCTAAGTGATCAAACCAAAATGTAAGCAAATAACAGAGCACACAGCATGGTAACAAGTCCTTTCAGCCCAGGAGCCGTGCCACCCAATTACACCCCATTGACCTACAACCCCCTGGTACATTTTGAAGGGTGGGAGGAAACCAGAGCACCTGAGGAAACCCACACAGACACAGGTCAAACGTGCAAACTCCTTACAGACAGCGCAGGATTTGAGCCTGGTCCCGGTCGTTGGTGTTAACCACTATGCTCACTGTGCCACCTTTGAATAAAATCTGAAATATACATTTTAATTACATGTGAATTGTTTGATTGCAAATTTAAAACTGGAGCACAGGGGCAAATGAAGGAAAAAAAATGTCTGTTCCAAACATTAGGAAGATCACTGTATGAACCCACACAGCTGAAGGAGTCTGTTTGCCCCATCTTTCTATGTCTATATTGAGAGTGAATTTTATAGATGTCAGCTTCAGAAGGAAGATCAGAACTTGTCATTGTTTTACAGAAAGACCATTCATTTGCTAAACAACTCTTCAGCGCCTTATTTTCTGGAATTCTGGAAGAAGTGAAGAAATTTAAGACAACCACTGAAATTAATAGCATTGCCAAAGAGCTCACGCAAAATTTTAGTTTCTTGCTGAGCAGCACAACGTCGTGTTTTCCACCATTTGTGGCCTGCATTCAGGTAAGGGCACCAATTGCTTGATGTAATTACAATTTGCAGCATGAGATTTTTATTGGGAGAGGAAAGTTGCCTCCTGTCAATCAAACCATTTAATGTAAGTCCTCCATTGTTTGTCATGTTGATGGGCTGTGTACGGCCCGTCACCCCAAGTCCAAAGCCCGCTGCGCAGCTCAGACGGCAAAGTCCTCCTCAGCGACAAGATCTCCATCCTCAACCGATGGTCAGAACACTTCCAATCTCTTTTCAGTGCCAACCGCTCAGTCCAAGATTCCGCCCTGCTCCAGCTCCCTCAACAGCCCCTAAGGCTAGAGCTGGATGAGGTTCCCACCCTGGATGAGACATATAAAGCAATCGAACAACTGAAAAGTGGCAAAGCAGCAGGTATGGATGGAATCCCCCCAGAAGTCTGGAAGGCTGGCGGCAAAACTCTGCATGCCAAACTGCATAAGTTTTTCAAGCTTTGTTGGGACCAAGGTAAACTGCCTCAGGATCTTCGTGATGCCACCATCATCACCCTGTACAAAAACAAAGGCGAGAAATCAGACTGCTCAAACTACAGGGGAATCACGTTGCTCTCCATTGCAGGCAAAATCTTCGCTAGGATTCTACTAAATAGAATAATACCTAGTGTCGCCGTGAATATTCTTCCAGAATCACAGTGCGGCTTTCGCGCAAACAGAGGAACCACTGACATGGTCTTTGCCCTCAGACAGCTCCAAGAAAAGTGCAGAGAACAAAACAAAGGACTCTACATCACCTTTGTTGACCTCACCAAAGCCTTCGACACCGTGAGCAGGAAAGGGCTTTGGCAAATACTAGAGCGCATCGGATGTCCCCCAAAGTTCCTCAACATGATTATCCAACTGCACGAAAACCAACAAGGTCGGGTCAGATACAGCAATGAGTTCTCTGAACCCTTCTCCATTAACAATGGCGTGAAGCAAGGCTGTGTTCTCGCACCAACCCTCTTTTCAATCTTCTTCAGCATGATGCTGAACCAAGCCATGAAAGACCCCAACAATGAAGACGCTGTTTACATCCGGTACCGCACGGATGGCAGTCTCTTCAATCTGAGGCGCCTGCAAGCTCACAGCAAGACACAAGAGAAACTTGTCTGTGAACTACTCTTTGCAGACGATGCCGCTTTAGTTGCCCATTCAGAGCCAGCTCTTCAGCGCTTGACGTCCTGCTTTGCGGAAACTGCCAAAATGTTTGGCCTGAAAGTCAGCCTGAAGAAAACTGAGGTCCTCCATCAGCCAGCTCCCCACCATGACTACCAGCCCCCCCACATCTCCATCGGGCACACAAAACTCAAAACGGTCAACCAGTTTACCTATCTCGGCTGCACCATTTCATCAGATGCAAGGATCGACAATGAGATAGACAACAGACTCGCCAAGGCAAATAGCGCCTTTGGAAGACTACACAAAAGAGTCTGGAAAAACAACCAACTGAAAAACCTCACAAAGATAAGCGTATACAGAGCCGTTGTCATACCCACACTCCTGTTCGGCTCCGAATCATGGGTTCTCTACCGGCACCACCTACGGCTCCTAGAACGCTTCCACCAGCGTTGTCTCCGCTCCATCCTCAACATCCATTGGAGCGCTTACACCCCTAACGTCGAAGTACTCGAGATGGCAGAGGTCGACAGCATCGAGTCCACGCTGCTGAAGATCCAGCTGCGCTGGATGGGTCACGTCTCCAGAATGGAGGACCATCGCCTTCCCAAGATCGTGTTATATGGCGAGCTCTCCACTGGCCACCGTGACAGAGGTGCACCAAAGAAAAGGTACAAGGACTGCCTAAATAAATCTCTTGGTGCCTGCCACATTGACCACCGCCAGTGGGCTGATAACGCCTCAAACCGTGCATCTTGGCGCCTCACAGTTTGGCGGGCAGCAACCTCCTTTTAAGAAGACCGCAGAGCCCACCTCACTGACAAAAGGCAAAGGAGGAAAAACCCAACACCCAACTCCAACCAACCAATTTTCCCTGCAATCGTGTCTGCCTGTCCCGCATCGGACTTGTCAGCCACAAACGAGCCTGCAGCTGACGTGGACTTTTTACCCCCTCCATAAATCTTCGTCCGCGAAGCCAAGCCAAAGAAAGAAGCGTAAAATGTGATTATACAATAATAATAGCTCTTTGTCAAAAGTAATTGTTTGAACTTTACTGAAAACCATATTTGTTCAGTTACTTTATTATGTTGTATGCACTGAGCTGAATAAAGTGATCAAAATATTTCAGCAGGTAAAGAAGCATTGATTATTCATTAGATCTGATTAAAGACCATTGAATTGAAAAGATAACTCCATTTTCCTCTCCACTGTTGCCACTTGACCTTCTGAGTATTTAGAATAACCATTCTCAATGGGAGCCTGTTGGCGCTCCCTGGGGGCCACTGCACATTTAAATAAAAGCTTTGTTTTCTTTTCACCTCAGATAACATAAATATTCCTTCTTTACAGGGGAGGGGCTCATAAACTTTGAGCAGCGTCCAAGGATGGGGGGGGGGGGGGGATAAGTGGAAAAAAAGGTTGAGAATGGCTGATTTGGAACATAGAACATTGCAGCACAATACAGGCCCATCGGCCTACATGCTGCACCAACCTATGTAAACCATATTGGTAATCTAAACCTTCCCTACCTCACACCCATAACCCTCTATTTTTCTTGTATCCATTTACCTATCTAAGTGTCTTTTCATTACTCTTTGTGTAAAAAAAATACTCCCAAGTCTCTCATAAACATTCCTCCCCTCACCTTAAACAGAGGTAAATCTCCTCTCCACCCTCTCCAAAGCTTCCACATCCTTCCTGTAATTAGGCAACTGGGACTGAACACAATATCCCTATTGTGGTCTAACCAGAGATTTATAGAGCTGCAACATAAACCCAATGCTCTTGAACTCAATCCTTCACTAATGAAGGCCAGCATATCATTGGGCCTTCTTAATTGCCCTATCAACCTGCACGACAGCCTTGATGGATCGACAAATTTGGACCTCAAAGTCCCTCTGTTCTTCCACACTGTTAAGCATCCGACCATCAGCCATGAACTCCACCTTCAAGTTCGGCCTTCCAAAATGCATCACTTCACACTTCGGATTGAACTTCATCTGCCATTTTTCCACCCAACTTTTGCATTCTTGCTATATCCTGTTGTAAACTACAGCAGCCTTCTACACCATCCACAACACTTCCAACCTTCATGGCATCTGCAAAGTTACTGACCCCATCCTCCACTTCTTCATCCAGATCATTAATAAAAATCACAAAGAGCAAGGGTCTCAGAACAGATCCCTGCAGAACTTCACTTGGCACTGACCTCCAGGCAGAACATGTTCCACCCACGACTACCTTCTGCTTTCTGGAGACAAGCCAATTCTGAATCCACTCAGCCAAGGTTCCTTGCATTCCATGCCTCATGACTCATGAGTTTCTAAATGAGTCTATCATGGTGGAAACCATGTCACGTACAGTAAGTACCTCACTAAAATCTATAGATTTCACATCTTTCACCCTACTATCAATAATTTCTTTTTTCACTTCCTCAAATCTCACAATTAGGCTCTTGAGGCATGACCTTCATCTTACAAAGCCATGCTGACTATCCCTGAGAAGACTATACTTTTCTAAATGCTCGTATGTCCTGTCCCTAAAAATTCTCCCCAACAATTTACCCACCATTGACGCAAGATTCACTAGTCCATAATTCCCAGGATTCTTCGTTTTACCTTTTTTAAACAAAGGAATTATATTTGCCGTTCTTCAATCCTCTGGTACCTCCCCTTGGCCAGAGAGGATGCAAATATTATTACCAACACCCCAGCAATCACTTCCTGTAGTAAACCTGGGATATGTCTCATCCGGTCCCAGGGACTTACCAATCCAAATGTTTTTAAGAAGATCCAGAACTTTCTTTTTTTAACCTCAACATTCCCAGCACTAAAGCTTTTACTATACTGTCCTTGCATTGATCAAAGTCAAATTTCCTGCGGTTTATATTTCCTTTTTGATATGTATGAATATACCATTTTGTGGTTTTCTTTGATATTGCTCCAATGAAATCAAAGGGAAGAGGAAAATGAGCAGAGAAAGGGATGTGGTGCCAAAAACACAGTTAAAGAAGTGTTCAAATGGAACAGAGAGGGATGTAGCATGGTAGGGAGAACTATATAGTGTGGTTTCTGCCTTTCATTGGCTGGTTCATTTGTGCCAGAACAAAAAATCTTGCTCTCAATGTCAATAAGACCATGGAGCTCACTGGATTTTAGGATGGGGAAGCTGAGGGACCATACAGTTGTCCACATTGATGGGACAGAGGTGGAGAGGGTCACTACTTTGAAGTTCCAGGGAGTCCAGATATTGGAAGATCTCTCCTGGGCCTAGCACATTGAGGCAACAGTGAAGAAGGCATACCAACACCTCTGCTTTCTGAGAAGTCTGAGAACATTTGGCATGTTGTCAAACTTCTGCAAGTGCACTGTGGAAAGTGTACTGACTTGTTGCATCAGGCTGCAGAGGTAACAAATGTACCCGAGTGTATGACAGGCTCTGATCTCACATCCATTGAAGACATCTATCTGTGTAAAGCAATACCTTAAGAAGGCAGCTAACATCATAAAGGACCCTCATCACCCTGATCACAGTCTCTTCTCACTGCTATCTTCAATGAGCAGGTACAGAAGCCTGAAGTCAGCACCTCTAGGTTTCAGAACAGTTTTTCAATCAGACTCTTACTATTTGCTACTCATACACTATTCCGTCACCACAAAAAGACGTGCCTAAATATTGAAATGCCACTTTTTTTCTTGTACTACTGTAATTGTGAATACATTATGTTTCCAAATATCTGAAATGCTCAGGACCGGACATGTAACGGTTAACTGCATTTTCCAGATAGCTGATCTGCAGACCAGTTTAAGCAGCAGAATACTTGTATTGGCCGTCGATCATCCCAACACCTCCCCACTGCCACTGCCCAAGCTCCCCGACACCTCCCCATTGCCGTCACGGAACCTGTCCAGGCACCCGAGGTCACTGTTTAGATCCCTGTTCAGTAGCATTGGCATTATACTTGTATCAGTGGTTAAAATAATAACAAAGAACAAGGGTGAAATAGATTAGTGAACAAGGGTGTCAAGCATGAAATAAAATTTAATTCTTGCCTTGAGTACATGAGAACTCCATTGGATTCAAAATGGCGCTAACAGCACGTCAGAGTCTCACTTGAGTACAGCAGGTAAAAAAAAATACAACTTGTCATGTAATGTCACCGCCGAAATTTTTCGCAGCTTTTGGATAATTGGAAACATACTGTATTTATTATCTATATTTTATATTTACTCGTTTCTGTATAGTAATTTAATGCATACTATTGGAGGTTTTTTTTGTTTACCAAATACCTGTTTGGCTGTAGTAAGAATTTTCTCCATTTGTACATTGTATTTAGGTATATGGCAATAAATTCATTAATCAGTTTCATTGTACCTGTTTAATTGGAAAAAAAGTGATTAACATTGGTTTTAATTTGTTTTGTTTTACAAGGATATGAGCTTTCAACACCCAATTCTGCTGAATCTTGATCCCGCTCTTATCAGCTCAACCTCCTTAGTTAGTTTACAACAACCAATGGGAATTCTGCTTTTGGAGCTGAGTTTGATGCACCACACTCCTCAGGAGGAACCACCAGCAAAGAGGGCACGAGGCACAAAGCAACATGCTCCTGACACTAACCTATGGGTGGAGCTTGCTAAGTAAGCCTTTGTTTGATTGGTGATATGGTGAAACTACCTGTTAGAATTGCACACTTTCTTTTTGTGTTGTCTTCATTATCTTCCTTTTCCATCCAAATCCACTTTGTCTTGTCACAATTCTTTCTGAATATTCTGAGAGTCTAGGATTGACCTGTCCATTGTGAAATATTATTACCTGAGCAATCAGGGTAATTTATGAATCAATCATTACTTGAACGTGATTTTGGAAAGCTGTGAATGCATGAACATTGATCTTTTTGCAGATTGTACCGATCGATAGGAGATTATGATGTCCTGCATGGTATCTTTAGTGAAAAAATTGGTACAAAGCCCATCACTCAAAAAGCCCTTTTGGCAGAAGCTAAGAATAATTACGTGGAGGCTGTACGGTTATACGAACAGGTAAAAGTGGTTGTAAGGAATGAGTTGTTTGGAGATGAATGATTAGTTGCACCTAGCCCGAGACGCAAGCTCAGTCCACAAATGCTGTTGACTTTGCAACTGCCTTCCACAAAGTGAAGCAACCTCTGAATGGCAATTATGCTATAGATGGCAGAGTCCACAACAGGGAATGAATGCCTTGATATCCACAAACCACCCCTGAAGCCTTCTGACACCATGGGCTGTCACAATTTAGAATATTCACATTATTCTAAAGCATTAGAAAAATATAACAATAAATATATTTAACATAATGTAAATAAAGTTAAGACCATTAATGTTAATTATAAGACAGATCATGCAAAAGCAGCTTATCCAAATTATTTTATATAAAGGTCAACATCTGCATTTAAACAAATAGAGGATGCTAGACCTGCCAGTTCTGATGGGAAAGAATCAAAGTTTACCCAGTACCTCCACTCGGAATGCTGCTGTGTCTAAACTGTCTGATGTGTGCATGCAGCCAGAACTCTGTTCTTCATGGAATTGCCCTCTTATCACCAGCAATCATTTCAGATCTCGAGATAAAGGCAGAAGTATTTTCACAGGTGTATCTCTGCAGAAATGCAATGATTTAGCCTCAATGATGTAATCATTTTTTATGTACATTACAACTCCAAGTATCCAAAATGGTTAGGACCTGGTCTATGTTGGATAATTTTTTTTGTTGGAGAACTGGTTATTTTTTAAAAAACAGCCCAATATCAACACCAAATCATTTGTAACAGTGTTCAAACAACAACAGACAACAAGGAAAGCTTTTTTAAGCATTAAAATAATGTTTAATTATCACCAAAAGAATGCTGGCCGCTGCTGATCACTGACATCTCCCCACCGAGGCCCTGCTCATGCCAGGAGAGGTTGTTTCAGAGACTGGAATTCCTCAGGGATCACCACTAAAGCATGGATTTTCATAAATATGTAGATAAATGATTTGGACTTGAATGTGCAGGGCACCTTTTTCAAATCTACAAATGACAACACTTAGAGAAACAAGGAAAGATAAGGAAAACAGTAATAGACTTCCACTGGCTGGTGGAATGGATGGATAGGAAGATGAACGTCAGAGAAATGTGAAGTGTTATATTTCCCATCTGGTGCCCATTCTCCTTGATGACACTGGGATAAAGGATTCTTCTGATTGCTTGCGGCTGGGAGACAGCGGCGTGCAGTTTGAGAGGGAGAGTCAATAGTGGAAGGTAAAGAAGAAATGGAAAGAGAGAGGGGAGGGAGTTACCTGAAATGAGGACAATCGTCGTTCTAATTTCAGATTGAGTGAATTTTTTTTCAACCTGTGATGTCAGTTCAGCTCCAAAAAATGTTTTGGATAAATGAGGATTTTGGAGAATCCAATTTCAGATAATCGGAATTGTACTGGACCATGATGATCAGTTACGCGTTCTGTTTAGACCACAGTTTCTTGATAATGTACTCCCTTCGTGTATTGTTTACCTATAATATGATTAGTAAAAAGATTGGAAAAAAGAAAGAAAGACCACATTGATAAGTTGAAAGCACAGGTTTACTTTGTGAATGTTACCAATATTTTTTGCCTGTCTCAGCTTCTACTGAGATGTCAGTTCAGTGGTTATATTTAAAATGGTCACAATGGAGAAAAAGGGCCTTTCAGCCCATACTGTCTCTGTGTAAGAGGGATCCTTGCCTTTAGTTCCATAAATGAATTTCCTTTCCAAAATGTACCCATCTAACCTTTTAGATGCTGCATTTGAATTTACTTCTGCTGCCCTGGCCCCCCAAACAAATTTGCCTCTTCTCTTCATATTCTGTGAATGGAATATACAGTACTTTTATACTCTGTTCTTGTACTCATTTCAGAACTTTGTTCTCTGATTTATATTGCCATTTCTCATTCTTATCAAAATATAACACTTCACATTTCTCTGACGTTCATCTTCCTATCCATCCATTCCACCAGCCAGTGGAAGTCCATTACTGTTTTCCTTATGTTTCCTTGTTTCTCTAAGTGTTGTCATTTGTAGATTTGAAAAAAGTGCCCTGCACATTCAAGTCCAAATCATTTATCTACATATTTATGAAAATCCATGCTTTAGTGGTGATCCCTGAGGAATTCCAGTCTCTGAAACAACCTCTCATTACCAATTCTGGTTTTATTACCACTCAGTTTTCTACCCGTGCCTATCCCTTGATGGTAAACCTGTTTGTGACACTTTATCAGATGTCAATACTTATCATCTCAGCCTCATTGATCCTTCTCCAATATCTAATTAACTGCATGTAAAATAATCTCATAATGATCTTACATGCACCTGTTCCTTTCTGCAGATCAAACAGGCATTCATTTAGCCCCCAGTTAACTGCTGTGAATAACAAGTTAAATGTAACATGCAGAAATTAGTCACATGTTCAAGCTTTAAATAATCAATGCCCTCGACATTCAAAAAATGCACAGAGGGAAACTCATGGGATAAAGGACACAAAAGTGCTGGAGAAAACTCAGCAGCTCCCACAGCATCCATAGGGCAAAGATATATAACCAACGTTTTGGGCTTCAAATTTTTCTTGTTTCACTTCATTGAATAAAGGAGTTTGTACCAGCATGGATAGAGATCTAGGTGAATGGTTGTGAAACTTGATGTATTACATTTTAATAAGATGAATGAGGAGAGGCAATATACAAAAGAGGTATCAGCAGATATTAGTGCATTTAATTTACTGAATGTGAGAAAGCATTTTAAAGAGCATACAAATTTTGAGATTTACAAGTAGAGGCAAGGAGAATAAGATAAAAGAAGTCATAAAGAACATGTATCCAAAAAAAAACACTTGATTTAATTTTAGTATTCGAAATTGGCTTTCCCTGATTGATCCGAGTGCTCATTCTATCCCATATCCACCACCTACTCATCTCTTTTTAGCTCAAGCAGATCAATTAATTTTCCTTTGTTGAGACTCCAGAAACATCATCTTCTTTGGGAAGGATGAACACTGACTACCTCAGCCTTGAACTTCTCACCTTTTCCTTTTTGATTTTTGATAAGACCCTCTTCTCTTCCAACCCATTTTTGTGTATGTGCCTATAAAATAGTTTTGATTCCCTTTATGGTTTTTCCCTGCGATCTTTTGGTTTTTTTTGCCTCACTTATTTCCTTTTTCACTACTTCCCTGATCTCTCTATAATTAGCCTTGTTCTCACTTCTGTTAGCAACTTGGCATCTGTGATTTTTTTTTCCCCCTCTTTCTCATGCTGTATTTTCCACTCATTTTTTAAATTAACCAGAG
This sequence comes from Narcine bancroftii, assembly GCF_036971445.1. Lineage (NCBI taxonomy): Eukaryota > Metazoa > Chordata > Chondrichthyes > Torpediniformes > Narcinidae > Narcine > Narcine bancroftii. The sequence continues at coordinate 307,809,218 of NC_091470.1, forward strand.
AACTCTGGCTTTAATTTACTGATCTTTTCTGTCACAGGATGTAGTTGAAACATTTTATCCTTCAAGGCTGTTTTTTTAATCGTAGTTTATGTGCTAAACTTTGATGTTGATTTTCTCAGATGAGATCAGTTCTCAGACATTGAAACTTGACACTTTTCTAATTTACACTTGAAGTTAGGTGCTCTTTATTCTTGTACCCATAGCTATTCAAAATTGTTATTAGGATCATTAAGGTGAATGAGTTTTGATACAACCTTGTTGCATTTCCACGATAACAAAAGATATCAGAATTGTACCCAGTGTTTCCTGCATAAACAAAAATAGAAGGTAAAATAAAACAGAAAAAAGAGCACATAACCGATGTCAGGTTGTTAACATAGGTGGGAACCAAGTTAATTGCTGAAAGTTCAGGGAATTTAGAAACTACGTGAAAATATGTTGGCCACACAAATAAAAGGAAATCCAAAAATTTAGGTCCATTGATAGTTCCTAATGTTTTCTCGCTAATATTTGCTCCACTTGCCCTGGGATCATGCTCACCAATTGCCAGCTTTCTTATCAGGCCAGAAATGTCCTGATCCTGCACATTATAAAGAAACTGCTCCCCTCTTTGCCTCTTATTATTGCTACCCAGTATATATTCAGATAGTTGAGGCCCTACCATTGTCATTGCTCTCTGCCTTTCCACATTTTTGTCATTTCTCTGCTTTTCACAAATCTTTCCAATGGTGAGCACCACTTTGGTTTCTGAACTGTTACCAACACACAGATTTTGCCATTGATGGTACCAGCACATTATCTTTCTACTGTCACAAGATCAAACCAGGAACCACAAAGAAGGCATATCACACAGGGATAAAGATGAACAATTACTTTATTAACAAAAAATTTGCCTTCGAACTTTAATTCAAAATCCCTCCTTTTATAACAATGCCCACTGGTTAATATGCAAATTTCTATAATAGTGTAAAACTAATAAATTCCCCAGCCTAAATATAACATATGTAATTAAAGTCCAAGTTATATTTCCAACCAGCCCACAGAAATAAAACTTAGACACAAAACACACAAGACTCACAAAACTTCGATCTCAATTGAAGCAAAGATCGTAAACAAAATTCAGTTTGTTTTGTAAACTGAAGCCAAAAGATCTTTGAGAATGTACTGACAATAACCACACCAGCAATGTGAGTATAAGATAGCTTTAATAAACTAATATCTACACTAAGAGGTCTTGTCTCTCTGCAAGACGAACCTGGAATGCTAGACTGTGGCTCTGGACTGCTTTATATACAAGGTCACTGGGATGACCCCTGGTGACCTAGTGGTGGAATTACATATCAACACATTCACCCTCCTTAAAAAAATTGTTATTTCCCCCCCCCCCCCCCCCGACCTCCTTCCCTTGTTTGTAAGTTCATAAGTCCAAAATTTTTCGTGGCTTCCGTTGCCTTCTGGACTTCCGCAGTAGTGGTATAGGGGTGGGGAGTGTGGTCTGCCTTTCGGCCTTTCTTAGTGGAGGTGTGGGAGTGGGAAGTACTGGTTGGTCACGTGGCCATGTGGGCTGGGGATCCTCTTGTATGGGATTAGGTCCTGCCATCAAGCCTAGGGTGGTGATATTTTGTGGGGCAGGTGTACCCAGGGTCCTGATTTCCGGGATGGGTGGTATAGTTCTCTGGGGTGACTCGATGGACAACTGCTCTAGTGACTGCTGCTGAGCTCCTTGTTGATCCGTATACATCTGTGTTTCCTCCACGTTGTTCACACATCCGGCTGGCACGAGATCCCTGTGGCCACCGAGTCTTCTCTTCCATCTGGGAATGTGATGAAGGCGTACTGAGGGTTCGCGTGCCTCAACTCCACTTGATCCACCAGCGGGTCTGCTTTGTGGGGTCTGCAGTGCTTCTGGAGGAGAACAGGTCCCGGTGTCATCATCCATTTAGGCAGCACTGTGCCCGTCGTGGCTTTCCTTGTGAAAGAAAAGATACGGTCATGTGGGGTCATGTTAGTGGCAGTACACAACAAAGAACGTATAGAGGGTAGGGTTTCTGGCAACACTTCTTGCCATCTAGTAACAGGCAAGTCTTTTGCTTTTAAAGACAAAAGGACCGTTTTCCAGATAGTGGCATTTTCCCTTTCGACTTGTCCATTCCCCGTGGAATTCTAACTTGTAGTGCGGCTGGTAGCAATCCCTCTCTCGTGCAGGTACTGCTGTACTTCTGCGCTCATGATTGCAGCATCCCTGTCTGTGTGTATGTAATTCAGGTACCCAAATATGCTGAAGATGGGATGGAGGCATTTTATAACAGTGGCTGCTGATACATCAGAACTCGGGATTGCGAAGAGGAAACAGGAATATTCATCTATTACGTTTAGGAAATAGACATTTCTATTATTGGATGGGAACAGGCCTTTAAAATCAAGGCTGAGGCACTCAAAAGGTTTGGTAGCTTTTATCAGGGTGGCTTTGCCTGGCCAGTAAAATCACGGTTTGCATTCCCATAGATGGGGCAGCTCTTGTTCATCGACCTCACTTCCTCTACCGAAAATTGAGGTTTTGGGTTTTAATGAAGTGAAACAGTCCAGTGACCCCCAGGTGGCCCAGCTCGTTGTGCAAGCTCTTTTACTGGGACATGTGTTTAAGGATAGCACAAGTCCCTCTGGACAGCGCGTCCGGGGACTCATTGAGTTTCCCGGGGCGATACAGTATAGAATGTCGTAGTTAAATGTAGACAATGCTATCTGCCAGCGCAGGATTTTGTCATTCTTAATTCTCCCCCTGTTCTGGTTATCGAACATAAAAGCCACAGACCGTTGGTCCGTGATGAGGGTGAAGTGTTTGCACACCGGATAATGTCACCAGTGCCTTACTGCTTCCACAATGGCTAGGGCCTCCTTCTCTACTGCTGAGTGTCTTACTTCTGACCTTTATAGGGTCCGTCTTGGTTTAGAGTGGCTGCCAGAGCCAAATCGGATGCATCCGTTTCTACTTGAAATGAGATCGACTTATCTATGGACCGCATGGTACCTTTGGTGATATGGTCACTGATGTCCCTGAATGCTCTGGTGGCTGCTGGGCACAGTGGGAAAACTGAGGCTTTTTATAAGTGGGTGGGCCCTGTCGGCGTAGTTGGGGACCCATGGTGCGTAGTAAGCGAAAAGTCCCAAACACCTTTTTAGTGCTTTCAGTGTGTGTGGCACTGGGAGGTCCAGGAGAGGACGCATACGGGCTGGGTCTGGGCTGATTTCCTCGTTCTGCACTATGTAGCCCAGGATTGGCAACTTCCTGGCGCTAAAGACGCATTTGTCCCTGTTGTATGTTGGGTTCCTTTCCTCAGCTGCCTGGAAGAAGCGTTTTAAATTCGTGTCATGATCCTCCTGAGTGTGGCCATAGATTGTCACGTTGTCTAAGTAGGGGAACACCGCTTTCAGTTGGAACACATCTATTATTCGGTCCATTTCTCTCTGAAACAGGAATACACTCCATTGATGACACCAAAGGGGAGTCGCATAAATTGATAACAGTCTGCCTCAAATGCCATGTAAATGTGATCGCTGTTCCAAATGGGCAGTTGGTGGTATGCTGCCTTCAGGTCTATGGTGGAGAACACCTTATACTGCGCAATATTGTTGACCATGTCTGCTATGCATGGCAGGGGGTAGGCATCTAGTTGTGTAAATTTGTTGATTGTCTGGCTGTAATCCAATACTATGTGCAGTTTTTCTCCTGACTTTACTACAACCACCTGGGCTCTCCAGCGGCTGGTGCTCTGCTCTATGATGCCCTCCTGTAGTAGCCTGCGGACCTCTGTCCTAATGAAAGCTCTGCCCCTCGGGCTATACTCCTGCTCTTTGTGTCTATTGGGGTCAGGTGTGTGAACAGCGGAGGGGGTTCTATGTTCAGGACAGACAGTCTGCAGCGTTGTTTCTTCGTAAGGCGTAGTGAGGGGTGAGGCCCATTGTGCACTATTGTAATGCTTTCTAACTGGCACTGAAAATCTAACCCCAATAGTACCGGGGCACTGAGGTGAGGGAGTACTAGTAATTTGAACCCTTTGTATTTTGTGCCCTGGATTTCTAGAGTAACCCTGCAAAACTGTTTTACCTCAAGGCTGCTGGCTGCTAACAGGATCCAGTGCTCACTCGGGCGTGTGGGGAGGGAAAGGTGGTTGACTAATGCCTGGTCAATAAAACTTTCAGTGCTTCCACAATCTATTAAGCAATTTACCCTCACATCATTAATTTTGATGCACACAGTGGCATCAGATAAATTGTGTGGACTTGCTCCTTCGTGTTCTTCTATCTGATAGTACTCGGTGTCATATTCATCTCCTGAAGACTGTGTCCTCTGCTCTGTAGCATTTGTCCCAAGATGGCCGGCTGCACATGGCATTCTTCTTCTTCTCCTTTGTCTGAGGAGAAAGAAGAGCTTTCCTGCCTCTCATTAGCATGAGAATGGGCCTTGACTGTGGCCTTGGTGCTTCTGCAGACTTTTGCTTCTTTTTTCTTCTTCTTTGGCTTGGCTTCGCAGACGAAGATTTATGGAGGGGTATGTCCACGTCTGCTGCAGGCTCGTTGGTGATTGACAAGTCCGATGCGGGACAGGCAGGCACGGTTGCAGCGGTTGCAAGGGAAAATTGGTTGGTTGGGGTTGGGTGTTGGGTTTTTCCTCCTTTGTCTTTTGTCAGTGAGGTGGGCTCTGCGGTCATCTTCAAAGGAGGTTGCTGCCCACCGAACTGTGAGGTGCAAAGATGCACGGTTGGAGGCAATATCAGCCCACTGGCGGTGGTCAATGTGGCAGGCACCAAGAGATTTCTTTAAGCAGTCCTTGTACCTCTTCTTTGGTGCATCTCTGTCTCGGTGGCCAGTGGAGAGCTCGCCATATAACACGATCTTGGGAAGGTGATGGTCCTCCATTCTGGAGACGTGACCCACCCAGCGCAGTTGGGTCTTCAGCAGCATGGATTCGATGCTTGCGGACTCTGCCAGCTCGAGTACTTCGATGTTGGTGATGAAGTCATTCCAATGAATGTTGAGGATGGAGTGGAGACAGCGCTGATGGAAACTTTCTAGGAGCTGTAGGTGATGCCGGAAGAGGACCCATGATTCGGAGCCGAACAGGAGCGTGGGTATGACAACGGCTCTGTACATGCTGATCTTTGTGTGTTTCTTCAGGTGGTTGTTTTTCCAGACTCTTTTGTGTAGTCTTCCAAAGGCGCTATTTGCCTTGGCGAGTCTGTTGTCTATCTCTTTGTCGATCCTTGCATCAGATGAAATGTTGCAGCCGGGGTAGGTAAACTGGTTGACCGTAATCAGTTCAATGTGCCAGATGGAGATGTGGGGGGGCTGGTGGTCATGGTGGGGAGCTGGCTGATGGAGGACCTCAGTTTTCTTCAGGCTGACTTCCAGGCCAAACATTTTGGCAGTTTCCGCAAAACAGGACGTCAAGCACTGAAGAGCTGGCTCTGAATGGGCAACTAAAGCGGCATCGTCTGCAAAGACTAGTTCACGGACAAGTTGCTCCTGTGTCTTGGCGTGAGCCTGCAGGCGCCTCAGAATGAAGAGACTGCCATCCGTGCGGTACCGGATGTCAACACCATCCTCATTGTTGAGGTCTTTATTGACTTGTTTCAGCATCATGCTGAAGAAGATAGTAAAGAGCGTTGGTGCGAGGACGCAGCCTTGCTTCACGCCATTGTCATTGGAGAAGGGTTCGGAGAGCTCATTGCTGTATCTGACCATGTTTTCCACAGTTTTCCACAGTTGAAACAGACATTTTCTCTGGCAGGGCAGACGGCTCTGGGGTGCTTTCTTTGTCCACAGGAAAAGCACTTGGGACCTTCAAGATGTGCTGCTGCTGCTGTGAATTCCTGTGAGGCAGCACACTTTTCTTTTCGTGGGGCTAGAGAGTCCAGCAGTGCGACGTTTGTCCCAGCCCCAGGGTCCTGTGAGTACTCCTCCAATTCTTTCCTGGTGCTTTCTAAAGCTTCTGCAATATTCTCTGCCTCATCTAGCCCCACCATTCCTTTCTCCAACAATCGATGTCTTGTCTCAGTGGACCGTATGTCCGCAACAATTCTGTCCCTAATAAGGTCCTCCGCATACATATATGAGCTGATAATGCTTTAAAGTAGCAGCCTCCCGCCAGATCTTTCAGAGAGAGTATAAAGTCTCTGGAAGACTCCCCTACTTGTTGGACCTGGTCATGAGCCTGTACCGGGAGTGGAGTTCGCTATGCCCCTCACTGTAATGCCTCTGTAAAATGCTCATTGCCTTTTGGTAGGACCTGGCATCCTGTATAAGGGAGTAAGGGTGGTCTCCCAGCTGCGTTAACAGCAGCATTAATAGCTCTTTATCCGATGCCTCAGCAGCCTCCACGTAATTCAGAAAGCATCTCTGCCAGCAGCTGAAGTGCATGCTGGCTCTGGGATTTCTGGGGTTGCAGCACATGACTAAGCCGCAGTCTCTGGTCCCTTAGATGTAGCAAGGGTGGACCCTGGGGTACTGGGAGCTGTTGGTAGAGCCTCTGTGTGGCTTGTGGCTGCTGGAGGAGTAACCTGGGTGCTTGGGGCTGTTGGCTGAATTTCTGGCTTTGGGGCATTTGCAGCGTGCTTAGGGGGGGGGGATCCCAGCAATAGCGTTAGGTCTCCCAGCAATAGCGTTAGGTCTCCGTGGTACTGGGGAAACTGCTGCTGGGGGAGTGACGGTAGCAGTGGCTGCTTTCCTTGACTCTGGAGTGGTCGGGAATTCTGCATATACGTGATGATCGGGAGCACGACTTGTGGAGATCCTTCCACCCGTGCTTGTAGTGGCCCCTTTCTGATTGGACTGGGGTTTAGGGTCAGTGGTGCCTGAACTGGCAAACCCACGGGCAGGCAGGGCTCTTGGCCATTTCTTACCTGCCCTATTGTACTTCTGTGGTCTTCCCCACATTCCACCACGATTCCAGTACAACGGTCCCTCGCCGTCTCTGTCCATGGATGCACGTGTGTGCTGGTTGTCCCCGGATTCCATTCCTCAGGAAGAGTCTCCAGGTGGTCAGGAATGTGCGTTGGAGCAGAAGCAGCTTCCATCCTAGTAGCTATCATATTACTTTATTAAATTGTACTGACAATAACCACACCAGCAGTGCGAGTGTAAGACAACTTTAATAAACTAATATGTACACTAAGAGGTCTTGTCTCTCTGCAAGATAAACCTGGAAGGCTAGACTGTAGCTCTGGACTGCTTTATATACAAGGTCACCAGGATGACCCCTGGTGACCTAGTGGTGTAATTACATATCACCACAGAGGGAAAGAGAGAGAGAGAGAGAGAGAGAGAGCACCAAATTCGAAGTGGTCTTCTTGTGTTGCTTGCAGAGAGAGGAAAAAGGCTTGGCCAGATCCTTCTGGCTGCCTTCAGAATGATCCTCCCTTTTAAAATGCCCAACATTCTAAGCTGTCTCCCAGACAATGACTCATGTTTTGGGCCTCCTTCCACTCCACAACACACCCAGTGGTGGTTCGTCTTCCGAGTTCAGAAATTTCCAGATCATTTTCTGCACATGTCCAGTCCGTCTCCCGCTCTCTGCAGTCCACCTTCACCTTGGCTCTTAAAGGCAAACTATCACTTTCCAACACAAAACCACACAACACATAGGCCAATACACAACACGGAACTCTGTAACACTATGGAAAAGCAATATTCTCCTGAACCAATACTGCTGCTCCTTTTTCTTTCTCCCCTTCCTCATCTCTTCTGTACATTTCATCTCTGAGAATCCATTCCTGCTCTGCTTTTAGTCAGGTTCCTTACAATATCAGTTGTCCCACATGCTTAACATCTTGGTTTGTACTCACAGACTAGCACTAGCAGGCAATAGGAGCATTTTGTGAACAATCCGCATATTTTTATTTCTATTATGGAGTTGTTGCAAATTTGATCTTGCAGGCCCTGATCTCAGAACAGTGGGAAGATGGAGACCCTACAGATGCAGAGAAAGACTTCTGGGATATTGCAGTTCTGGAGTGTTACAACCAATTGACAGAATGGAAGTCCCTGGAATATTGCTCCATTGTCAATGTTAGTGATAAAACACCTGTAGATTTAGAGGAGATGTGGACTAATCCTTTCTATCAGGTAAGTAAAAATGCTTTTGAGTTTTATGGAGATGCAAAAGACTGTGAAAACTGAAATCTGGATCTTCTCCAATGGTTTGTATTTTTTTGCTTTAAGTTTTAATTCTCTATTCTGCTTCTGTGAGCTTTGCCCATCATTTTGTGACAGTTGGCTGTCACTCACCACTTGAGTTTACCTTTGTGCTGAAGTTGAGCACATTTAGTTTTCTCTTGATGATTTCACTGCACCTGTTCCTTTCTGCAGATCAAACAGGCATTCAATTAGACCCCAATTAACTGATGTGTATAAAAGTGAAATGTAACATGCAGAAATAAGTAAAACTTTAAGCTTTAATTAATTAATGCTGTCAGCATTTCAAAAGAATATCCTGAGGGATGCAGGTGGTGTAAGTACTGGGAAAAATCCAATAAGCCACTATAAAAACACAATCTTGCCTTTAGAGGGCTTTCTTAAACTATTTTACAAATAAGTTACTCACACTTGGTGTTCATTTCAGTTCAAGATGTTACTGAACCAAAGTCCATATGTACCTGTATTAGAGAATGCTTGAGTTTATCTCAAAAGAATCAACCAACATTGTATTACAAGTTATCAATTCTATTACTTCGAGATGTCTGCTATTTTACTTCAGTATAAATTTTGGAACAATAGATGCACAATAATTTCAGATATTTTACATATGGTATTTGCATTCAGAACACATATGAGTTGATGTTTAAAATGCATACTATATTGTCACTATGAATGAACGTTAACAACTATGTATCTGAATAATGAATGTATTATTTCTATTAACCAAGCAGGATAAATTGGGCCTTTCCAATGTACATAAGCTATATTACTAAATTGGTTCTTTATTGAAATATCACTCTACTCTCAAACTTCCCATCATATGTCGAGTAGAGTCAATTGTTTTGAGCTGATCTCCATTGTGCCAGTTTCTTTCTACAAAAAAAGAGGTGTTTAATTAGCCCACAATTAACCACCACTGTGAATAACAAATTGAATGTAACAAGTAAAACATCAGTAAAACTTCAAGCCCTAGTTAATTAATACTTTCAGCATTCAAAAGAATGCACAGTGGGAAGCAGAGTCATTAATGCCTGACTAAATGCACATTTAACTTTAGAATGTGTCGTCAGGCTCGTATTTTTCCTACCAGAATGCTCTTTGGGGAGCCTGATGTATATACACCAATATTCTGCCTAATAAAATTCCCAGTGGAATTTGCTGATTTTGTGCTCGAAGTTGCAGTGTGCATTTTATACCATTAGTGCTAATATATTTTGGGAGATGATACATAATTTAATGATACTGATATAAGACAGTGAATGTCTCTTATCTTGTACACATAATTGGAGTGAAGAGGAAGTACTTTTTCCAGATCTTCACCATTATTGTGCAGATTGAATTGCAATTAGTGAGTGTTTTTTCCACCTTTTTTAGCGTGTGCCTCCATCTGATTGTAATATATAGAGACAACAGTTCAAGGATGTAAAAGTTTTTTCCAAAACTCTCTCGCTTTTCTTCACTGTTTGGCCATGTAGCACTTGAAATTGAAGTCCACTAATGAAGATTCTCGTTGTGCCAGTTAGAGAACTGAAATATAAAACCCAAAAGAAATATTTACCTACTTAGACTAACAGTTGGAATAAGAAACAAAGCCTGAATTGTTGCTAGTGGAGTGGCTTTATTGTAGTTCTAAAGATAGTCTGTGATGTTCATAAAAGGTTGTTGACCTAAAATGTTCAATTAACCTCTCCTAAGGTCCAACTGAGTATCTCCCGCCATTCTATTTCAGATTCCAATATCTGGAGTATTTTGCTGGTCAATCACTTTCCATAGCTCGTATGGTTTCTCATGTTCGACAGCATGGAAATGGGCCCTTTGGCTTAACCTATCCATGTTGACTAATCTGGTTCCATTTGCCTACATTCAATCCATATCCCTCCAAACCTTTCTTATCCATGTATCTATCTAAATGCCTTTCAAATATAGAAATATACCCCCTTCTACCATATCTTCTATCAGCTCATTTCATTTAGCCACCATCCTTCATGTGAAGGTTCCCCTCAGCTTCCTTTTAAATAATTTACATCTTGCCTTAATTCCCTGCCCCTGAGTTTTAGGTTATTTTACTTTGGGAAGGGTGTGACTATTTACCTTTATATGCTTGTCCCTTATTTTAGCATTGAAGGGAAAATGACAATAAGATCATTCAAAATATTTCAAACTTCACCTTTTAATAAAAATTAATTTCCAAGTACATTCAGATCAGATTTCAGATTTATGGTCAGAGAACATACATGGCATCACAAACAACCTTGAGATTCTTTTATCTGCGGGCGAGTGTAAAAAAAACTGAACATAGTGTATATATGTAAACAAATAAAGAAATGCCAACAAAGACTGAATGTAAACAAACTGCATTATGGAGAAAATAAATAAAACAGAAGTGCACAAGTAAGACTCCTTAAATGAGCCCCTGATTTAGTTTGTTGTTGAGGAGTCTGATGGTGGAGGGGTAGCAGCTGTTCCTGAACCTGGTGGTGCGAGTTTTGGGGGATCAACACCTCATTCCTGGTGGTAGCACCGAGAACAGAGCATGTGCTGCGTGGTGTGGATCCCTGATGATTGCTGATGCTCTGTCTGTGATGGCAGCATTCCCTGTAGATATTCTCAGTAGTGGGGAGGGTTTTGCCTGTGATGTCCTGGCTTATGCTCACTACCTTTTGGAGGGCTTTACGCTCAAGGGTATGGCTGTCCCCATACCAGACCATGATACAGCAGGTCAGCACACTTTCCAACTCCTCTATAGAAATTTGCCAGGGCTTCTGGTGACATACCAAACCTCCGCAAATTCCTAAGGAAGTAAGGGCACTGACTTGCTTTCTTTACCATGCTCTTGGTGTCCAGGAAAGATCTTCCGAGATAGTGACACTCAAGAACTTAAATGTGCTCACCCTCTCCACCTCTGGTCCTGCAATGATTATTAGATTATAAATCTCTGGTTTTCTCTCCCTGAAGTCAACAATCAGCTCCTTAGTTATGGTGCTACTGAGTGCAAGGCTGTGGTTGATACACCATTCAGATAAATTTTCAATCTCCCTCTTGTATGCTGATTCATCACCTTTCTTTGTAGATGGTGTTATTGTCATAGAGCCACACAATCGTAGGTATAAAGTGAGTAGAACAGGGGGCTAAGAGCATAGCCCTGTGGTGCTCTGATACTGATGGAGATTATAGGGGAGATGTTCTTATCAATCCTCTTCGATTGCCTAGAGGTGAGGAAATCCATGATCCATGGTTGCAAGTCTTCGAGTTTGCTAATCAGATTTGAGGGGATGATGGTGTTAAATGCTGAACTGATGAATACATCTTTATTGTCCAGGTGTTCCAGGGCTTTGAGTAGAGCTAGTGAAATGGCATCCAGCATAGACCTGTCGCTACAGTAGGCGAACTGGAATATATCGATGACGCTGCTCAGACAGGAGCTGATGTGCTTCAACACCAGCCTTTCTAAAACACTTCATCACTGTTGATGTCAGTGCTACTAGTCGATAGTTATTAAGACAGGTTTCTATGCTTTTCTTGGGCACTAGTATAATTGATGCCTGTTTGAAACAGGTGGGTACCATGCCCTGTGGAGTGAGATGTTGAAGATATCCGTGAATACATTGGTAAGTTAGTCAGCACAGATTTTGAATACTTGGAAGGTACTCCATCCAGGCTGGATGCTTTCCTTGGATTCCCTCTTCTAAAGGCAGCACGCGTGTCACTTTCAGATACAGCAGGATGGAATCATCAGATAGTGTGGGTATTCAGAGGGGTGTTCCTTCATTGTTACTGCTGTCAAATCAGGCGTGGAAGGCATTGAGTTCTTCTGGGAGTATTTGGTTTTGGCATTCAGGCCCTGCCTCAGCTGTCGGGCGTCCTTTGTTAATTTCATTTTCATCCGGAATCTCCATTTCACCTGGGATACAGCTTTTCGCAGGTCATTCCTGCTCCTCCTTTGTTGATCTGGATCACTGGACTTAAATACCTCTGATCTGGCTCTCAATAGGTTCTGGATTTCATTGGTCATCTAGGTCTTCTGGTTGGGGAAAACCCTGAACAAATTGGTGGGAACACACTCATCCACTGCTGTTTTGATAAAGTCTGTGACAGCCCTGGTGTAATCGTTCAGATTCTCAGCTGAGTCCTTGAATCCCACCCATTCTGCTGACATGAAGAAGTCCCTGTAACTGTTCTTCAGCCTCCTGTGACTTCATTCAATTATTGTTGCAATTTAATGTTTGTGTACACATTTAAAGGATTCTGAGATCCGGTTTTATTTTTTTTTCTTTTGCAGGAGATTTATTTGCCATACATGATGCGAAGTAAAGTAAAATTGTTACAGCTAGGTGAAGCTGACCAATCTTTGCTGACATTTATTGACAATGCAATGAAAGTGGACCAGAGGAAGACTGTTATTGAGAGTCGCTATAGCCTGGAGCTGAGCCTTCTATATATCCTTCAGGATGACTTTGACCGTGCCAAATACTATGCTAATAATAGTATAGACATTTTTATGCAGGTTAGTAGGTAATAATGCATCTTTGTCTGCCTCTTTGGGTTTCAATACATTTTTTGCTATATATGGCTAAACTTAAATGTGCAGTCTTATAAAGCTCATTTGGTTCATTATATGTTGGTCAGAATTATAATGTACAAAAATAGATTTTTTGGGTGGGAGGAAAGAAGCATGAAGTGTTGGAACATTAAAGATCCTGATCACAATCGACTTTTCTTAGTGTTATCCCTTTGGCATGGCTTTTTGTGTGGCAATGCTCACCCATAGGTGACCCTTGATTGCAGGGACAGGTGAAGGATGATGTGAGGGTAATCTTGTCTGTGCCTTTGTGACTAATTATACAGTGCTGTTAATGGAGGAAACTGGTGCATTTTCTAGTAGGTGAAGAAGAATGTCAGCATTTTGGCCTGTTAGTGCAGAATAGTCCATAAGAATTTGAGAAGAATGCAGATACATTAACAAAATGAAATCTGAGATATTTGATTGAGTTAACTGAGGAAATTTAAAAAAAAATTAAGCTCAATTTAATGGGGGAAATTGCTGTTAACAGGCATCCTGGATCTGTAATTCCAAGTTCATGTACTGACCTGAGACACTATCCCTGCTGTACTAGCATTACATATTTCAATGGTGAGAGAAAACAGTGTGGTGATGTAACATTAGAACAATTCTCTACATCAGTGGTTCTCAACATTTTTCTTTCCACTCACATACCACGTTAAGGATAACTTAGGGTAATATGTGAGTGGGAAGGGGAGGTTGAGATTCACTACTCTAGACCCAATTGTTACTGAATTATTTGGCTTGAGAAAAATTGTCATTGGCCCATTTCCTTTAATTATGAAACCATGCACATAACAAGTCAATGAGGTACGATTAAAACAGTGGTTTTCAAACTTGATCTTTTCACCCACATACGACTTTAAGCAATCCCTCACTAATCACAGAGCACCTAAAGTGGAATGTGACTCGAAAGAAAAATGTTGAGAAAGAAAAAAGTTTTTCAAACACATTTCGCGTCATTTTAATATACAGGTAGACCCTAATTTATGATGGGGTTCAGTTCCAGGACTTCCACTCTAAGTTGAAAATATCGTAAGTCAGCAACTGTACATACAGATCAAAAATAATCTTACTGTGACAGTCTTATCATGCATTTCTGGAAATAATTGAAAATAAGCAGTGGAAGTAACAAGAGCTACTCGAAAAGACTCAGTCTTGATGCAAAGTGTTCAGGAATGGAATGTTCAGACAGAGATTGGCAGGAGTGGGGACTTTGGGCTCCTGGCAGGAGTGGGGACCTGGGGCTCCCGGCAGGATTGGGAACGTGGGGCTCCCAGCAGGATTGGGGACCTGGGGTTCCCGGCAGGATTGGGGACCTGGGGCTCCCGGCAGGATTAGGGACCTGGGGCTCCCGGCAGGATTGGGGACCTGGGGCTCCCGGCAGGATTGGGGACCTGGGGCTCCCCACATGCATTCCAAAGAAGAACACCGAAATGATGACGTTTAGTGGGGGGTGGTGGTGGTGAGAAGCAATCTCCGTGCACTGATTGGAATGAAGCATTTCCTTCAGAGGTATAAATAACCACATTGATACAGGTTGACCCCGACTTACCTTTATTCAAAACAGATCCTGATCATCACCATTGCTTGTCTTTATCTTTGATCTACCCAACTGTACAGTTATGCTACTGATCTGGCTGCTCTGGTCATTTGCTCCTGAGATACTTACTGCACAAGTCACTCCCACCCCCAACCCCTCCCCATCAGCCACCACTACCAATAATATTCAAACAATATAGCTATTTGAGAGGGGAGCAGCCACTGGATGCTCCTGTACTATCTGTCTGACCTTCCTGGTGGTCACCCAACTGGCTGAACCTTTAGTGTAACCACCTTCCTGAAGATCCTATCTATAAAACTCTCTGCCTCCTATATTGTGATTGTCAGAAATATTGTACAATGTATATATACGCTAAAATCCTTGCTTGCTGCAGCTGAATGGGTACTTTGTTTTAAAAAAAACTGTAATAGTATATTTAATTGAATTAAGAAGAGACAATAAATGCAAAAAAAACATAAATGATAAATATTCACAGTTATCTGAGTGCAGAGAAAATGATTTTGTAATAGTTCAGATAATCCTTGGGGGTATGCTCCATAATTAGTTCATCTGCTAATTTTGGTTACCCATTTGAAGAATGATAACATTTTTGACACACTTTATCATATAAATGAATTTGCCATTTTAAATGTTTTTATTAGAATTACTCCAGTATTGATGTTTTGCTGCACAAGAGTCGACTGAGCAAGTTGCAGTCTCTTCAAACCCTGACAGAGATACAGGATTTTCTCCAGTTCATCACCAAAGGATGTAAGAATCTAACCACGACAAAGTAATGACTGATAGCTTAAGCGTTCCACAATGCTCTCAGCACCAGAGATTTGGGTCAAATCTGGACCTCTGTGGGACTGTCCATATGGGGTTTGAACATTTTCATATGACCATATGCATTTCCTCCAGGTGTTCCAGTTTCCTCCATATTTGAAAGACAGTTGAGTTGGTCAGTTAATTGGTCACTGTAAATTGCCTCTCTGCTTTTGTGAGAGGTAGAATCTGGAGGGCATTGATAAGAATGTGGGAAAATAATGAGATCAATATAGGATTAGTGTTAATGTGTGGTTGATGGTGCAGGCTCGATGGGCTGAACAACTGTTATTGTGCAGTATGTTTCTTTAGCTCCATGATATCTGTTGCTCTTTTTTTTTTAAAAAGTATTGGCCCCGGTAGACAAGCCAACATGAATCATGTCGAACTGTATTACACACCATGGTTAAAGCAAAAATAAAATCTATCATTGAGACCTGACCTCTAAGATTAACACTACAAACTTGTGAGCAATGTACCACTATTAATTATAACTTCTCTCACTTCCGGAGGATAAAGATGAACATTTATGTCAGAGATTGTCTTTTAATTTGGATCAGATAATTTTGAGATTAGTTCAGAATGAAATTACCAACAATTCATCTCATGGCCTTGGAGAACAAAGTTAATTCTTTTTACTTTAGCTTATTTAGACATACAGCACGGTAACGGGCCATTTTGGCCCATGAGTCCATGTTGCCCATTTTACATCCAATTTAACCTACAACTTCCAGTACATTTTGAACAATGCGAGGAAACTGGGGCCCCCAGGGATAATCCACGCAGACACAGGGAGAACCACAGGTGCTGGCGCTGCAAAGGCGTTGCACTAACCACTATGCCATCCATGCCACCCATAGCTTGTATTTGTTGTGAGCAGAGGGATGATGTTGACATTTTCTATGGAGTTGGAGAAGTATATCAGGCTTTACGATAATTTAAGAATTTCACATGAAACATTGAACTTAAAAAAAAAGGCCATTACAAAAAAAAGTTACTGAGCTATATGGAAATGTGGAAAACAGAAATGTTACCCTTGTATCTGCTTCCACCGCTATTCCTGGCAGCTGTTCCAGGCAACTACCACTCTGTGCAAAATATTTCTCCCAGACATCTCCCCTAAACTTCCTCCCCCTCACCTTAAATGCATGTCCTCCAGTGTGTGATGCTTTTGATCTGGAGAAAAGATTCTGACTGTCCATCCTATCAATGTCTCTCATGATTTTATACACCTCTATCAGGTCGCCTTTCAGCCTCCTATGTTACAGGCAAATAATCCAAGTTTGTTCAAACTCTTCCCTTAATTCGTACCCTTAAACCAGGCTATGTCCTGATAAATCCCTTCTTTGTTCTTCCAGTCTCCATATCCTTCCTGAAATGGGGTGACCAGAATTACACACAGTATTCCAAGTGCAGCCTAACCAAAGTTTTATATAACTTCCTTTATATAACGCCTCACCCGATGAAGCCAAGCTGTCCGTACACCTTTATTATCCTGTCTACCTCTGGCCACTTTCAAAAATCTATGGATCCCCAGATCCCTCTGCATGTCAATGCTTTTAAGACTTCTGCCATTAATTGTATACATTCTTCTTACATTTGACCTCCCAAAGTGAAACTTGTCTGGATTAAACTTCATTTGCCATTACTCTAGCAATATCTGTAATTGATCTATATCCTTTTGTAATTTTTGATAGTCCACAATTCCTCCACTCTTTGTTTCATTTGCATGCTTACTGATTTACCTATTTTTATCATCCTAGTCATTTATGTCTATCCCAACACCTACCCCTGTGGAATTCCATTGGTCACCAGCCTCCTGCCACTGCCCTCTTGTCTTCCATGAGTCAGCCAATTTATATCCAAATTTATCAACTCACCAAGGATCCCATGTACCTGTACCTTCCGATTAAGCCTCCCATGAGGGACCTTGTCAGATACCTTACAAAAATCTCTGTAGTCAACATCTACTGTCCTATCTTCATGAACTATGTTTGTCACATCCTCAAAAAAACCTCAAATTGTTAAAAGGTGACCTGTCCCTAATCTGGCTTTCTCAATGTTCATAAATCCTGTCCCTTACACAGATGTGAGGTTTACTGGCCTCTAATTTCTTGGATTATCCTTTATTCCTATCCTGAACAAAGCTACATCAGCAGTTACTCTCCTGTCCTCTAGGACTGCCCCTGTCATGTGTGAGGATGAAAAGATCTTTGCCAACCCCCCCCCCCCCCATCTCTCAGCTTGCCCCTTTCAAAAAAGGGGATCTTTCCATCAGGCCCAGGGGACTTGTGCACCTTAAAGTTCCTCAAAAGACTCAACACCCACCTCTTTTTTGATCTCAAAATCCTCACCCCGTGAGCATTCTCTCTATTATGTGCCATATCTCTGTCCATGTCTTTCTTGGTGAACACTGATGCAAAGCATTTGTTTAGTACCTCATCCAGTTTCTCTGACACCAGGCATAAATTCCCTCCTTAGTTCTTGAGTAGTCTCCCGAGTCATCCTCTTGTTTTAATGTAAAAATAAAATGCCATTTTCTTTAATCCTGCTCACCGTGAACATGCCATGGCCCCTTTTTTCCTGCTTGAGCTCTTTCCCGTAATCTAAAATATTCCTCCAAGGTCCTCACTAATTATAGCTCGATGAACTTTAGATATGCCTCCTTTTTTTCTCCACTAAGTTCATGACCTCTCTTGTTATACAAGGTTCTTTGACCTTGCTATCCTTTTTCCATCATACTGAAATATGCCTGGCCTAGACTCAAATTAGTTGATCCTTAAATAATGGCTGCATGTCACTTGTGGGCTTGCCCAATACCACCTGTTCCCAATGAACTCCACTTGGCCCTGTCTGATTAGTTCATATTTTGGCCTCCCCCATTTATTACTTTTCTACAAGACCCAAGCTTATGCTTGACCACAACTATCTCAAAACTTAAGAGTGATTATTATTCTCAAAGCGGGCAACACATTTAGCAGTAAACATAAAGCTATTACAATGCCAGTGATCCAGTTTCGAATCTGACGCTGTTCGTTAGGAGTTTGTACATTCTCCCTGTGACGTGCGTGGATTTTTCCTGGGTACTCCAGTTTCCTACCACCCTCAAAAATGTCCAGGGTTGGTTGATTAATTGGTTGTAATTATAATTGGGAAGCACAGGTTTCAATGGCCAGAATGGGATTCCACTGCTGTATCATTAAAAAAATGTTCCCCCACTGAAAGCCTGTTCACCTAGCAGGGCTCATTTGCCAATATAAGGTCCACTATGGCTCCTTTCTGGTTGAGCTATCTTCATGCTGCTTCACGAAATTCAGCCCTATTGATATTGGGGAAATTAAAGTCTCTCACAATGACAGTCCTTTTTCTTTTGTAACTTTCCATAATCTGCCTATATATCTGTTCTTCTGCCTCCTGGTAGCTATTGGGAGACCTAGTATCAAAGTGATTGCACCTTTCTTTTTCTGGTCCCTTTCCACACTGCCTCAGTAGTTGAGACAGTAGGTCCTCTCTGAATGCAGCTGTCACACTGCCTAATTAGCCTCAAGCTCTTTTTCTTCCTTCTCTGCCCCATATAAAACCTAGGAACATTGAGCTGCCTGTCCTGTCCACTTTGCAACCGTGTTTCTGCAATATCGTAATTAAAGGACTGATTGAAGCTCTAAGTTCATCTGCCTTACCTGCAATACTCCTTGCATTAAAAGAAACACACTCCAGCCTATCAGTCTTGTGATCATTCACTGTCCTCCTCCTTCAGGCTTGCTTGTGCCAGCATCTGCCAACTCTTTCAACCCTTCCATTGGCTGCCTTGCTGCTCAGTTTCCCACCCTAAAGCCTCCCAAGTAACATTATCCAACCTCACCACAAGGATATTGGTTCCCCCTCCAATTCAGGTGTCAGGCAGCCACCTTCCCTGGAAGAGAGCTCACTGATCCAAATATCTGAATCCATCCTTCATGTGCCAGCTCCTTAGCCACACATTAATCTGCATGATCTTCCTGTTTATTGTTTCACCAGAAAGTGGCACTGGTAGTAATCCTGAGATAACATTGGAAGTCCTGCCTTTTCACATTACCTCAGTCCCTGAATTCATCTCCAGGACCACATCTCCCTTTCCTCCATTATCATTGGTACCAATGTTAGTCATGACCTCCAGCTGCTCTCAGAATATCCTCCACCTGCTGGGAGATATCCTGGACCCTGGCCCCAGTAGGGAGGCAACACACTATTCTTTCAGCAACAAAAAAGCCCACCTAAGGAGTCTCCTACCACTATCACTCTACCTGCCTTCTCCCTTTCCTGATGAGCCTCAGAGACCATCTTTGTGCTAATATCCCACCTGCTACTGATACCATCTCGTAGGTTATCCCTTCCATCAGTATCCAAAATGGTGTACTTGTCACTGAGGCAAAGGGCCACAAGGATCTCTGCACTGTCTAGCTTAACATAGAAGATATTCAAATTGTGGTC
Source organism: Narcine bancroftii (assembly GCF_036971445.1). Taxonomy (NCBI): domain Eukaryota; kingdom Metazoa; phylum Chordata; class Chondrichthyes; order Torpediniformes; family Narcinidae; genus Narcine; species Narcine bancroftii. Next base: position 307,828,810 of record NC_091470.1, read on the forward strand.
TAACCACACTTTTTTGAGCTGCAACATTACCTCACAGGACTTGAACTCAATCTCCTGATGAATGAAGGCCAGCATTCCACAAGGCTATTCAACTGCCTGATCAACCTGCATGGCAACCTTCTGAGAGCTGTGGATTTGAATCACGATATGTCCCTCTGTTCTTCCATACTGTTACGAATCCTGCCATTAACCATGCAATCTGCCTTTAAGGTTGACATTCCAAAATGCATCATTTGACACCTATCGAGCTTGAACTTCATCTGCCACTATTCTACCCAACTGTGTCGTGGTCTATCTTGTTGTAACCTACGACAATTCTATACATTATCCACAACAGCTCCAACCTTTGTGTTATTTGCACACTTATTGACTCATCCCTTCTTCGTCCAGCTCATTGATAAAATTCACAAAGAGCAGGGGTCACAAAACGGATCCCTAAGGAACCCCACAAGTCACTGACTCCAAGCAGAATATGTTCCCCGAGAACATCTATTCCTGATTTATTTTCCCCAGTTTCTGCCTAATCCCTTCATAATTATCCCTTCCACGATTCAACATTTTCCATTTGAGCTACTTATATTTGTCCATGGTTTTGCTAAAGGTCAGGGAGTTGTGGTCACTTTCACCAAAATGCTCCTCTACTGAGAGGTCTGTCACCTGACCAAGTTCATTCATTACCCAGTACTGGATCCAGTAGGGCCACTCTAGTCAGATTGTCCACATAATGTGTCATGAATGCTCCTTGGACACACCTGACAAATTTTGCCCCATCTTGCAATCAGAAAATGCCAGTCAATATTTGGAAAATTGAAGTCTTCCAAAATAACAACCCTGTTATTTCTGCACTATTCCAAAATCTGTCTACTTAACTGTTCCTCAATGAACTGAGAGCTATTTGGAGGCCTATAGACTAACCCAATACAATGATCGCTCCCTTTCTGTTTCTGACTTCCACAAACACCAACTCAGTAGACACTCCTTCCACAGCATCCTCCCTTTCTACAGCTATACCATCCCCGATTAGTAATGATACTTGCTCCCCCACACCCACCTTTTTTAAAAATCTCCCATCCTATCTTTCTGAAACACCTAAATCCCGGTACCTGAATTAGTCAATCCTGTCCTTGTTGTAATGGCCACAATATCATAATTCCACATTCTGATCCATGCTCTAAAGTTCATCTCCCTTATTCATAATTCTTCATGCATTTAAATAAATACATTTCAAATCATCCATCTGACTACATTTATGGTCTCTCAGTTGCCTCTCTTTCCTCAAAAACTCAATCATTCCACCATCTGCTTTATTCTCAGCCTTCTCCTTCTGATTCCAATCCCCCTACAGGCTAGTTTAACCCACCACCAGACCAGCACTAGCAAATTTTCCCACACGGATATTCGTCCCCCTTCAGTTCAGATACAAACAATCCTGCTGGTACATGTCCCATCTTCCTTGGAAGAGAGCCCAATGATGAGGAGTCATGTGATGGAGTAGTTGCCAGTAGGGTAAAACCAGCCCTCTCCAGAAAAAAAGAAAAAAAGTCAAGAAAAGACAAAATTCAACAAATATAAAATATAGGGAATAGAAGATAAAGTTGCAGAGAAGAGAAAGAAGATGGCACCCAAGAAGGAAAAAGTAAAAACAATAGGAAAAAAAGAAGAAAAGTCACCGGAAAAGAAAGAAGAAGGCCTTACCTGCACGAAGGAACAGGGAGCCGTGGTCGTGAAGAACGTCCGTTCTCCGAGGTTGGTGCCGGCTCTGTGGAGTCGCGACCCCCCGACTGGTGGACTGCAAAAATGGCTCTCTGAGCCAAACAATAGTGCGCAAAGGTAAAAGAAAACACCGATGGGAGGGGGGGATCAGCTGAGGAGCGGGCAACCACAGCGCGACCAGTTGAGGGACGCCCGACACCAGGGCTCTCAGCTGGAAGATGAGGAAGGCAGCAGGAGAGGGAGTGAGGTACCAGGTGAGGAAGAAAGTCGACGGGGTGAATGGCAAGAGGAGCAGCAGCAGGAGGCCCGACTGATGAGCAGGCCAGAAGGGGAGGACCAACAGCAAGAGGCCCAGCAAGAAGAGGCCTGACAAAGTGATACTAGCAACACCTCAGTAAAATCAGAAGAGATACAGATACAAAGAAGAGACGAAGAAGACACAGACAGAGGTACAGACACAGAAGAAGACCAAGATCTTCACAGAAATAGAAGGTAAAACGGATGGACAGAATATAGATAAAGCTTTTTTTCAAGAATGAGAGCACTAAAAGAATGGTTGTCATTAGAATTTAGTGCAATTAAAAGAAAAGTGAAAAGAACAAAAGATAAAATGCAAATATTAGAACTAGCCATGACAGAAATAAGGAAAAGAGTTGAAAATGTGGAAGAACGAGAAACGGCTGTAGAAATGGAAGTAAACGACTTAAGAGGAAAATTGGAAGAAAGTGACAAAAAAATTAGAGACACAAAAGTTGTTATCTTAGAAAATTGATATGTTGGAAAATTATAGTAGGCGAAACAACATAAAAATAGTGGGTCTGAAGGAAGGCACAGATATGAAGGAATTTATAAAAGAATGGATCCTGTAGGTCCTGGGAATGACAGAAATACAGGAAGAAATGGAAATAGAAAGGGCACACAGAACAGAATAGAAAATTGTTTTGGGGAAAATAATTTATTAACATTTGAACAGTTGAAGTACAAATATGGAATAACTCATGGTACAATGTTTGCATACCACCAACTGAAAGCCTATTTAAAGGATAAATTGGGAAACAGATTGAGATTACCAGAAGGAAGCAGCTTTGAATATGTGATTACAGACACAATGATAATTAAAAGATTTATAACGAACATGTACATTAAGTTGCAAGGTAAGGAAAATGATGAAAAAAGCTATAAACCTAAACAAAAATGGGAAAAGGATTTAAACATAAAGATAAAAAATGAAGCATGGGAAAAGTTATGTTCTGGAACTATGAAGAATACAATAAACACAAGGTTAACATGATACAGTATAATTGGTTACACAGGTTATAGATCATGCCTCAAAAGTTAAAAGAATGGGACCAACATTATCAGATAGATGTTTTCGCTGCAAGAAGGTAATGGGAACAACAGTACATGCAATTTGGGCATGTACGAAAGTGAGTATGTTTTGGGAAAATCTAAATCGGATATTAAATAAAATCACAAAAAATAACATACCAAAAAATCTAGAGATCTTTCTTCTAAGTAACATAAGAAGTAAGGAATTAAGCCTCAAATTGGAGAAAGCGCAAAAAAGATTTATGATAGCCTTAGCAGTAGCAAAAAAATGTATAATGTCAACTTGGAAAATGGAAGAGAACCTGAGAATACAGCAATGGAACGTGGAAATTAATAAATGTATTCCATTGGAAAAAATAACATATAATTTAAAAAATAAAGTCACATTATTTGAACAAATTTGGGAACCATACATGGAACATAACAGAGAGGGCTTGCCTCGGACCTCCACCCCCTAAAATGACAAAAAGACAAAACAACTTGATTGAGTGTGTAAAAGTAGATGATGCATTTTTCTTGTTTATTTTTCATTGTGTGACATTGTTTTATGGTTTTATTGTATTGTATATGTTGAATATTTATTGGTTTTGGAGGGGTTTAGAAGGGGGGAGGGAGGGTAGGGGTGAAAAAAGGGAGAAAATGCCACTGTATATTTAATGAGAAACGTTTGTATATATTTTAGTTGATATGGTTCACAGTGTGAAAAGTAAAAAAAATATTTAAAAAAAAAAAAGAGAGCCCAATGATCCAGAAATCTGAAGCTCTCCCTTATACCATCTCTTTAGCCACGTGTTACGCTGAGTCCCTTTAAACTTCTTAGTGGTCCCACACAGTGTGCCACCTGTATCCTGGGTGTAACTACATCACTGTAGCTATGTTCTGAAATCTCTGTCTCTTGGATGATCCTGAGTACATCAAATTCCTTAATGTTTCAATCCAATGTGTAAATCAATTCTTTTTGGAATAAGCAGTGCATTTTTTCCCCCAGATAATTTAACCTCTGAAATACCTCTCCGAAAATTGATCAAAACCTGGACACAAAGATACCCGGAATCAAAAATGGATCCCATGAGCATCTGGGATGATGTAATCACAAACCGGTACGATCCTGGAATAGTTCTATCTTATAAACAAATAAGTGATGAGTGACTTCTTGTGAAGTCTTCTATGAAATAATGATAAGCAGTGTTGTGTTAGTTTCATGTACTCTGACCAAGCTGGAGTGTGAAATAAATTGGAAGGTGCGCAGGGAGTTGAGAGCGCATGAAAACAGACAAGGGCATCATGACTTAGACTCTAAATCAGTGGTTCTCAACCTATTTCTTTCCACTCACATTCCATTTTAAGTAATCCCTAAGCCATTGGTGCTCTGAGATTAGTAAAGGATTACTTAAGGTCTTATGTGAATGAGAAGGGAAGGTTGAGAATCACTGCTCTGGACACAATTGTTGCTGAAATACTTTGCTTGTGAAAAATTATCATTTCCTTTGGAGTTATGAAACCATGCACATAATGAGTCAATGAGGTACGATTAAAACAGTAGTTTTCCAACTTTTTCTTTCCACCCACATACCACTTTAAGAAATCCCTTACTAATCATGGAGCACCTATGGCGTAGGGAATACTTAAAGTGGTATGTGAATGGAAAGAAAAGGTTGAGAACCATTGCTTTAAATTCATAGCTTGCTAATATATTACTTGCATGTCTCCTGATCAACTTCCACAGAATTGTTGAGTCCATTGGCACAGAAACATTTAAATATAAGTGAGTTAAGTAAGGAGGGAGAAAGGAATAGGAGAATATGCTAAATGGTTGGGAGGGGTTTACGTGGATAGATCGTCATTAGCCAGTAACTCTGATGAAAACTTTCACGTTACAAGAGCAGAAGTAGGTCAATCGGCCTGTTTAATAATGAGCAGGTTCTTATCATTCAACCCCACTCCCCGGCCTTCTCCCTGTTACTCTTGATGCCCTGACCCAAATACCTGTCTATTTTTGTCTTAAATTCACCCAATGAACTCAGTTCCACTGACACCTTTCACAGATCCGTGACCCTCTGGCTAAATAAATCTCTCAACATTTCTGTTTTAAATTGACGTCCTTTTATCCTGAAATTGTAGCCACTTGTCCTAGGGGTTCCCCTACCATGGGAAACAGCTTTGTCACATCTTTTCTGTCCTGGAGTTTCAGCATTCGAAATGTCTCTGACCATCCTTCTGCACTCCAATGAGTACAGTCCAAGAGCCGAAAAATATTTCATTCCTGGTATTATTCTGGAAAGCTTTCTCTGAATTCTCTCCAGTGCTAGCACATCCTTTCTCAAATTCTTTCTTTGGCTTGGCTTCGCGGACGAAGATTTATGGAGGGGGTAAAAGTCCACGTCAGCTGCAGGCTCGTTTGTGGCTGACAAGTCCGATGCGGGACAGGCAGACACGGTTGCAGCGGCTGCAGGGGAAAATTGGTTGGTTGGGGTTGGGTGTTGGGTTTTTCCTCCTTTGCATTTGTCAGTGAGGTGGGCTCTGCGGTCTTCTTCAAAGGAGGTTGCTGCCCATCAAACTGTGAGGCGCTAAGATGCACGGTTTGAGGCAATATCAGCCCACTGGCAGTGGTCAATGTGGCAGGCACCAAGAGATTTCTTTAGGCAGTCCTTGTACCTTTTCTTTGGTGCACCTCTGTCACGATGGCCAGTGGAGAGCTCGCCATATAACACGATCTTGGGAAGGCGATGGTCCTCCATTCTGGAGACGTGACCCATCCAGCGCAGCTGGATCTTCAGCAGCGTGGACTCGATGCTGTCGACCTCTGCCATCTCGAGTACTTCGACGTTAGGGATGAAAGCGCTCCAATGGATGTTGAGGATGGAGCGGAGACAACGCTGGTGGAAGCGTTCTTGGAGCCTTAGGTGATGCCGGTAGAGGACCCATGATTCGGAGCCGAACAGGAGTGTGGGTATGACAACGGCTCTGTATATGCTTATCTTTGTGAGGTTTTTCAGTTGGTTGTTTTTCCAGACTCTTTTGTGTAGTCTTCCAAAGGCGCTATTTGCCTTGGCGAGTCTGTTCTCAAATAAGGCACCCAAAACTATACACAGTACTCCGTCTCACCAGTGCCCTATCGAGTCTCAACCCTGCTCTGGTATGCTATTACTCTAGAAATGAATGCCAACTTGCCCCTCCACCTTTAACTGCTGTTTCAACCTGGAGGTTAACCTTTTGAGTATCCTGTACGTCCCTTTGTACCTCCGAATTTTGAATTTTCTTCCCTTCTTGTATCAAAGTGTATGCTTGTACACTTCTCAACATTGTATTCCATCTACCATCACTTTGCCCATTCTCCTAATCTATCCAATCTTTCTGCAGCCTTTCCATGTCCTCAGCACCATCAGTTCTACCACCTATTTTGGTATCATCCACAAATTTAGCCACATTGCCATCTATTCCATTATCCAGATCATTTATATACAACGTAAAAAGAAGTGGCCCCAAAACTGACCCCTGCAGAACACCACTAGTAGCAGGCAACCAACCCGAATATGATCCCTTTTTTTTTCCACTCTCTGTTTTCTGCCTGTTAATCAATGCTCTAGCCATGCAAATATCCTTCCTGTAATTCCATGAGTTCTCATCTTGTTAAGCAGCCTCACATGTGGCACCTTGTCGAAGGCATTTTGAAAGTCCAAGTACTTAACATATACTGCTTCTCCCCTGTCTATCCTGTTTTTTAATCTCCTCAAAAAATTGTAGTAGGTTCGTCAGGCATGATTTTCCTTTCAGGAAACCATGCTGACTTGGATCTATCTCCTCGATGCACTCTGTAACCTTATCTTTGGCAATTGATTCTAACATCTTCCCAACCACCGACATCGGATGAATAGGTCTATAGTTTCCTTTCTGCTGCCTCTTTCCTTAAACAGAGTGTAATTTGTGATGCTCCAATCTTCTGGAACCATGCCAGAATTCATTGATTTCTGGAAGATCATTACCAATGCCTCCACAATCTCTGCAGAAACCTCCTCAAAACTCAAGGATGCATTCCATCCTGTCCGGGAGACTGAACTACCCTTAGACTATTTAGCTTCACAAGTATCTTTTCTCTCATGATTTTGACAGCACTCATTTCACTTCCCAGAGACCCTTGAGAGTCCATTGAACTACTAATGTCTTCTACCATGAAGACTGATTCAAAATATTTATATAGTTCCTCTGCCATCTCTTTGTCTCCAATTAAAATCTCTCCAGTGTCATTTTCTAATGGTCCTATGTTTACTCTTTTCTCTTTTGCTCTTTATATACTTAAAAAAACTTATATACTTTATATACTTAAAAATCCTCTTTGATTTTTTTTTTGCTGAACCTAAAAATTAAGAGTACTGTAGTGTGGCAATATTTCATCAGCTAGATGCATTTCAAAGGAAAATTATGGGCTCTTCTGTGTTACATTTTGCATAAGTGGTCATTTCTTTTCAGTGCTTAAGTATTTCCTCCCTGCTTCAGCTAAGGACCTTTGGTATCCCACTTAAAGTTCTCTCTGTATTATGTGACATTGCTCATATGTTCCAAGCAATGCCATGTAATACAAGATTGAGATGATTTCTTCTCAATTAACCTGCAAGATGGTGGCACGGTTCTCTACAAGTTTAGCAATGCCATCCACCATCAATGAAGTAAAAATTGACTTTTCTAGTTTCATCTGCCACTTCTGTTGTGATCTCTTATGAATGGTATAATTCCTATTTTCAGGAGCTCACCACAAGGTCTAAGGCATGCATCATTTTGTAGTGACCTTTGCTTTACCATCTTTAATAATACAATTCAGTACTGTCATTTTGATGAAATTGTAGAAATTCCAAGTAGACTTAGAACTTCAAAGCAGCAAACACTTAACAGATCAGGAAGCATCTGTGGAAGAAAAAAAGAGTAAATATATGCACTCTTAAGTTCGAACTAACAAAGGATTTTTGACTGAAACAATTAACTCAGTTTCACTTTCCAGGTCTGCTGCACAACCTGCTAAGGTTTCCACCATTCAATGTTTTATTTATAATTTCAAGTTGATGATCTTTCATGAGAAGTCGGAAATGTTAGAGAACAGGGATGTTTTAAATTGAGGGGAAGAAGTGCAAGGAACAAAAGGAATGTAGTAATCTAATCTGCATTCAGTGTCTTCAATGTACAAAAGACTTAAAGTTATGCACTAAATTGGAAGTACAAGTGATTGACTTGCTCACTGTGTACAGTTTGGAGTTCCCTTGATGGTGGAAAGATGCATGGTAAAGGGGCAGGTGTTACATCTCTTGTGGTTGTATGGATAATTGCCACAAGAAGGGGAGTTGATATTGGTAGAAGGAAATGAGAAGCATGTTGGAAATTTTATTCTTGAAATGCTGAAAGAGGCAAAGGGAAAATAGAGGTGAAAATTATGGAGGCTGATCCATTGAATATGGAGCTTGGTGGAGGATGAGGTGAGGACAAGTGAAATAGAGAAACCAAGTGCTGTAAAATCTCAGCAAATTTGACAATCTCTTTTGAAAGAGAAACAGTCACCAATTTAGATCAAAAATAGGGTGCAATATTTTATCGGGCATTCATGCTCTATTTCTCTCTCCATAAATACTGCCTGACCTGTTGAATATTTCCAACATTTTCTGATTTTTATTTCAGATTTATACTACATTTTTATGCTTTATGGCTTAGTATTTAATGTAATTAATATGGAAAAGTGTACAGGGACTCAAATTTTAAACGCATTTTATATTCAGTGTCAGAACTATACCATACAGCATGGAAGAACAGAAAGATGACTAAAATGAAAATAGGGCTGCTTAAGGATAAAGGAGGGAGCATGTGCCTGGAGGCAGAGGAGGTACAGGAGGTCCTAAATTTATACTTTGTTTTAGTGTTCACCAGAGAGAGAGGGACCTTAATCATTGTGAGGTCAGTAGAGAAATAAATTGTGTTGGATCATATTAAGGTTAAGAAAGAGGAAGCGCTGAATTTTATTAAAAAACATTCTGATTAATAAGTCCTCAGGACTGGATGAGATATACACTAGGTTATTACAGGAAGAGATTGCTGGGGCTTTGACAATAATCTTTGCATCCTCCCTGGTCACACGGATGGAAAATCCTGGGAATTATTTACCTGTGAGTCTTGCATCAATAGTGGGGAAACTATTGGATAGGATACTGAGGGACAGGATATATGAGCATTTAGAGAAGCAGTGTCTTTTCAGGGTAGTCAATATGTGGGGGTAGTTCACGCCTCACAAGCCTAATTGAGTTTTACGAAGAAATGACAAAAGAAATTGATGAAGTTAGGGCAATAGATGTGGTGAATATCGATTTTAGTAAAGCATCTGAAAGGTCCCCCATGTGATTCATTCAGAAAGTCATGAGGTGTGGGATGCAGGGAACCTTGGTTGTGGGAATGCAGAATTAGTTTGAATGCAGAAAGCGGAGGGTAATACTGTAGTAGAGGGAATGTATTCTGCCTGGAGGTCAATGACTCATAGATTTCCTTTCAGATCTGTTCTGTTAACCCTTTTCTTTGTGATTTTTATCAATGACTTCGACAAAGAAGTGGAGGGATTGTTCAGTAGGTTTTCAAATGACACAAAGATTGGAGCTGTTGTGGATAGGATGGAGGGTTGTTGTGGATAGGATAGAGGGTTGTCGTGGATTACAACAGGATAAAGACAGGAATTGGGATGAACAGTGGCAGATGGAGTTCAATCTGGCAAAGTATCTAGTGATCCATTTTGGAAGTTAAAACGTCAAGTCAGAGTACATGGTTAATAGCAGGTTTCTTAACTATGGAAGAACAGAAGGACATTGGAGTCCAAATCTTTAGATTTCTCAAGGTTGACACATAAGATGATGGGGTAGTTAAAAAGGCTTCTTGTATGCTGGCCTTCATTAGTTGGGATATTAAATTCAAGCACTGTGAAATAATGTTGCAGCTCCATAAAACTCTGTTTAGACCACCCTTGGAATATTGTGTCCGGTTCTGGCTGCCTCATTACAGGAAAGATGTGGAAGCTATGGAGAGTTTGCAGAGGAGATTTACTAGAATGTTGCCAAGATTGAAAAATATGACTTATGAGGAAAGATTAACAGACCAAGTGCTTTCTCTTTGGACCGAAGAAGGATGAGAGGTGACTTAAAGATTATGAGAGGCATAGATAGGGTGGATAGCCAGCACTGTTTTATTTTCCTGAGTGACTAGCAAATATAAGAGGATATCTGTTTAAGGTGAGGGGAGGAAAGTTTATAGGAGACACCAGGGATACATTTTTGATGAAGTCTGTCTTGGTACCTGGAGGCTAGGACAATAGGGACATTTAAGACTCTTTGACGGGCACATGGATGCAAGAAAAATAAGGGGTTATGGGTGTAGGTGGGGAATGTTTAGATTGTTGAGTAGGTCTATGTAGGTTGGCTCAGCATAGAGAGCTGAAGGGCCCGTACTGTACTGAAATGTTCTGTGTTTATTCAATCCATCAAATTGGTGCTAACCAAGTATCCATTTCCACTAATTTTCATCACCACGGCCCAGATTCTACCACAGCGCTCACCTGCACAACAGAGGAAGTTTATTGTGGCCAATTAACCTACCAGCCTGCAGAACATCTTTGAGATGTGGGAGAAAACTCGTGGCATTACAGAGGAATGTGCAAACCCCATGCAGACGGTAGTGGTAGTCTAAATTGATCCTCGATCATTGGAGCTTTGAGGCATCAGATCTTTCAGTTGTTCCAATATGCATATTTAGTCAAGAAGGCCATGAATCAATGTGGCTTTAATCACTTTGTAATTAGATCAACTGATAGTTATGCAAATGAACTGCTAATTATAATTGTAGCCTTCTCAGAATCAGTCTGTCCAGATGTACGTGACAAGCACAACCCTGTCATTATTCAAACCCCAGGTGTGTACCACCTCTCACCCAATACCAGGCTGATTTGAACCAGCATTCTTGATAAAGCATCTTGACGTCAGCTTTGGTCTTCAGTATCCTGGTGGAATCTCAAATTATAAATTTGTTTATTATTACAATATAAACATCTTTCTGACATTTTTACATTCCATATTGCAGCTGTTTCTTCCTCGACAAGATTAAGGAGCGGTTGTCGCCTGTTCAAGCTGATGACAGTATGGAGGTGGATGATGAAGGAGCTGAGGTTAAAATGGAAGTGGAACAAGAAGAGGAAGATCTCGACTTGGTTATTAGAGACTGTAAATTTAATATGAAGTTAAGAATGATAGAAAGTGCAAGCAAGCAGGTATGCAGATTACGGTTCCCAAAATCTGTTGATCAAACTCAGAGAATAAAGAAATCCAATTGGTAAAGAATAATGAGAGGAGAGACGTTGTGATATTGAAGTGTCAGTTTCAGTTGTTTAATCACAGTATTGCCAATGACACAGAAATGTAATGAAGTTGGTCATGAACAAGGGATGGTTTGTATAGGACTCCAGTTTCTGATTGGCAGTAATTTTGGCCCTGCTACCAGGGTGAAGGTCAAATTAATGACTCTAGGGGTCATATAAGCAGCTAGCTGTTCCTGTTGAAGGTCAAGGTCTGAGGAAGCAAGTGGGAACAGTATAGAAGGAGGGGAAAAACTTGTCCAGATGTAAAAGATTAGCTGTTAAGTTACAAGTGAGTTTTTCATATTTTTGTGCTTTATTTTTATAATGTGAGATTGAAATGTTTTATGTAAAACAATTAAAATTATAGCCTGTTATTAAATTGTCCAAATGCTAAGCTGAGTCTTCATCCTAAAAAAAATTAATAAACTAATATAGGTTCTTAACCAGATGGTATAAATATTGACTTCTCTGCTCTCTTTGAAACCCCACCCTAGTCTCTCTTTCCTTCATCCCTGTCTCCCTTCCTCCATCTCCCCTCCCCTTCCCTCCTCTCCAATTAGAGAGTTGTCCTTAGCCCTCTGCACTCTCCCCCTATCAACTCGGCTTTTTTCTCTTCTACTGTCCCACCTATATCCACCTTTCACCTATTAGCCTGTGCTCCTTCCACACCCCCCTCTCCCCCAACCACCTTTGTGTTCGGGTATCTGCTTGATTTTTGACGCCCCTGACGAAGGGCTCAGGCCTGAAACATCAAATGACTTAAACATCCTATAGTTGCTGTGTGACCTGCTGAGTTTCTCCATCTCTTTTGTATACAGAGTAATTAATTCTTGTTTATTTTATTTAGTTATTTATCGTGAAACTTAAATTTTCAGTATCCTGTAACTTTGTTTTCAAGTCACTGGTTTTCTTATTACAGAACAACTTTTCAGTGTCAACAAAACTGCTCAAAGAACTGGTCAAGGAGTCCAAAGCCAGAGATGACTGGAGAGTAAAGTGGATTCATAGTTACAGCCGATACAGACACAGGCACAGTCGGAATCTGGGAAGATCTGAGCAGATTGTTACAATGATGAAGAATATTCCTTTACTGGGTAATGACCAACAGATTTCCATTCGTGCCCTGCAGCTGAAATGCTGGTCTTTGAAATTATAAGTCTTCATTTTTGGCTAACCTGGAGAAGTTGAGCTGACTGCCATCCTGTGTCAGAATTTTTAATGATTCATATACTGCTATTAAAGATATGATACCAACTCTTTGTCAGAGTTGAAGGAGAGATGCCTGTACTAAGGAAAGGTTTTGATGAAGGAGAAATCACAGGGTTTTAGTGAGGGAGTGACAATCTGCACTAAGTGAGGGTTTTGGTGAAGTAGTTATCCATGCATTGTGTCAGGGTTTTGTGAAGTAGTTATCCCTGCACTGTGTCAGAGTTTGGCAAAGTAGTTATCCTGTACTGTGTCAGGGTTTGGTGAAGTAGTTATCCCTGCACTGCGTCAGCGTTTGGTGAAGTAGTTATCCTGCACTGTTTCAAGGTTTGGTGAAGTAGTTAACGCTGCACTGTGTCAGGGTTTGGTGAATTAGTTATCCCTGCACTGCGTCAGGCTTTGGTGAAGTAGTTAACACTGCACTGCGTCAGGGTTTGGTGAAGTAGTTAACGCTGCACTGCGTCAGGGTTTGGTGAAGTAGTTATCCCTGCACTGCGTCAGGGTTTTGGTGAAGGTAGGATGCCTGCATTGTGAGAGTTTTGGTAAAGGAGTTTTACCACCACTGTGTGAGAGTTTTGGTGAAGCTTTTAACACGTGCACATTTCTGAAGCCCATATCCTGTTTCACAGTTTAACGCTTTACTCACTTTTTAGCCCCCTTCAGTGATTTTTTTATAAAACTTTGATGTTGAATAACTGATCCATTGGGTGCCCATTCACTTGATGTAACCAATAATGATGATGGGAACTTTGTTCAGGAAACAAGTATGTAAACCAACATCTTTTCTTACAGTTGAAACTAAAGTTGAATATCTAAATACACACCGGGGTGCTCTCAGGGATCAGAACACCTTGCTCGGCACAACCTACCATATTATGGCTAATGCTCTGGTAAAAGACCCGTTGTGTCTTCAACACATTGAGGCGGAACAAGTTAGAGAAGTAATAACGCTCTCTGAAGCCACTGATGATGATGCAGCACAGGTAGGAAAACATCCCTATCGCTACAGAAAGGATGTGTAAATGCCTTTAATGTTTGATGCGCATCTGGAATTGTTTCTTGTTATTTCATCACAGATAACAATTGGATTATTCAGAAAAGCTTATAAATATCTCCAAAGGTCTGTTAAAAAGTCAGAAGAAGAGGTGCAGTCTCTTCCAGAAGAACATGTTGAGACAGCAGGAGTGATCGAGGCCTACATGAATTTGGCAACTTTCTGTGACAAGTGTCTATGTGAGGAAGAAGAGAGTGAAAACAGTAAGTCTATAAGAATGTTTTTGTAATGTCTAGTGTTCCTCTGTATGGTTGCACATTCTGTTTGTTGACAGTAGTTAGCTAGCAAAAGACAGGTTTTCGGATATTCCTGGCCAGTTTAGTACCCTGACTTTTAATATTGCCACCTTTCAACTGCTGAGACTAAGCTCTGGATCACCCTTCCTAAACCACTCCATAATTTTATCCTTGTTACCTCCTGTAAGATTCTCCTCTGACCAAATCTGCTTCATTCCTTAATATTTCCTATTTGATCCAGTGTTAAATTTTGATTAATAACATTCGTGTTTTAACGCATCAAAAAACACTTGTTTTTCAGTCCATGTGTGTCAAAAACATACTTTTTTTTGCTGCCTGCATCTATTGATTAAAAAAAAATTATTTAATTTTTTCTGTAATGTTCTTTTTTTAATCCTGCTGACTGTATTTAATTTTTTTTTTCTCATCTCTGAACTTCAGTTTGATTTTCACTTTGATCAATCTGGTGGTCCTTTCTCCCTCTTACAAGGATGGGTGCCCTTGGCTCTTCTCATCTTTTCAAACCCAAAGATCACATGCACTTTTCAGAGACCCCTCTTGGCTTCCAAAAACACTTGATGCTAAATTAATTAGAACTTTCACAGTAAGTCTGATTACAATGTTGGGGCATCCATTCTTTCGTGGGTTTCAATGAATATATTTGTTTTACAGTTTGGAATTTTCCTGAGCTTCAAACATTCCCAGCTTGTGTGGTGGAGAATATGTTAAAAGCACTGAAATATAATTCACAAGAAGCTAGACTAAGATTCCCTAGATTGTTACAGATTGTGGAATTATATCCATCTGAGACACAGGACCTTATGGCAAGAGAGGTATGTTCTTGGGTTTGTGGGGGGAGGGGGGGGGGGGTGGGTTACTGATTTACATTGATGCTTATTTAGGTTATTTTTCCTGCACTTGAATAGTGAGCTGGTTCCTCAAATATTATTATGATTTATTTTATGGATGTTGAGAGCTAAATGTTTACCATTCATTTGATACATATTTGCAAACCATTACTGTTGTTTCTAATCCTTTTCTGCATTTCATCCATAGATCATTGCCACACAGAAAACAGGCCATTTGGCCCTTCTAGTCTGTCCCGAAATGTTGTTCTGTCTTGTTCCACTGACCTGCACCCAGTCTATAAATCCTCTCCCCCATACCTGCCCTTTCCATGCTTCTGTCCAATGTGAATATTAGCCTGTATTCGTCACTTTTGCTGGTAGCTTATTCCACACTCTTACTGCTGTGTGAAGAAGTTCCCCCCTATCCCAGTCAAGTGCCTTGAAATAACAACTTAATGTTTTGTGCCAGAAGGTATTGCAGGAGTTTTTGTTTGCTTAAAGAGATTACTTGTT
The DNA here is from genome assembly GCF_036971445.1 of Narcine bancroftii. Taxonomy (NCBI): domain Eukaryota; kingdom Metazoa; phylum Chordata; class Chondrichthyes; order Torpediniformes; family Narcinidae; genus Narcine; species Narcine bancroftii. The sequence goes on from NC_091470.1 coordinate 307,844,077, forward strand.
AACTCATTTGTACCACAGTGGCATTAATGAGATACAGTTTAGTTTGTGATGTGAATAGAAGAATATTGATTGAATGTGCTATGTGGCAAATATAAGCTGCCATCAGACCCTTTCTAACAAAAAAAGTGCTTCATAAATTATATCTGCACTGCACTTGGATAGAAAAGGAAGGGAAATACATGCATGGGTTCCCACTGACTGGGCACTGGTTAGTTCTAGGTACTGTCCCAATTAATATGTATATTTGTGAATGTTGGGAAAGTATCAGGTTCAGTGAGTTCACAGAGAGACGAGTCTGGACACAAGTGTTACAATCACACGTAACTATTGAACGCATGGGAAACAAACAAGGGAAGACATCAAATGACATTAATTACTCTACTACTTAATAGCTATATAGACATTCACATCGAACCCAGGTTGGATTCCAATACCAGTGGCTGCCTATCTTCTACATGGTACAAGACAAAAACTATAATGGTGTAAGCAAACACATCGGGTCCAAGGGACCTTGATACCAGTGGCTGCTTACCCTCTCGCACGTGTACACACAGTCAGGGACTTCAGCAGGTACTTCCGATCCCTTGACGTTGGGGTACAGCTCAGTAATAAGTAATACAGTATACAGTTACAAATACACTCTAACAAGACAGGAACTTAAATACACACTCTCGGTTTCCTGCACCAATGTACCAACACGTGGGGGTGGGGGGGGGGGGCTCTCTGCAAATACTGATCTATGGCAATACTATGTCTCAACTCCGTGTAGTCCTCCAGCAATGTCCACAGTAATGTGACCTGGTGCAGAGTGATGTCTGGGACTTGGATCAAAAGGCAGAGAGAGAGATGAGAGAGAGATCTGGTACGAATTGATGTTTTATACTAATCTGAGCTGCGTGTCTGGCCAGTGATGACACTGAGTAATTTAAATGAACCAACAGGCAGGTGATGCGACTTCCAAATAAGTTTCAGACTGGGAGGTCATGTGATCATCTGCAATCCACAATATTCCAGACAGACAGAGGCCACATATTCCTCCACAATCCACATATAACATTTCACACCTTGGAAGTCACATCACTTGCAAATCACCACAAACATAGTGAATAACCGGCTTCTAAACTGTACAAAAAAGTTACATGTTTAACAGAAAACATGTCTAAAATGATGCAAATCCAGTGGATTGATATATACACAAGTTCCTTCCGAATGATGGACAAGGTACATTATGAAACGCCTCACCAGCTTCCACCAAACCCCCCCCACAACCAAACAAGGTACTTGTGTTCCTGATGAAGCAGGGTATTGTATGAACTGCTCCCCAGTCTGAGAGGGGAGTGAAAAGAATGAAAATTGTTCACTGACTTGCATCCCTGATTTCTCTGGATTAGTCGGCACCTTCACCACCAACGTCTGCTACCAGGCATTGCAAGGTTATCCATAAGATGCCGAAGCCTTCTCTTGGCTAACGCATCATGCGCAATGTCTTCACATTTGGACGGTCCCTCGGTACAGATGCCCATCACTGTGCTATCCCGTGGTGAGGCAAGGGACAAGCTGGCAGGCGTGTGTCCTAGGGATATCCGTGTTCTTGTGGGCACATTCTGTATTTTCTTGGCTGTCGTCTAGCTCGTGTTCCCTTTAAAAGTGTGCCACATATGCCTATGCTGGTTCTCTGTAATGATAGCCAGGAGGAGTCAGGACTGAAAGTTGGCAAAATAAGTAGCTTTTAAATTAAAAGCCCCTGAAGCACACTGCCCATGAGGAATTAGTTTCTATTATTGGGGAGGACTGGCGGGACACTGTCATTATCAAGTGGTTACAAATTATATACAATATTTCCTGCTAGTGGATGATCTGCAACATTGTAATTAAAAATTGAAACTACAGTTTGCTGAGAGACATTAGTTAAGAGTAAATATCATAGCTCGGGGTTCAATTAAAAGTGTTGTAATTGAAAAGTACATGACAAAGGTTGTGGTCCTTGTTAAGCTGGAATCCTGTGATAATGTGTCCATAGCAACAGCTCTTGCCATCTGTGTCATTTGGGAAGAGTATCAGGTTCAGTGGGTTCACAGAGAGATGAGTCTGGCTGGACACAAGTGTTACAATCACACGCAACTTTAATTAACACTAGGGAGACAACGGGGGAGAACGTTAAATGGTACTCGATTACTATTTCAATGAAGCAACGATATAGACATTCATCTCGGACCTAGGTTGGACTCTGACAATAGTGAACTATACTCGACCTGCCCACACACTTGAGCACACACACTACAAACAGGGATTCTTATTGATCAATTGCAAAATACCACATTGTGACACTTCCAGCAATGTCCACATTAGCGACCTGGCATGGAGCAATGTCTGGGGCTTGGACCACGAGGCAGAGAGAAAGAATGTGTTGTGTATTTTTTTTTGTTGTTTTTTTTTTTAATTTTTTATTTTTCACACCATAAATCACAATAGCCATGATATACACTTTTTCTTTTCCACACATTTACAGTGACTTTTTCTCCCTCCCCCCTCCCTCCTCCCAAGCCACCCCCCCACCCACCCCCCCTCTCATCCATTTTAGGTATACAATCTAGGTTGCATTAATTCAGTTAGACAATGTTGTCATTCAACAAAAATACACCAGAAATTCTACTGAGTCCATTCTTTTCTTTTCTTCTCCTTCCATCAACTTAGGTAATGTTTGTTCCCGGTAGGTTTTCGCTATTGTATTTAATGTAAGGCTCCCATACTTGTTCGAATATTTCAATATTATTTCTTAAACTATATGTTATTTTTTCTAATGGAATACATTTATTCATTTCTATATACCATTGTTGTATTTTCAAATTATCTTCCAATTTCCAGGTTGACATAATACATTTTTTTGCTACGGCTAGGGCTATCTTGACAAATCTTTTTTGTGCATCTTCCAAGTCAATTCCAAATTCTTTATTTTTTATGTTACTTATGAGAAAGATCTCTGGATTCTTTGGTATGTTGTTTTCTGTTATTTTATTTAATATCTGATTGAGATCATCCCAAAATTTTTCTACTCTCTCACATGTCCAGATTGCATGAATTGTTGTTCCCCTTTCTTTTTTACATCGAAAACATCTATCAGATACTGTTGGGTCCCATTTATTTAACTTTTGCGGTGTAATGTATAGTCTGTGTAACCAATTATATTGTATCATACGCAGCCTCGTATTTATTGTATTTCTCATCGTTCCAGAGCATAACTTCTCCCATGGTTTCCTTTTTTATCTTTATATTTAAATCTTGTTCCCATTTTTGTTTAGTTTTACCATTTGTTTCCTCATTTTCCTTTTCTTGCAGTTTAATGTACATATTTTTTATAAATCTTTTGATTAACATTGTATCTGTAATCACATATTCAAGGTTACTTCCCTCTGGTAAACTCAAGTTGCTTCCTAATTTATCTTTCAAGTAGGATCTCAGTTGGTAATATGCCAGCGCTGTATCTCCAATTATATTGTACTTATCTCTCATTTGTTCAAAGGATAAGAATCTACTTCCTGAAAAACAATTTTCTATTCTTTTAATCCCTTTTTTTTCCCATTTTCTAAAGGCAAGGTTGTCTATTGTAAAAGGGAGTAGCTTATTTTGCGTCAATATTAGTTTTGGTATTTGGTAATTTATTTTATTTCTTTCTACATGAATCTTCTTCCATATATTGAGGAGATGGTGTAATACTGGAGAAGTTCTATGTTGTACCAATTTTTCGTCCCATTTATATAATATGTGTTCAGGTATCTTTTCCCCTATTTTATCTAATTCTAGTCTCGTCCAGTCTGGTTTTTCCCTTGTTTGATAAAAATCTGATAGGTACCTTAATTGTGCGGCTCTATAATAATTTTTGAAGTTTGGCAATTGTAAGCCTCCTTGTTTATACCATTCTGTTAATTTATCTAGTGCTATCCTCGGTTTCCCCCCTCTCCATAAAAATCTCCTTATTATTTTCTTTAACTCTTTGAAGAATTTTTCTGTCAGTTGTATTGGCAATGCCTGAAATAAGTATAGTATCCTTGGAAAAATGTTCATTTTAATACAGTTTATCCTTCCTATCAGTGTTAGTGGTAGCTCTTTCCAATGCTCTAAATCGTCCTGTAATTTTTTCATTAGTGGATTGTAATTGAGTTTATATAATTGGCCTAGATTTTTGTTTATTTGCACACCTAGGTATCTTATTGCCTGCGTTTGCCATCTGAATGGGGATTCCTCCTTAAATTTTGAGAAATCCGCGTTATTCATAGGCATTGCTTCACTTTTATTTACGTTTATCTTGTATCCCGACACTTCTCCATATTCCTTCAATTTCTTATATAGTTCTTTTATTGATAGTTCTGGTTCTGTTAAGTACACTATCACATCATCCGCAAACAGACTGATTTTATATTCCCTGTCTTTTATTTTTATTCCTTTTATATTATTATCTCTTCTTATCGATTCTGCTAGTGGTTCTATAGCTAGCGCAAACAATAATGGTGATAGTGGGCATCCCTGCCGCGTTGACCTGCTTAAGTTAAATTGCTTTGATACATGTCCATTTACTGTCACTTTCGCTAACGGTCCCTTATATAATGCTTTAATCCAATTAATATACTTCTCCGGTAAACTGAATTTTTGCAATACTTTGAACAAGTAATTCCATTCTACTCTGTCGAAGGCCTTCTCTGCGTCTAAAGCAACTGCTACTGCCGGTGCTTTATTTCCTTCTACTGCATGAATTAAGTTAATAAATTTACAAATATTGTCTGTTGTGCGTCTTTTTTTGATAAATCCAGTTTGGTCTAAATTTACCATTTTCGGTACCTGTTCTGCTAATCTGTTCGCTAATAGTTTAGCTATTATCTTATAATCTGTGTTTAGCAGAGATATTGGTCTATATGACGCTGGTGAGAGTGGATCTTTCCCTTGTTTTAGTATCACTGTAATTATTGCTGTTTTACATGAATCTGGTAAGTTTTGTGTCTCATCAATCTGGTTGATTACATCCAGGAGGGGCGGTATTATTAGGTCTTTAAATGTTTTGTAGAATTCTATTGGGAGTCCATCCTCTCCTGGTGTCTTATTATTTGGTAAATTTTTTATTATCTCTTGTATTTCTACTGTTCCAAATGGTTCTGTTAATTTATTTTGTTCCTCTATTTGTAGTTTTGGTAGTTCAATTTTAGTCAAAAATTCATCTATTTTCCCTTCTTTCCCTTCGTTTTCGGTTCGGTATAATTGTTCATAGAATTCTCTGAAGTTTTCCTTAATTTCTTTTGGATTATATGTAATTTGTTTGTCTTTTTTCCTTGTTGCCAATACCATTTTCTTAGTTTGCTCTGTCTTAAGCTGCCATGCTAGGATTTTGTGTGTTTTTTCCCCTAGTTCATAATATTTCTGTTTTGTCTTCATTATATTCTTCTCCACCTTATATGTTTGTAATGTTTCATATTTTATTTTTTTATCCGCCAATTCTCTTCTTTTGGTTGTATCTTCCTTTATTGCTAATTTTTTTTCTATGTTTATTATTTCCCTTTCCAACTGCTCTGTTTCCTGATTATAGTCCTTCTTCATCTTGGTTGCATAACTTATTATTTGCCCTCTAATGAATGCTTTCATTGCGTCCCATAGTATAAACTTATCTTCCACTGATTCCGTATTTACTTCAAAGTACATTTTTAATTGTTTTTCAATAAATTCTCTAAAATCCTGTCTTTTAAGTAGCATGGGGTTTAATCTCCATCTATACATTCTTGGAGGGATGTCCTCTAGCTCTATTGCCAATAACAGGGGTGAGTGGTCCGATAATAGTCTAGCTTTATATTCCGTTTTCCTAACTCTCCCTTGAATGTGGGCTGATAACAGGAATAGGTCTATCCTTGAGTATGTTTTATGTCTAGTCGAGTAGTATGAGTATTCCTTTTCTTTTGGGTTTTGTTTCCTCCATATGTCCACAAGTTTCATTTCTTGCATTGATTTAATTATAAATTTGGTTACTTTGTTCTTCCTGTTAATTTTTTTCCCCGTTTTATCCATATTTGGATCCAAATTCAGATTGAAATCCCCTCCTATTAGTATGTTCCCTTGCGTATTAGCTACCTTCAAAAAGATATCTTGCATAAACTTTTGATCTTCTTCGTTAGGTGAATATACATTAAGTAGATTCCAAAGCTCTGAATATATCTGACATTTTATCATAACATATCTCCCTGCTGGATCTATTATTTCCTCTTCTATTTTAAATGGCACATTTTTGCTAATTAATATAGCCACTCCTCTTGCTTTTGAATTATACGATGCTGCTGTTACATGTCCTACCCAATCTCTCTTTAATTTCTTGTGCTCCAATTCAGTTAAGTGTGTTTCTTGGACAAATGCTATATCTATTTTTTCCTTTTTCAGTAAATTTAGTAGTTTCTTCCTTTTAATTTGGTTATGTATTCCATTAATATTTAGAGTCATATAGTTCAGCGTAGCCATTTTATATTTTGTTTATCTTCTCTTTCCGTTTTTCCATCATTACCTTTCCTCCTTTTCCATTTCTGTTTTCTTATTTTCAACTCTTTACCAGACAACATTCCTACAACATCCAACATTTTCCTTATTCTCCTATTTCTATCTTCTTTATCCCCAATCTCCCCTTCCCCTCCTGAGTTGCCCTTTATCCCTTGTCGGACAACCACATCTCCCCTCTCCATTTGGATTTGCGAATCCACTCGCAAGCGTCAACTGATTTTGCAGTGACCGCTCTTTTCCCCCACCCAGCCCCCCCCAGAAAAGATTTCGCTTTTTATATGTCACAAAGGTCACTCTTTTAATTCCCTCCTTATTCTCTCTATTCCATTACCTTCCCTTATTAATTCTTGTCTATACTCTCTATGTTTTCCTCTAATTACAGATACTTTCACATATGCCCATTGTCTCTATTCACTCTTATACCTCTTTACCCGCATACATATCAATCGTGGTCATTTTTACCCTCCTTACCCGTCTTCATCCCTCAGTCTATTTTTGTCTTTACCCACATACATATCAATCGTGATGATTTTTGCTCTCATTACCCGTCTTCATCCCTCAGTCTATTTTTGTAATTGTTCTGCAAATTTTCGTGCTTCTTCTGGATCCGAGAATAGTCTGTTTTGTTGTCCTGGAATAAATATTTTCAATACCGCAGGATGCTTCAGTGTAAATTTATATCCTTTCTTCCATAAAATCGCTTTTGCTGCATTGAACTCTTTTCTCTTCTTTAGGAGTTCAAAGCTTATATCTGGATAAATGAAGATTTTTTGCCCTTTATACTCCAGTGGTTTGTTGCCCTCTCTTACTTTTTCCATTGTCTTCTCCAGTACCTTTTCTCTTGTAGTATATCTTAGGAATTTTACTACAATAGATCTTGGTTTTTGTTGTGGTTGTGGTTTAGGGGCCAATGCTCTATGTGCCCTTTCTATTTCCATTTCTTGCTGTAGTTCTGGACATCCTAGGGCCTTAGGGATCCATTCTTTTATAAACTCCCTCATATTCTTGCCTTCTACATCTTCCTTAAGGCCCACTATCTTTATGTTATTTCTTCTGTTATAATTTTCCATTATATCTATTTTTTGGGCAATTCTTGTGTCTCTTTAGTTTTTTTATTAGATTCCTCCAATTTCTTTTTTAAGTCTTCTACCTCCATTTCTGCTGCTATTGCCCGTTCTTCCATCTTGTCCATTTTTTTCCCCATTTCTGTTAAGGTCATATCCATTTTATTTATTTTCTTTTCTGTGTTGTTTATTCTTCTTCTTAAATCATTGAATTCCTGTGTTTGCCATTCTTTAAATGACTCCATGTATCCTCTAACAAGAGCAAGTATATCCTTTACCTTGCCTTTCCCTTTATCTATTTCACTGTATTCTTCCTCTTCTTCTTCCTCTGGGTTGACCATCTGTTGTTTCTTTGCTGCCCTTTCCTCCTCTTCTTTCTTGTTTCCATTGTCTTCTGTGGTCTCTTCTTGCTGCAGGTGTTCTGCAGCTGTCGTTGCCGGCTGTGGAGATCGACTCCCCAGCTGGTCCCCCCTCCCGTCGGTGTGTTTTTTTTCATGCGCGGTTGCGCATTTTTACTCGGCTCTGTGAGCCATTGTTGTACTTCTCTTTCTACCGACCTGAGGTAGTGGGGCCCTCTCTCCACAGCGGGCCTCTTCGGACAGGTAAGGCCTTCACCTTTTTCCTCCGTTGTCTTCTCTTCCTCTCTTCTTTCCGTTGATTTTGATTTTTCTCCTTTTGTCTCCATCTTCTTTCCACCTTTATACTCACTTTTCTTTAACTTGTATTTCTGTGCCTTTGTATTTTCTCTTGTTTTTCCCGACTTTTCTGGAGAGGGCTGGAGTTCACCGTCCGGCCACTACTCCATCACGTGACTCCTCCGAATGTGTTGTGTATTGATGTTATATACAGTGCTAATCTGTGCTTCTGGCCAATAATGACCCTAGGACTAGGTGATTTAAATTAGCCAACAGCAAGGTGTGCACTAATGGTTGCTGGAGTCCAACCATTTGACAAGTGATGTAACCTCTAAATAAGTTTTAGACAGGAAGGACACGTGAACACCCGCAATATACACATTCCAGACAGGCAGGGAGGTCACGTTCCCACCACACACAACAGTCTACTAAGTGTTTTCTGCATAGCTCATGACAACACAGGAACCTATGCAGCTACGGAGGTTACAGGAGCACCAGAGGTGGTATCAGTGGTGAAGATGAAATTCACGGGCACTGTCTCTGAAGGGCCTCTCATTTGTTTCTCTTTCCTTTCTTGGTTGGACACTGGACGAGTGACATCTCTTCATGTCCCTTTACATGCAAACAAAAGTAAAGCCATTTTGTGTTTTATGCACATACATGTCAATAAAGGAATCTGAAAGTTGAGTGATAATTGTTTGGGAATAAATAGATTTAAATTATTATTTCTTTAATAATATTTATAATTTGATCCAAAGCCAAAGAAATTTCAATTTAAAAATAATTAAAATATACTTATTGTTTTGTTTGATGTAATGATTTATGAAATTATAGCTGTTGGAGGTAATTCCTTTTATTTCTGTCTTGCATGAAACTGATTTAAATTTAAATGAGAATTTACTTATGAAGAACACATGACATTCTAAGAAGTTTTCTTTAATATTCATCAGGTGTCTTCCATTCCATGTTGGCAGTTCATTGGATGGATTAGTCAAATGATGGCTGTACTTGACAAAAAAGAAGCTTGTGTCGTGCAGAACATCATTGAGGAGATTGCCGATTCCTACCCACAGGCTGTTGTGTACCCATTTATGATCAGCAGTGAGAACTTCACATTTGAACCCTCTGCAAATGGCAACAGGAATAGAGAGTTTGTTGAGAGGTAAAGAGAATTGGTGTCGTCCAGTCAGTTGCTGTTTTATTACTGAAACATTTTATCAGTTATTATTCCTTTTGTGGGATAATATTTTGGAGTTTATCATAATTTTGTCAATTTAATTTTGAAAATTATTTGCAATGCAGGTCCAGAAATTTTATAGATCAGGTTTTTCCATTTGATATCCTACTTATAAACTTAACATTTACTGAACTTTACTTGCAGCCTTGTTAACTTAGCGACCTTGAAAGATTTCAACTATGTCTCATTACGACTCTCCAGAGTTTTTCATTTCCTTTTTGCTAATTTAATTTAAGCAATTCGGTCAGATCACATTAGGGCAGAGTGCACAAAACTGCTAAAGGATCTTGCAAAGCTTTATCTCCCTCTTGGACAGATGGTGACAACTAAACCTGGGTGTCTCTGGTGCTGTTTGGTTGTATCCTATCCCCTCATGCTTATCCCTGACAATTCGATTGCCCTCAATCTATTCCTCTACTCACCCTAGTACCTTCTCCAATTTTGAGCTTCCCTTCTATAGTTGAAGCTGTTTTGTTCATTAAAGTTATACTGTGAAAAAGTCAAGGCCTGGGAGACTGCAGATGCTGGAATCCGGAGCAGGTGGAGCCACTGAGTTCCTCCAGCAGGTTGTCTTTTTTCTATGAGAGTCAATCATTACATGCCCTCTCTATTCATCGATAGAATCTTGACCATAGCTTTGTGTTTCTCTGCAAGGTTGAAAAGTAAACTGGATAAAGGTGGAGTAATTGAAAGGTTCATCCATTCCTTGGAGCAGTTGAGTAATCCAGACTTGTTGTTTAAGGTAATGTTCAGACTTCATACACTTCTTTAAAAGTTATTCAAGCTTATACAAATAAATAAATAACTGGATTGTTCTTTGTACTTTCACAGGACTGGGTTAATGATTTTTTGAATCATCTGGGGAAGGAAGTGAAAAATGAGAATCTTCTGAAAAACAAGTATGATGAGATGTACTCAAATCTGGCATCATTTCAAGCTCCAGGTATTGGTGGATTCAGGAGAAAATATGTTCAGGTTGGTGAAAGTTAATCCAGAGTTTCTGTTCTTGTATCTGCATTGGAAGCCATTATTATTTTTAATACCCATTTTAATTTGTTGATGATTTGTTGCGTTCGAGTTTCCAAGTAGAACTCAAATTTCATCTCCAGTTGAATTTTGTCCCTGGTCGCTCAGCAGTTTTAATTTTTTTTTAGACCTTAACAATAGCTGTTACTTCCCAGGCATTTACCATTCCTATTTTTATTATTCACCATCTTTGAAAATTTTCACTTTTATCTCAAGTTTAGATATTAATGTCTTCTGTGTTATGGTTCTATTGGCACCAACTATTCCCACAACCCAAACAGGGACTCTGATAAATGATCTGGCCTGTGAATATCCTCTGTTTATTTAATTTGAGGCCTGTCATGGCTGAGACCAATTCTGTTCTCATCCAATGAATATGTGTGCATGTAAATTTTCTCCTTACCATACAACATGCTGCAAGGTTAGGTGGTTTCTGTAAATTGCCCCTTACTGTCGTTCAATGTCAAGAAGAGTCAGGGTGAAGTTGATGGGTGTTTGAAAATGGTGGATTTGCATGAATACAGGGAAATGAAGGGAGAAGGGACAGGAATTAATATGGTAGCTCTTTGGCAATAGCATGTACCCAATCAGCTCAATGGCTGTTTTGTATTGTTTTAAGACAAGATTTTTAAAAAGTTGTCATTGACATTCGAGTTTAGTAAATGTGATTGTACAGTATCTGAGAGCTGATGCCTTGACAAATCTTGCTTCTCAGATCGGCTCCATCTTGCCTGTTCTCCGACCAAGAGGCATAATGCTCATTGGAGCATCCTTAATTCTATCATATAAAGTAAGAATGATCACCAGTGGTCAACATGGGCTAGAGACCCAAATCTCACAATCCTTTTTTTTTTGTACATTTTATTTAATATTCCATACATGCAGTATTTACAATTACTATAATACTACAGATATTAAAAAAAGAACAAATTGATTACATACATGATGGTTTTCACCCCACCACAAAAAACTATTCCTCCCACACAACCACTCCCATCAAAGAAACAACATTCAAATTGAAAAAAAATTTATAGGTATATAAAAAAAAAGAAGAAAATAAATCTTTGGATTGCAAAGAGAGTCGTCCAGTTCCAACATAAACATACAGAAGAGAATCCCATAAGGCTCGAGGGATAAGAAGGACATCGCTACAAATTCAATCTCATTATTTGAATGTACGGGTGCCAAATTTCTAAAAACATAGAGTACTTATTTCCTAAATTATGTAATTTTTTTCTAGAGGAATACAACTTTAAATTTCGGCATGGCAGCTTGGCATAGTTAAAGATGTATCCGATTTCCAAGTAATTGGAATACATTTTCATGCTACCACTAATGATAATTTAACAAATTTCAATTGATAAATTAATAGTTTCAATATAGGACTTGTACCTTCAATATTTCCAAATAAAATAAATCAGGATTTAGCAATAAAGCAATTTCTGTAACTTGTTCCAGAAAGTTACAAAAAGCCCTCCAAAGTGGTCTCATGTTGGGTCGAGTCCACGTTAAATGTATAAAAGGTCTTACATCTTCAGCTCACCTAAACCATTGGTCTGATAAATCTGATTTAAATCTATTCAACTTATGTAGTGTAAGATGTAATTGATAAAAAAAGTTGTATTGAACTAATCTATATTTTACCTTGATAGTATTTAGTCATATAATCCCTACATAAATTTTCCCATATTTGTTGATCTTGCGGCGGCACACCACTAGGCAGGCGAACCAGCCCTGCTTGTAATCAACGTGGCAGGGCAGCCAGCCAAAATGGTGGTGTTGGGGGTTTCCCCTTCTCAGCACAGAGCTCAGAAGCCCATGATGGGGGACCACGTGACGTCTGGGTGACGTCAGCACCCCTCAGTGGGGTTCTCAGCCAGGTCCAGGCTGGGAGTACAAGTCCAGCTCAGCAGCCTGCAATAAATCATATCTGCTCACTGAGCTCTACCTGTCTGGTTGTGTGTTCTTTCAGTAGCAGTGTAGCTGCCGCTACAATCTATTATAATATTTGCATTTACTTCCCATCTCTGTCTTTATCTATGAAATCCTGCTTGTAACAATGAATATATCAAAGAAGTAATTTTTTTAACTATTCCACTCCGAATAAGAAGTTCTACTTCAGTACAACTGGACAGAAACGTCGTTGGTCCAAGCTTATCCCTCAAATATGCTCTTAACTGAAAATACCAAAAAAGAGTATAGCATATTTATTTCTCAGTTGCTCAAATGACATTAATTGACCTCTTTCATAACAATCCTCAACATTAACAATCCCTTTATGATGCCATATATTTAAGAGCTGGTTATCTCTTGAAAAAACTAAAAGAGGTTTAATCAGTGGCAGTTGAGGTGATATAGACCCTCCACCAATATCATCATTTATTTTATTCCAAACACTAAGCAAATGTTTCAATTAGGGTGTCTCTTTATCAGCAACCAGCAATTTTGATTCCCACTTAGATGTATCTTTCCTACTTTATTCAGTTCTATATTAACCCATTCTGATTTTTATTTTCAAAAAAAAGAAGCAAGTTAATCTCATCTGTGCCGCTCAATTATAATTTCTAAAATTAGGAAGCTGTAATCTTCCTAATTCATATTTCCACATTAACTTGTCTATAGAAACTCTTGCCATTTTAACTTTCCAAAGAAATTTCTTTACTATAGGTAACAACTGGTATCCTTGGAAATATACAATTCACCCTTCCAACTAAAGTTATAGGTAAATTTATCCATTTTTAAAAATCTTCAATCTTTTTAAGAAAAATAATTCAATTTATATAAATTTTTCAAATTACTATCTATATATTCCTAAATATTTAATACCTTCTTTTGGCCATTTATACTGCAATCCCTTTTGACACTGAATATAATTACCTACTGTGAAAGGGATAATTTCATTTTTATCCCAATTTATTTTATAACCCCAAAATTTTCCTTATTCTTCCTATTGTAAAAATGACTCATGGTCAATCAAATATATTAAAACATCATCTGCAAATAATCTAATTTTATGTTCCTCCTGGCCCGCCCAAAAGCCCTTAATTTGTAAATCAGAGCAAATTACCTGGGGAAGTGGTTCTATAGCTATTTTTTTTTAAATCTCTCACTCTTGTGAATTACTTGGCTCAGTAAACTCAGCATTTGGATAACCTGTCTTTGTTTATATTTCAATAATTTCAGATCCATGAGAAATTATTCTTGTAGAATTAATGAGTTTTGTAAAATAATAATATCAAATTATCATTTAAAAATGGGTGGACTAAAATATCTTATAATTGTCTTTTACAAACCAGATTTTCAAACAAGATTTTGATAAATATTTTGGAGAAGATGGCCATAAATTGTTAACAATGGATATAAAGACATTTAAAAATGTAACAAGTGATATCGAGAAACATGTGAGCAAGCTGGAAGCACCTGGGAACCTGAAGGAGTATTCACCTTGGATGAGTGAATTCAAGCCTGAGTATTTGAGGAATGAATTAGAGATTCCTGGCAAGTTATATTCTTTGAATCTAACAGAATGCTCAACTATTTGACTTTTGTGGAAAGCCTTTCCGAATGAAGATTCAAAGATATTGATGTTACTTTAATTGCTCATTTGTTCAGTTTTACAATTAAGTTTTGAGACTTTTAGAAGCTGTGCTTCTGTTCTCTAGCAGTAATGGACAACTAGTCTGTTGTGTTAAAGGAGTTGAAATGAATTGTTTATTGCTTTGTGCACAGTGATACAGTGAAAAGTTAAGTTTTGCATACCATACAGGCAACTCACAAAATGTTACCACATGCGACTTTGGATCTACAAATAAAAGCTCACCAAAACAGTAAAAACATTAATCATGTTGACTATATAATTTTTTTTTGACGTTAGCATTAACAGACAAATTTAAAATTTAAATCAAAAATACCTGTGGCTTCCTGATGGGAATCCAGCATAACCATTGCTCCATTCATAGTCCCATATGTCCTGATTCTGATCCGGTCCCCACTCTCCATCGTTGGGCACTACCAAAGCTGCACCTCTCTATTTCCACAACCGTTACTGCCTCTGCTGCAGTATACTTGGTGTGGTCCCCCAGATGGACTCCATTGGTCTTTCGCATAGCACACTTGGTGTGGAGGCAAAGACGTCGATCTGTGCTGCTCCTATACTCCTGACCATGGTAGTGGTGTCAATCCATGTTGTGCTCCCCCAGTCCCACTTCTGGGAATGAACCCCATTGTACACCCCCAGTCCCACTACCGGGGATAAGCGCACATCATGCTCCCCCAGTCCCACTGCTGGAAACAAGCCCACATCATGCTCCCCCAATCCCACTGCTGGGGACGAGCCCACGTCATGCTCCCCCAGTGCTACTGCCAGGGACGAGCCCACGTCATGCTCCGGTGACTAGTGAAGTTCCTCAGGGATCGGTCCTGGGTCCACTATTGTTTGTTATATATATTAACGATCTGGAAGAAGGGGTGGTGAATTGGATAAGTAAGTTTGCAGATGATACAAAGATTGGTGGTATTGTGGACAGTGAGGAAGATTCTTTGGCTTGGCTTCGCGGACGAAGATTTATGGAGGGGGTAAAAGTCCACGTCAGCTGCAGGCTCGATTGTGGCTGACAAGTCCGATGCGGGACAGGCAGACACGGTTGCAGCGGTTGCAGGGGAAAATTGGTTTGTTGGGGTTGGGTGTTGGGTTTTTCCTCCTTTGACTTTTGTCAGTGAGGTGGGCTCTGCGGTCTTCTTCAAAGGAGGTTGCTGCCCGCCAAACTGTGAGGCGCCAAGATGCACGGTTTGAGGCGATATCAGCCCACTGGCGGTGGTCAATGTGGCAGGCACCAAGAGATTTCTTTAGGCAGTCCTTGTACCTCTTCTTTGGTGCACCTCTGTCACGGTGGCCAGTGGAGAGCTCGCCATATAACACGATCTTGGGAAGGCGATATGTGGAGTGGGCTGAGAAATGGCTGATGGAATTTAATACACATCAGAGGTGGCTGGATGAGAGACAGCAGAGGGTCATAGTGGACAACTGTCTGTCAGGATGGAAGCCTGTGATGAGTGGCATGCCTCAAGGATCGGTGCTAGGTCCCCTGTTGTTCATATTTATATTAATGATTTGGATGATGGGGTGGTTAACTGGGTAAGTAAATACGCAGACTATACGAAAATAGGGGGAGTGGTGGATAGCGAGGAAGCTTTTCAGGGATTACAGAGGGATTTGGTTTGTCTGGAAAATTGGACTGAAAGATGGGAGATGGAATTTAATGTAGAGAAGTGTGAGGTACTTCATTTCGGAAAAAAAATAATCAAAATAGGACATATGTAGTAAAGGGGAGGACGTTGGGGAATGCACAAGAACAAAGAGATCTTGGGGAGTTATGGTGCAGCGTTCCTTGAAGGTGGATTCCCAAGTTGACAGGGGGTTAAGAAGGCATTTGGTATGTTAGCCTTCATAAATCATAACATAGAGTATAGGAGCTGGGAAGTGATGCTGCGACTGTTTAAGGTGTTGGTGAGGCCAGGTTTGGAGTATTGTGTTTAGTTCTGGTCTCCAAATTATAGGAAGGATATAGATAAGGTGGAGAGGGGGCAGAGAAGATTTACAAGGATGTTGCTTGGCTTAAAATACCTAGAGTACAGAGAAAGATTGAAGAGGTTAGGACTTTATTCATTGAAATGTAGACGGTTGCAAGGGGATTTGATAGAGGTATGTAAAATTATGAAAGGAATAGATAGACTAGATGCAAGTAGACTCTTCCCCCTGAGAACATGGGAGGTTGAAACAAGAGGACACAAGTTGAGGGTAAGGGAGCAAAATTTTAGGAGAAACATTAGAGGATGCTTCTTCACTCAGAGAGTGGTGGTTGAATGGAATATTCTTCCGGAGGAAATAGTTGGGGCAGAGTCAATTCTTTCATTTAAGAGGAGGCTGGATATATACATGGATAGGAGGAGGTTAGAGGGTTATGGGCAGAGAATAGGTGGGGGAATCTAGTGGAGTTGTTTGACTGAACCAGCATGGACTTGAAGGGCTGAGATAGCCTGTTTCCATGCCATAAACTGTTATATGTTATATGTTAAGTGTGAAGTGTTGCATTCTGGAAAGACATATCTAAATAGGTCATATACATTGAATGGTAGACAATTGAGGAGTGCAGAGCAACAAAGAGATTTAGGAGTTATGGTAAATAGTACCCTCAAAGTTGATACTCAGGTAGATAGAGTGGTGAAGAAGATGTTTGGAATGTTGGGCTTCATAAATCGGAGTATTGAATTCAAGAGTTGGGATGTTATGATGAAATTGTACAAAGGATTGGTGAGGCCAAGTTTGGAATACTGTGTGCAGTTTTGGTCACCAAATTATAGGAAGGATATAACCAAAATAGAGAGAGTGCAGAGAAGGTTCATGAGAAAGGTTGAGCAGCCTGGGGCTTTTTTCTCTGGAGCGTAGAAGATTGAGGAGGGATTTGATGGAGGTGTTCAAGATTTTAAAAGGGACAGAGAGAGTCAACGTGGATAGGCTTTTTCAATTAAGAGTGGGGGATATTCAAACCAGAGGCCATGGTTTGAGATTGCAAGGGGAAAATTATAAGGGGAACATGAGGGGAAATTTCTTCACGCAAAGGGTGGTTGGGATGTGGAATAAGCTTCAGGCGTAGGTAGTTGAACCAGGGACGTTATTTACATTTAAGGAAAGACTAGATAATTACATGGAGGGGAGAGGATTGGAGGGGTATGGACCAGGTGCTCGTCAGTGGGACTAGGAGGGTGGAGATTTGTTCTGGCATGGACTAGTAGGGCCAAACTGGCCTGTTCTGTGCTGTATATGGTTATAACTTGTAAATTTACAATAATTGATATAAAGAATGGTGATCTCATGTGGAGGAGATCACTTGCTAACTTTGGTTTGCTCTCAAACAGAATGGTGTGTAAAGTTAGTAATACCCAAAAAGCCTTTTTGTTTTAAGAGGATTAAGAAAGTGAAATACATTGGCAATCCATAACAAATATGTTTTCCCTTTAGGACAATATGATGGTAAATCAAAACCATTACCAGAATACCATGCACACATCTCAGGATTTGATGAAAGGGTATGGTCCATTTTAACATTTTTAAGAAACATTGTTAAAATTAGTCATTTCTATTTTGGGAAGTTTGTAATGCACATCGTGGAAAGCCTAATAACTTCACTCTGTGAAGATGTGAACTGTTCAAGTAAAAATAATGCATTGAAACTGAAATTAAAAACATTTATTGCTGGAATTGCTATGAAGCCAAGAGTTGTGTTAGAGCGGGGAAACCCTTGTCAGAACTGTTGTCATTGAAAACTGGTAAAAGGCGCAGCCTGGTCAGATGTAAAGAATATATATGCAAATTAGCTCTTTATCGGTATGTATTCTAATTTTGTTTTTTAAAACTATGATTTTTTAAAAAGTGGCCCTGCCAGAGCTTCTGTAATGGCAGCGCTGCCGCTGGTGTGGACCCAGGAGAGCGGGAAGCATCAACAAAGCGCTGCTCCAATGGGACAAACCACCAGGTTCAACGCTGACATTTCTGTACAGGCTTTAAATGGCCTGTTAAAAGAGCCAACTGCGGGGTCTGTGCCCAAGACGACAGCACCTATGCTTGGCAGTGGCCATAAGGGATTGCAGATGTCAGGAGACCAACGGACTGTCACAAGTGCCCAAAAATGGGGAGAACTCCCCCCCCCCCATCCCCCCATTGAGAGGTAGAAGCAGAGGAGATGACCCTACATGATGGTGACCATAGCAGTGGACCAGGGAGGGCCTCAGCAGCTATAGGACTCACACAGACTTGCTTTTGAGAGATTCATGGAATTGGGATTTGTGAGGGTGCTGAGGGCAAGAGGGGGGACTTGAAGGGCCTTGGGTGATCATTTCAGAACTTTGGATCAATGAGTCTTTGCAGTTGCAGAGGCTACAGGAGTGCTGGAGGCGAATCCACAGGCATTAATTGTCTCTGAAGGGACTCTCTTTTGCTACTCTTTCTCTCTTGCTTTGTTGGGGGGGGGTGCAAGGGATGCTGGCCAATATTAATGGTGACTCTCGATTTGCCTTATGGCAGGCAGAAGAAAATTTCATGTAACATTACATTTTCTGTATTTTTTATTTTTGCATGACAATAAAGGGACCTTAAATCTAATATTTTAGTCTGGAAGTAAATAGAGCAAAAGATGCCTGCTTGCTCTATAATGCCATCTGAAAATTGTAAATCATTTGTGAACTCAGTGCATGCAGAAGTGTTGTTGTTTTCAAAGAAAGATCTGTACTTTATGGTCGAGCTAATTTAGTGTTGGAATGCAAATTGTTTGTGTGCATTGGTGATCTCGTTCAGAAGAAGAGAGGTGTATAGCAGGTATAGGAAAATTAGAACAAATGAGGTGCTTGAGGAGTATATAAAAAAAGAAAGAAAAACCTTAAGAAGAAATCAAAAAAAGACGTGAGGTTGCTTTGGTAGACAATGTGAAGGAAAATCCTAAGGGTTTCTACAGGTATATTAAGAGCAAAATGATAGTAAGGGACAAAATTGGTCACCTTGAAGATCAGAGTGGCCAGCTTTGTCTGGAGCCAACTGTGATGGGGAGATTTTAAAGGGTTTTTTTTTCGTCAGTATTCACTCAGGAAATGGGCACAAAGTTGTGGGAAGTAAAGAAAACAAGCAGCGAGGTCATGGAATCTATACAGATTAAAGAGGAGGAAGTGCTTGCTGAAAGCAAATAAGGGTGGATAAATCCCCAGGGCCTGACAATTATTCCCTTGGAGCTTGAGGGAGGCTAGTGTAGAAATTGCAGGACCTCGGGCAGAAATATTTAAGGTGTCCTTAGCCACAGGCGTGGTGCCAGAGGATTGGAGGGTAGCTCATGTTGTTCTGTTGTTTAAAAATGGCTCAAACAGTACCCCTGGAAATTAGAGGCTGGTGAGCCTGATGTCAGTTGTAGGTATAATATTGAAAGGTGTTCAAAGAGATCAGATATGCAATTATTTGGATACCCATGGGCTGAATAGGGATAGTCAACATGGCTTTGTGCATGGTAGTTTGTGTTTAACCAGTCTTAGAGTTTTTTGAGGAGGTTACCAGGAAAGTTGCAAATAAAGTCTGTGGATATTGTTTGCTTGGACTTTAGTAAGGCCTTTGACAAGGTCCCATGTGGGAGGTTAGTCAGGAAGGTTCAGATGCTAGGTATTCATGGAGAAGTAGTGAACTGGATTTGACAATGGCTAGACAGAAGAAGCCAGAGAGTTGTGGTGGATGATTGTTTCTCAGACTGGAGGCCTGTGACAAGTGGTGTGCCTCAGGGATCAGTGCTGAGACCATTGTTGTTTGTCATCTATATCAATTATTTGGATGATAATGTGATAAATTGTATCAGCAAGTTTGCAGATGACACTAAAGATTGGAGGATTTGTGAACAGTGAAGAAGGTTTTCAAAGCTTGCAGAGGAATGTGGACCAGCTGGAGAAATGAGCTGAAAAATGGCTGATGGAATTTAATGCAGACGAGTGTTAAGTGTTGCATTTCGGAAGGACAAACCAAGAAAAGAAATATATGGTATATGTAGAGTACTGTGGACTGTGGTAGAACACATGGATCTAGGAATACAGATACATAATTCCCTGAAAGTGGCGACATACGTGGATAGGGCTGTAAAGAGAGCTTTTGGCATATTGGCCTTCATAAAGCATTGAGTACAAGAATTGGGATGTTATAGTAAAGTTGTATAAAACATTGGTGAAGCCATATTTGGAGGATTATGTGTAGTTTTGGTCACTTAACTACAGGAAATTTATCAATAAGATAGAAAGAATGCAGAGAAGGTTTACTAGGATGTGCTGAGACTTCAGGAACTGATTTACAGGTAAAAGTTAAACAGTTTAGGACTTTATTCCCTGGAGTGTAGAGGAACGAGGGGAGATTTGAAAGAGGTATTTAAAATTATGAGGGGGACAGACAGAGTAAATGTGGATAGGTGATTTCCACTGAGAGTAGGTAAGATACAAATCAGAGGACATAGTTTAAGAGTGAAAGGGGAAAAGTTTAGGGGGAACATCTTCATACAGAGAGTGGTGGGGGTATAGAGCGAGCTGCTAGCTGAGGTAGTGAATAGAGGCTCAATTTTAACATTTAAGAAGCATTTGGACAGGTCCATGTTTGAGAGAGGTATGGAGGGCTATATGCACTGGGTGCAGGTCAGTGGGATTAGGCAAAAAAAATGGTTTGGCACAGAATAGAGGGGCTGAAGGGGCCTGTTTCTGTGCTGTAATGTTCTATTTCAACTTCCAGTTTTGTCACTTCATCAGAATGCTCCATGTGAAAGTCTTCTGCAAGAAATATGTAAAATGAAAGTATAATACATTATCACTGTCATTTTTTATGTTTTATATATTTAGTTGTAGTGGAATTAATAAGTGTTCAAGAATTATTCTTAACTGAAATTTTAGAGCTTGGAGCTATACAATCTTCACAATTGTCATAATGTGTGTGTTTCCATTGATGAATAGGTAGAAAAAATTCATTATTATTAATTGGGTTCTCAAAGTTAGCAACTAAGTACACGTTATTCTGAGAGGACAGGCAAAAAAGTAAAGCATTACCCCTTTTCAGTAGATAAGACAATCCTCCAAATTAAGTTGTATCTTGTATGTATGTGTATCTTAACTTTTGATTCTCTGGTTTTACTTAGATAAAAGTTATGCATTCTATTAGGAAGCCAAAGCGTCTAATAATTCGTGGCAATGATGAAAAAGATCATCCTTTCCTTGTGAAAGGTGGGGAAGATTTACGACAAGATCAACGAATTGAGCAACTCTTTGAGACTATGAATGTTGTCCTATCTCGAGATGCAGCTTGCAGTCAAAGAAACCTGCAGCTGAAGACATACCAAGTCATTCCAATGACATCTAGGTACAGTTACACCTCTGCTCTTCATAACCTGCTGTGTTTCCATGGATGATGATTTGACCCTGACTTATTTTGGCAGCTTTGTTAAGGATTGTTGTTATCTTTGGTATTGCAAAATGTGATGAAGCCCTAATGTCCATCAAATGTTCCATTTTTTAACTTGTATTAATTGCATCCATATTAATATGGAGGCTTATAGATTGATATGATTTCCTAGAGACGGTGGAACCCTCAGAACTGCTGAGAAACTTTGAAGTTATCTTGAATGAAACAGAAAATAAAATGTGAAGCAACACAGATGGAATGTTGCAGCAAAAGAAAATGTTGGGGAGGAAATATGAAATACTTTATGGGCTTTCTGTTGTAGTGAGGAAAGCTTTGAAAGTCGATGATGCTCATCAGGAGGAGTTAATGGCTTTATAGTGAACTCAGTCAATACCTGTGATAGGCTTTATTTAAATCTAAGACATGAATTTCCAACTGAATTGTGTCCGCTCAGACAGAATACACAGTTCCATCAATTGCAATGTTGTCATTTTTTTAAAAAGTTGTCCATAAATGATAACTGAATTGTGTTTCTTTCAAGACTTGGTTTGATAGAATGGTTGGACAATACCTGCGTATTCAGGGATTTCCTTACAAGCAGCATGACGGAGGAGGAGCAAAGAAGGTAAATTTTAAGGGATCAAATACAACATCAATCCAAGATACAAAGGAGTTGCTGTGCAGGATGAAAGCCATGACAGGTCCAGCAGGATTTAGTGTAACGAATATCATATCAGACATTAAATATTACTTCAGTATTTAGTTTCATGCATTTTTATTAAAATTCATAGTCACAATTTTCTGTAGCAAAACACATGATTTCTTCCTGCCAGTTTATCATTTTAAATTTTGTGCCAGTCTGGCTGCTAGAAGTGTGAACTGATAATGTCCCAGCAAAGAAAACAACCTTTCAGATATCAGTGACTAACTAACTTTTAACACAATGAATTAGACTGGAAAGACTTTGAAATTAACTGTCCAAAAATTGCCAAAGAACATAGTCTTTGCTGTCTCAAATGTTTTGTAGCTATTGAACTTTAGGCACTGTTGCAACAAATTTGTTGACTGACAAATCAGGGTAAATATGAGTGAGTTCATGTTACACTGGATGCAGGAGAAAAGTAGCTGAGGGGCTGAAAAAAACGTGCAACAAAATACAAATTTAAATATTTGCAAGTGCGATAATGAGGTTAGTTGGCAAGTTATTGCTTATTGTCATAATGGATACATAGGATTGATGAGGAAAAATAACTTTGGCATTATAGAGAATACGCATTGTGCAAATACAGCAACCAAGTTTAATGAATGGAAAGACAATAACTTTTGGATTTTAACTTCACATTTCCCCTTTTCTAAATTTTGCTCAACCATTTGAAAGTATGTCACAGTAAACTGTTCACCAGTCTGCATTAACTGTTGTGTTTGTTTATTTAAATAATACTATGAAAATGCTTTTGAGTTTCACTAAATTGATTTTACCACCAACCTTGCTAATATAATGGCCCGAAAGTTCTGCTAAAAGGCAATTAGTCATCCGGGAAACTGTGTGGAAGTTCAGGAGTGTCATGCAAGTGTACGCAAGAGGTAAGTCCTGCTGATTCATAAGGCTAATTAGTGTTGTCATCTCAACTGCGCCTTGATGCTGGACTCCAATGCGATTTCCAGCAATTTTGTTGAGAAATCTGCCACCTGATCTGGTGTCCAAGCATATATTCAGCAACTCCAACCATGTGAGGCAATCATTTGATGTTTGATTTTTTTTGATTTAACTGTTAGTTTGTATTTTGAGAATTCTTGAATGTTAATGAACATCTGAGACATTCAAATATTCAAGTTGTTTGACAGCCAGCTCAGTCTAGAGTTATGGCTTCACGAGGTTCAAAGGTCTTCTATGGGATTCATAAAAAGCAATGCATTTGTGTTGCTTTGCCAAGGTAGATTTCCTTTCAGAAGCATAGAATCTATTTGGATTTATCAAATAGGAGGGTGGACAAGTTTTCCAAAATTTCGGAGTTGATCATTACATTCATAATAAACAAGTTGCAAAACTTCATTAATATTTCAAAGTTTTAGTATGTTACATCATTAATTTTTATTTCCATTTTTAAACTGTGCCAAGGAAACAAGAACCCAGAGATCGATTTGAAAACTGGCTATTAGAGTTCTCGAGGCAAAAGGAAGACCTTTTGATAAAGTATCTACGTATGTACAAGTGAGTTGATTTGACTCGCGATCCAACTGTTGACTCGAGGAACTTTAGGTGATTTTAACCTTTTGTGTTTGTTCAATCTGCACAGACAACTTGATCAGTACTACTTAAATCTAGTAGAAAGAATAATTCCAAGGCTGGCTATTACACTGGACAAAAAGTGCTGCAAAATTTACATAAATCCATTTCTAAGTAATTATTTTTTTACTGTTGCTAATATTTGGGTTCATGACAACATTAAGCAAGTAATGGGGCTACCTGTTGCATTTGGACATATCCAAGTTTAGCATCAGAATAGGAATGTGGCAGCAAGTTCTAAGTAATGCTCTCTATTTAACTGTCAGGATAAAACATTCTTCAAGATGGACCTTGTCCATTATTAACTTTACATATAAATCTAATTAAAGTTTACACAATGTATTCAAACCAGGGAATCCAAATAATTAATGATACTTAATTATTAATTATTTTAATAGTGTTAAATTGTCATATTGTTAAAGAAGTTTATTGAACCCAATCTGAGCACAAATTATTGTAAATTCAATAGTGTTATTATAAAATGAGATGTTCTTGAAATCTTAATCTTGTACACCTTTGATGTAGATCTTTCCCTGCTTGCTGGTGTGCCCTCCCTCCCTTATCCAACTATTACCTCCTGCTTGTGGGACTGTGCTCCTCCCCACCACCATTTTGTTTGGATGCCTGCCTACATTTTGTCACACCTTGATGAAGGGATTGAGCACAAATGTTGATTATGTATCTTTATCGTTGCTATATAAACTGTTTGACCTGCTGAGTTTCTCCACATGATGTTTTTACTTCAATCACAGTGTGTGCTGACTTTCATGTTTTACTCAAGCAAAAGGCTTAGATGCTTTATGGCCAAAAACACTTGTTCTTATCTAGAAATCCAATATTGTACATTAATCCAGAAGTATATATTGTTATTTTTTTTCTGTGGCGCATCATTTTAAATAGGAAAAACGAAAAATTCTTTATTGCCAAGAAGATGCTAATTTTAAAATACTTCATGGTTAAATCACCCTACAATGATCTATTTTCCAACTTTAAAAAATCAGACTTACCCAAAAAAGTAACCATCGAAAAGAGAGATAGAGATTTTAATATAATGTATTATTTAAGGCTTTAACATTTCTAATAAAATGGTATTTTTGTTGGAAGAACAACATTATTCAGTCTTTTTCTATCATTTCCTTATGCATCATGCATTATTAGTGAACAATGCCTACTTCAAGCTCTCTTAAAGCTTTGGCTATGGGATATATTAACTTGGACCCAGCAGTTATTTACACTTTGAATTCACCCTCTGTATAAAGTCCTCTAACCACAGATCTGTTGTGAGGCCCAGCCATTAATCTTCATTGTCTGTTCTTGTGGAACTATAGATGTCTTTCAGAAAATAATTACCTTGCTTCACAAGCCTACGAGTATTGAAGATTGATTTTTCTTCCCTTTGTAGGAATGCCAATCGAATTCAAACAGTCAAAGCTTTCCGAGATCGTGAACAGGTTGTACCACAAGATCTGTTGAGGTGAGCGAAGATTGCATGTGAGTGGTATGTCATCTTCATTTTGTTAACATATTGAATCTTGGAATAATTTAGCACACATGATGGCCATTCTGTCTGGTGAGCCAATGCTAGGATTGTTAAACAGAGCAGCCAAGCTTTCATCTTCATTCTTTCTCTTGTATTGCTACTGGCCACCCATGACTATCTGAAACATGAAAGCTGCAAAGGAAGGGTTTAGTGGGGATAGGTGTTAGAAGACAAGACTTCGTATGAACATTCATCTGCATCTTGTAAGTCACAATTTTTTTTTGAGCACTGCATCTATCCTTGGATCCTTCAAGTTCATACTTCATGGTTATTATCATCTGTCTACATGTACAGCCAGATGAAATGTTTCTCAGGTCAATGGTTGCACACATCAAATACAACACATAATAATCATATACATATTTATTTTGTATTATATTTTCAAATATTTTAGAATAAAGTACTTGTTTCATTCATAAGAGAGCCAACTGTTCATCAGTCAAGTAGAAAAATGCAATTTCCCAACCTGGCAGGTGCTGATTTTGATGCTCCTGTACTTCCCTCTTGATGGTAGCAGGTCAAAGATCTTCTCAGAAAATGTTATGATCCTCTGGATTGACATCCGATGATAAAAATTGTCTGAGAAGATCACTGGGGTCTCTCTTTCATCAACATGGCCTGTTTCCGCTCCGTAAATGGTTATATGGTTATGGTTACATGGACGAGGTTCCACATGGGAAGTTAGTTCAGAAGTTTCAGACACTACGTATCCATGGAAAGGTTGTAAAATGGATTTGAAATTGGCTGAATGGGACAAGACAGAGAGTGGTAGTGGATGATTGCTTCTCAGACTGGAATCCTGTGATTAGTGGTGTGCATCGGGGAGGTCGGCACCATTGTTGTTTGTTGTCTATATCAATGATCTGGATGATAATGTGGGAAATTTGATCAGCAAGTTTGTTGATGACACTAAGATTGGAGCTATTGTGGACAGCAAGGAAAGCTTTCAAAGCTAGGAGAGGGATCTGGACCATCTGCAAAAATGGGCCAGAAAATGGCAGATGGAATTTAATGCAGATAAGTGTGAGGTGTTGCTTTTTGGAAGGACAAACCAAGGTAGGACATACATAGTAAATGAATGGGCACTGAGAAGTGCAGAAGAACAAAGAGATCTGGGAATACAGATACCTAATTCCCTGAAACTGGTGTCACAGGTAGACAGGATTGTAAAGAAAGCTATTGGCATCTTGGCCTTCATAAATCTAAATATTGAGTACAGGAGTTGGGATGTTATGGTGAAGTTGTAGATGACATTGGTGAGGCCAAATTTGGATTGTTGTGTGCAGTTCTGGTCACCAAACTATAGGAAGGATATCATTAAGATCGAAAGATTTACTAGGATGTTGCGGGGTCTTCAAGAGTTGAGTTACAGGGAAAGATTAAACAGATTAGAACTTTATTCCTTGGAGCATAGAAGAATGAGGGGAGATTTGATAGAGGTTACAAAATTATGAGGGGAATAGACAGAGTAAATGTCAGTAGGCTCCACTTAGATTTACAGTGAAAAGTTTAGGGGGAACTTCTTCACTCAGAGAGTGGTGGGAGTTTGGTAAATGCAGGCTCACTCTAAAGTTTTAAGAAAAAGTTGGATAGATACATGAATGGAAGTAATCTGGAGGGTTATGGAGTGGATGCAGGTTAGTGGGAATAAAACTCTGTTTTTCAAACTGACCCCATAAACCTAAATGTGAATTGAAAGAAAAAGGTTTGAAAACCATTGATTTAATTGTACCTAATTAACTCATTATTTTCACAGTTTCATAACTTCAAAGCAAATGGGCTAATGACAATTTTCAGTCCAGAACAGTGGTTCTCAACCTTCCCTTCCCACTCACATACTACCTTAAGCATCCCTTACTAATCACAGAGCACTTATGGCATAGGGATTACTTAAAGTGAAATGTGAGTCTAGGGGGGGCAGTTTGAAAAACACTGGACCAGAGGAATGATGTTCCAGGACAGATTAGAAGGGCTGAATGACCAGTTTTCTATGCTGTATTTTTCTATGGTTCTATATGCAATAACAATTTCACTGATCCAGCTTGGTTATCATGTTTATGTTGCGCTTCTGATCAGTATTAAAGTTGGTGGAAACAGAAATTGAAAAAAAATAGGGTGGATTAGTTTCAGCCTTGTACATAGTATTAAAAATATGCTAAACACTTGCTCCTCTGGAATGTTAAAATAAATGAGGCAATTGAAAAACACCTATATATCAATGTGATTGTTTCTCAATTCTTTTGTTATCTGTTTTTATCCAGGAGGGCATTTACAAGAATGAGCACCACTCCAGAAGCTTTCCTCACTCTCCGCTCCCACTTTGCCAGCTCTCATGCATTAATGTGTGTCAGTCATTGGATTCTGGGGATTGGAGATCGGCATCTCTCCAACTTCATGATAAATCTGGAAACTGGGGGCATGGTGGGAATAGATTTTGGTCATGCATTTGGTTCTGCTACACAGGTACAAATTATATTTTATGATAAATATATTATGAAGAGAAAACATACAATGCAAGGTATTGATACTTGCAATTTTTTTACATCCCCACACCATTTGCAGAATATCTTTGAATTTTTATTCTCTCTTCCCATTTAGTCAATTCCAATTACCATGCATTCTACTTGATATTAATTTGTTAACTTTGTACATGTCAAACCTATAATTTTAATGGTCTGTACATTTCAGCTATTTCATGGATAATCCATGGATGTTAACATTGTTAGATTTTGCCAAAGCAAATGTAATGTGAAGAAAGTTTACAACCAATGGGACATGAAACTGGGTGGGAACATCACATTTATTTCATGGTTCTATTTCCACCTGCAAATTAATTGCACCTTAAATATTGTGTACGGGTATTGCCTTGTCCATACAAGGAAGGATTTATAATGCTCCGTGAGGAGAGATAAACTCAAATTTAGTTGAATGATGGGGAGTCACATTGAAACATCCAGACTTCAATATCTGCTTCTATTCTATCATTCAAGAAAAGGGAATCACAAGGGCACGTAGCTAACAAGTTAACTCTCACAACTGGTGGTGTGAAAAGCTCTACTCTGTTTCCAGGGCTCAGCTCCACCGAAGTTGACCTCTGCCCTGTAACAGAGTTAATATTAGTGACCAGGAATTGTTTTTCATGTTTTGTAATATTTTACAATATTTCAAAGACCAATTTTGTTTGATTTTTTTTCTTTCTTTCTTTGGCTTGACTTCGCGGACGAAGATTTATGGAGGGGGTAAAAAGTCCACGTCAGCTGCAGGCTCGTTTGTGGCTGACAAGTCCGATGCGGGACAGGCAGACACGGTTGCAGCGGTTGCAGGGGAAAATTGGTTGGTTGGGGTTGGGTGTTGGGTTTTTCCTCCTTTGCCTTTTGTCAGTGAGGTGGGCTCTGCGGTCTTCTTCAAAGGAGGTTGCTGCCCGCCAAACTGTGAGGCGCCAAGATGCACGGTTTGAGGCGTTATCAGCCCACTGGCAGTGGTCAATGTGGCAGGCACCAAGAGATTTCTTTAGGCAGTCCTTGTACCTTTTCTTTGGTGCACCTCTGTCACGATGGCCAGTGGAGAGCTCGCCATATAACACGATCTTGGGAAGGCGATGGTCCTCCATTCTGGAGACGTGACCCATCCAGCGCAGCTGGATCTTCAGCAGCGTGGACTCGATGCTGTCGACCTCTGCCATCTCGAGTACTTCGACGTTAGGGATGAAAGCGCTCCAATGGATGTTGAGGATGGAGTGGAGACAACGCTGGTGGAAGCGTTCTAGGAGCCGTAGGTGGTGCCGGTAGAGGACCCATGATTCGGAGCCGAACAGGAGTGTGGGTATTGCAACGGCTCTGTATACGCTTATCTTTGTGAGGTTTTTCAGTTGGTTGTTTTTCCAGACTCTTTTGTGTAGTCTTCCAAAGGCGCTATTTGCCTTGGCGAGTCTGTTGTCTATCTC
Source organism: Narcine bancroftii (assembly GCF_036971445.1). Classification (NCBI taxonomy): domain Eukaryota; kingdom Metazoa; phylum Chordata; class Chondrichthyes; order Torpediniformes; family Narcinidae; genus Narcine; species Narcine bancroftii. Next base: position 307,873,294 of record NC_091470.1, read on the forward strand.
ATTGTCGATCCTTGCATCTGATGAAATGGTGCAGCCGAGATAGGTAAACTGGTTGACCGTTTTGAGTTTTGTGTGCCCGATGGAGATGTGGGGGGGCTGGTAGTCATGGTGGGGAGCTGGCTGATGGAGGACCTCAGTTTTCTTCAGGCTGACTTCCAGGCCAAACATTTTGGCAGTTTCCGCAAAGCAGGACGTCAAGCGCTGAAGAGCTGGCTCTGAATGGGCAACTAAAGCGGCATCGTCTGCAAAGAGTAGTTCACGGACAAGTTTCTCTTGTGTCTTGGTGTGAGCTTGCAGGCGCCTCAGATTGAAGAGACTGCTATCCGTGCGGTACCGGATGTAAACAGCGTCTTCATTGTTGGGGTCTTTCATGGCTTGGTTCAGCATCATGCTGAAGAAGATTTTATTTAACCTGCATGAGATAGAATTTCAATGTGTTCTGAACCCAGTGCCAAAGGTTGTAGTCTATGTAAAATTAAAACAGAAATTGATGTCAACACTAGCATGTAGTCTCTGTGGAAAGAGAAATTGAGTTAATTTTTGTTGAAAGATCTTGAACCTGCTGAATGTTATCAGCATTTTCTTCTTATTTCGGAATTCCAGCTTATGCAGCATTTTTCTATTTTTGTTCCTTTTATAAAACTTTGCTTTAGAAATTAGTGATATAAAAAGTGTGCTAATTCTAAAAACTGCTTAAGGTGTTAAGTGTTGTTTGTGATTGTCTTTTTTTTAAAATCTAGTTTCTGTCAGTGCCAGAATTGATGCCATTCCGTCTGACACCTCAGTTCTTGAACCTCATGCTCCCAATGAAGGAATCTGGCCTTATTTATAACACGATGGTGCATGGATTACGAGCATTCCGCCTAGATCCTGACCTTCTCCTTAGTACAATGGATGTCTTTGTGAAAGAACCATCATTGGACTGGAAGGTAGCTAGCAATGATGTTGCATGGTTAAGGAGCATCTGTGGGAGAAAAAAATGCTTGATGTTTTGGCCAGAAACCCTGCATCAAGTTAATAATCAATCGAGTTAATATCCTATCATGTCCTCTGGTATCATTGGGGAACAATATTATCCCCTTGCTTATGCATTCCAAGTAACTGATTATTCGTAGCAATTGGATTTTCTGACAAGAATTCAATCGCATGCTGAAAAAAGAATTTGTAGGTCCTGTGTTATTTCAGTGTATAAATAGAGACATAGAGTATAGATTCTGCGAGTGAGAACTTTATCAATCACTTAATTGTGAATTGTTTGCAGGACTGCACTTATGAAATGGTCTCAAAGTTTACAGACAACATTGTGCAGAACGTTGCCAGAGATGAGAGATTTTATTAATAGTTAAATATATCAGCTCCTTGGACGTAAATTTAATTTTTTTTAAATTAAACATACAGCCTGGTAACAGGCCCTTTTGGCCCACAAGTCTGTGCCACCCAATTGACTTACAACCACCCCCCCCCCCCCCCAGTATGTTTTAGAGGATGGGAGGAAAACAGAGCCCTCGGGGGAAAACCTATAAACTCCTTACAGACAACGTGGTGATGTATCAGGGTTAGGCTAATCACTCCCCTAACCATACCATCTTAATGTGACCAAAAGAAGTTTATGATAATGAGAGGTTCTGTGAAAATAGTTAATTATTCTCTCAAACAGCTGGTTCATAAAACAGATTGAATATGAAATTTTAAGAAATAAATGAGTTATTTTGCTCATTTATTGGGACATGGAACTCAGTAATTGGTCCTGACAATTACTTGAAAATGAACAAGAAGCAATATTATAAACAAAATCTGGGCTCAAAGAATGGCCACTCTTTCAAAAAACATCATGACTTCTTCCTGGCTAAGTTTCAATGTCTGTAATGATAACTTGAAAGATAAAACTTGTTCAAAATGCATCAATGAACTGTGTATTCTGACCAAATAATTTGCTTATTCAAAGTGTGTTAGGAAATTTTTAAAAATTATTAGCATTTTTCTTTACTTACAGAACCTTGAGCAGAAACAACTGCAAAAAAAAGGAACATGGATTAAGGATGTTAAAACAAATGAAATTAACTGGTATCCCATGCAGAAGGTGAACTGCGCTAAAAAGAAACTTGAAGGAGCAAATCCATCTTTAATCACCAGGTTAGTTGGGTTATCATAAAATTGAATTTTGCAACAGACTAAGGTAGGAACTAGAAAATAGATCATTTGGTATTTTGAAGACATGCATGTCCCTTTAAATGTGAGAAGAATTTGCTTCATGCTATTGTATATGAAGTTGGGGTTGAGTGCAGTACACAAAAGTGCTGGAGAAACTCAGGTCATGCACCTTTTATAGGAAATGAAAGGTAATCAACGTTTCAAGCCTGGGCACTTCATCAGGAATCTTGAAAAATAAGCAGATACCTGACTAAGAAGGGAGGAGCACAGGCTAACAGGAAGAGGTGGATACATGTGGCGAGATAGAAGAGAAAGAAGCTAAGAAGTAATTGGGAGAGGGCTAAGGGGTAGGGAAAGAGGTTAATGCCATCTGGTTGGAGACTGCCAAATTGTTATTCCAATTTGCACGAGGTCTCAATTTGGCATGAGGCAATGGACGGACATGTCAGTGTGGTGATGGTGTGTGGAATTGAAATAGTTGGCCACTGCAAGGTCCTTGTTGTTGCTGCAGAGGGAAGGTGTTCACTGAATCAATCTCACAGTGTGCATCCAGTCTCCCCAATGTATTGTGAGCACCAGATGCAGTCAATGATCTCTGAAGATTCACAGGTGAGGAGTTGCTTCACTTGGAAGGAGCCCTGAATGGTGGTGAAGGAGGTTACAGGGTTAGGTAGCAAGGGGCTGATTGGTGGGAAAGGATGAGTGGATGAAGAAGAGCTCCCTATGGAAAGCAGAGAGGAGGAGAAGACATGTCTGTTGGTGTGAAACATTGGTTACCTTTTACTTCCCATGGATGCTGTGTGACCTGATGAATTTCTCCATCACTTTTCTGCATTACATTCTATTGCATATGGCTTCTTTGTTATTAGTACAATGAATTTCTTCATATCTACCTGGTAAGGACTTTAAAAGTCAAGTAATTACCGAGGCTCAGGCCAGGCGTCCGAGGAACGCAGTGTAGAAGAGGCGAGGAGAGAGTGATGGGGTTAATTGGTAGAGGGCCAATAAAAGGAGGGTAAGGTAAAGGTGCAGCCCAGCGAGTGAGTGGCACAGAGAAGGAATGGGACTGAGAGGCTTTGGCTCGCGAGGCTGAGGTCGAGCTTGTTCGCATTAAGGTAAGGCTGGTTTAGTTGTATATTTGTTTCTTTTGCAGGAGGAAGGGGAGAGAGAAAAAAATGAGTGTGAGGGCAGTTTCCTGTTCTCAGTGTCAGAGGTGGGAGGTCCTGGAGTCTTCCAGCCTCCTGGATATCCATGTCTGTGCCAGGTGTGCTGAGTTGTGGCTTTTCAGGGACCGTGTTAGGGAACTGGAGCTGCAGCTCGATGACCTTGTCCTGGTCAGGGAAAATGAAGAAGTCATAGATAAGAGTTACAGCCAGGTGGTCACACCAGGGCCACGGGAGGAGGATAAGTGGGTCAGAGTTAGGAGAGGGAAGGAGAAAAGTAAGATGCAAGAGAGGACCCCTGTAGCAGTAAACCTCAATAATAGGTACTCCTCTTTGAGTAGTGTTAGGGGGACAGACTGGTTTATCTCTGGCCTAGAAGGGTAGGGAAAGGAGGGCAGTTGTCATAGGTGACTCAATAGTTAGGACAGATCACAGTAAGGAGAACCGGATGATGGTTTGCCTCCCTGGTGCCAGCATCCAGGATCTTGCTGCTCGTGTCCAAGATATCCTAAAGTGGGAGGGAGATGAGCCAGATGTCGTGGTACATGTTGGTACCAATGATGTAGGGAGGAAGAGAGCAGAGGTTCTGAAAAGTAAGTACAGGGAGTTAGGTAGAGAGCTGAAAAGAAGGGCGGTGAAGGGAGTAACTCAGGATTACTGTCTGTACCACACGACAGTGAGAGCAGGAATAGAAGGAGGTGGTGGATGAATGAATAGCTGAAGGGATGGAGCAAGGGGCAGGGATTCAAGTTTCTGGATCACTGCGACCTTTTTTGGGGGAGGTGGGACCTGTACAGAACGGACGGGTTGCACTTGAATCCCAGGGGGACCAGGATCCTGGCAGGGACATTTGCTAAGGCTGCACAGGCGACTTTAGACGAGAATGGTTGGTGGCAGGGAACCAAACAAAGGAGAACAGAAAGGAGGTTTAGATTGCAGAGAAAGCTTGTAGACAGTGTTTGGGGGTGGATAGGCAGGTGATAGAGAAGGAAGATGCTCTGTACGAAGATGGAGAGGAGATGATAGAAAAAGAACATGGAATTCTTTGTAAAGATGAGGCAAATGGAGAATAAGTTGTGGGAAATCTCTGAAATGCATATACTTTAATGCTAGGAGCGTTGTAAGGAAGATAGATGAGCTGAGAGTGTGGATAGACACTGGGCAGTGTGATGTGGTAGCAGGAAGCTAAATATTACAGCGGTGCTTAGGCAGGATAGATTAGAGGGCTCATCCAGGGAGGCTGTAAGGGTAAGGGTAGTCACAGTTATAGGGGTGTATTATAGACCACCTAATGGGGAGCGAGAATTAGAGGAGAAAATTTGTACAGAGATAACAGATATTTGTAATAAGCACTGGATTATGATAGTGGGAGATTTTAATTTTTCAAATATAGACTGGGAAACCAATTCTGTGAAAGGGCTGGATGGACTGGAATTTGCCTACCAAAACAGCTTCATATCTCCTTTTAGCCTTTCTAATTTCCTTTTTTTTTATATACACTCTCCTTATAATCCTCAAGCAGTTCATCCCTTCCTCTGAACCAAGTTCCCAATATTTTTTGAAAACAAAAGCTCCCTATAGTTTCTAAACTTTCCTGTAATCCTCATGGGGACAGACCGACTCTGCACTCTCTGAACATCCTCCATTTATCTGCCACATTCTTCCCTAAAAAACTTCAGTCTCAGACTTTAAGGTATGAGGAATGAAACTCCAAGCTTTAAAAAGCTGGTTTAACAGGACTTAAAACATTATAGTATTCTAAAAATTGCATGGCACTTTCTTAGCTTGGATCGCAATCTGACTCTACCCTCAAACCCTTTCTAACTACTCGTTCCTCTTACTTTGCAACACTCCTGAAGATACCCATTTTTATCGTATACAGTAGCAGTGTTTGATAATGGACTGCAGAGTCAATCATCAGGGCAGAATTACAGGAATCCCAAGAGGTAACATAGACCGAAGCAAACAGAGAGGAAGTACAATAGGAATTTTGAATTAAAAGTTAAATCAAAGCATTTCCCTTGTATCATTTAAAATTTTGTTATTGAATTGATATTATAGTTGCGTAACCTTTCCTGAATATTAATACTCAGAATTTTCTCGTGAATTAGAAGATTTAAAAAATAAATCGCATGCGCAGTTACTTCATGCAATTCCAAATTTTCCAATGGTAAAAGCTCCACAGTGAGGCACCATTAAATTTGCACCTTTGTTGTCGCAAGACTTGCTGTACAGTTCAATAGCTGTGAGTATCAATGGCCTCATTGTTAGTGTGATCACTGAAACTATATACCTGCAGGTTCTTCTCTCAACTATCTGAATAATTGTTTTCATTTCAGAGAGGAATTACGATTGGGGCATGAAAAGTCAGAGGTATACAAGAATTACATAGCTGTAACCAAGGGAGATGAGAGATACAACATCCGAGCCAGAGAACCAGATGAAGGCCTTTCTGTCGAGCAACAGGTAGAATGCCTGATCGATCAAGCCACAGATCCAAATATCTTGGGTAGAGTATGGATTGGGTGGGAGGCATGGATGTGAGCTCATGCAATCAAATGATACAAACTGGGAAAGTTATAACAAAGTTGTTCATGTTAAAGCAGTAAAGCAATTGGTTGCCTGCAATTATCCACAGTTCCCAGTCATGATACTTCACATCAGAAAATAAAGGGAATAACCAGCTAGTGACCTACTTCGGCTTTTTTCCAGTGGAAACAATCAGTTACAGCCTCAACCGTCAAGTATTTTAGTAGGGAATGGTGGAGAAAATCCAATAAAATGTTTAAGAATAAAACATGGAATTTAGTTTTATAGCTATGTTCCGGGCAACTGGGGATTGATCTTTAAAGGCTGTAGTCATAATTGGAAACATTAGAATGGTAAAAAGAATGTACACAGATGTCAAAAAGAAATAATTTCTAGGTCAATTAAGCTTTGTGCATAAAGATTATGAATACTACCTATATAAATTTACAAATTTATGTAAAATCAACTTACTTTTCCTCTGGTTTTTATGACCAGACACAACATACAATTTTCCACCACCTGCTTTAAGGATTCATGCTAAATATAAACTTTTAGTTACCATAAATAAAGTTTGTTTTTCCTACTGTGTGAATTATTTTCATTTCCATGGAAGAATGGGGTAACAAGTGTGAAGCAAAGCTGATGTATTGTCAGAATCTGATAGACTGATTGGAGCCTGTGCATTTCTAACCTTACCACTGGAGCAAAAGTTGTGCATCTGCTTCACTTACCTCATCAGTTGAAAGCTTAGTCTTCTGGAACAGAAGAGGACTAATGATTCCTGTGGAAAGAAAGATGTTTTCTCCAACATATTAGTTCTCAACCAGGTGAAGCACAGTTGTGTGTTAGGATGGAAGTTCAGTACTTACATTTTTTTTCTGAATGTTGTTTTGTCAGCCATTATAAATTAAAACCTTTGTAATATTTTCCTTAGGTTGCTCTGCAAAATAGTTGCAAAAATAATGCGTATGTACACTTTAAACGAGCACAATTGTTGTTTTAATCACTGAGGCATAAAGGATTGCGGAAATGATGTATAAGCTCTAAACATTTCAGATATACTTTCATGTTACATTAGTGTTCAAGATAAAGGACACTATACATTACCAGGGATTTGTCTATTAAGCAATATTCATTATTTATTCATTCCTTGAAATACTGTGCTGATGTTTATACTTACATTTATTTGGACAATCATTTGGTATTCCAATTCACGAATGCTATAATTAAAAGTACTTCTGAGGCAATAAAGTGACTGGATCACAGAAGCTTGTGTGGAACAGAACTCGAGAGTAATTCAAATGAAATAAACCACATGGGTTAGAGTTTCAGCTTTAGTTGCAAACAGTAACTTCCATACAAATAGACAGTTTTTAAATCTATTTTCCCCCCCAAGCTGAAATTTATTTGCATGTCCATCAAAGGCAAAATTTTAAAAAATATTTCTTCAGCATAATTACTTGTTTTAATTATGATCAGAAAAAGTAACAACTTGGTTTTTGTTAATATCCTTGCATCAAAAAGTTTTGCAAGCAAATAAATTTTGCAGATTGGTTAATTCAACCTTTGGACAGTGTATTTTTAAAATTACAAGAAACCATAAATACAAATTACACTGGACACTATTTACTTTTATCTGATGCATCTTTTTTTTGCTGATATTTGAAGAATTGAGTTTCCACAATGCTTTTTTTTCTCCAGCAAGGTGCATAGAATAAAATTTATAACATTTGTTCTTTTTGTTTAAAAAAAAGTATAAACAACCAACAATCAATTTAATACTGCAAAATATCTCTACATCTTACCCAAGGAAGAAAGAGATTCCAATCAATCTAAGAGCATGATTTTGAGTAAATAAAATGGCACAACCTTCAGGCTTTGGAACATTGACAAATCAGGGTTTACATTTGGAAACAAGTTTCAGTCGACAATTGAACCTCAAGAGTTCAATCAATACAAATGCTTAATTATTGTGTGAAACACAAAAGTCTGCAATTTCAGTGATTGTAGTAAAAACACACAAATGCTGAAGAAAGTAGGCTAGTCTTTTTAACATACAAAAAAGTAAAGATATATTTAGGACATTTTGGCCCTGAGCCCTTCTTCAAAGAATATGAAAAATGACAGAACTCTCAGAATTCAAACCAACAAAAGATGTTTGTGTGAAAAGAAGTACGAGGGGAGGGGGGGTTTCAATGAAGGCTAGAGAAGTCGATATTAATTCCATCCAGTTGGAGGGTGCCCAGTCGGAAGGCAAAGAGTTGTTCCTCCAATTTGCGAGTGTCGATGCACGAGACCATAGAAAGACATGTCAGCAAGGGAATGGGATGGGGAAATTAAAATGGGTGGGCACTGGGAGTTCCACACTATTGTGGCGGGCACAGCCGAGGTGCTCAATAAAGTAATCTCCCAGTCTGTGTCCAGTCTCTCCGATGAAAAGGAGATTACTGCTCTTCAAACTTCAGTATCTAGTATGGTGCTGGAAATATTCAGATCTGGAGGCATCTGTGGAGAGAGGGAACCACTGAGGGCAATGACCTGTAAACATAAAAAGGAATCAATTTTATTACAAATAAAATCCCCCAAAGCAAGAACCAAAACAAAAGCTGGACTTCCATGTTTCAAAAGTTAAACAATTAATTTGTGGTTAATTCTGCTACTCTACACTCACAAAAAAAAATGTTGAAAAGGATTCAGAAAATGTTGAATAAATGGCCTCATGTTTCTTCAAATTTAACTGAAGGGTCAACAGTACCACTTCTAATTTTTTTCTAAATTTAAACATGCTATAGTTTGGGAAAACCATTGAAATGTACTAGGTGGTTGAGGACCTTTCCATTTAACTAGAATGGGTGTCCTGGCTATTAAAGTAACAAATGCAATCACACGACAAGTTGAAGCAGATAAGTGGCCAGAGTCCAGAACTGGTTTTCCAAAAAGTACAATAAAAGGATGAAGTTGTAGGTCAATGAGCAAAACTGCTAAAATAATATCAAAACTATTTTTCCAATATTTTTTCAGGGAAGCCAGCTCAGTATTACATCTGTCACAGATAGGGTTTATATGGGAGTAAAAAGGAGCGAGCTTTTCCTTGGACATAACGGACCACCTTAAACTGTATCAAAGAGAGTCAAGCACACATTGAAGAAATGTTAACTAATTTGAGAATTTTCTTCCATGTCTCTATAGGTAGAGGAACCTGAAGTTCTCTTTCCCATTAATTCTTAATTTTGTCAAAATCACTGGATGTATTTTTAGGATCAAATCTTAAATTGGTGCTATTAAACTACCGAAAAGGGTTTAAACATAAAATTTTAAATCGGTAACTTCAGTCTGATGTGGTATTGGAAAAGTAGATAACATTTTAAAAGTTCCTAATCTGTAGATACCTGAAAAAAATGACCTAGGCAAGTTTTATTTATTAGACAACTGCTCAACAGACATGAGACAGTTATCCATAAATAAATCGCAAAAACATTCCTTCGTATTCCGTAAAAGAAAAGCTTGATCAATTCTAGATGTTGGAAGAAAAAAATTAGATAGGACTTGACAAGATAACGAAATTGAAACCCGATTTGTCATTTGTTTATTCAATTTAGTAAGGGCAAAGGGGAACGGAGCTCCTAAAAAAGCCAATGAGAACCCCTGCACAATCTCACGTGAAAGACTCAGCCATCATGGACATTGAATTTCATCCAAATCTTGTGTCCAGAAAATTATATACAGAATATTAATTGTCCAATGATAGAATCTAAAAATAGGAAATGCCATACCACCATCCTTTTTTTAATTTCTGTAAATTTTTGGACAATGTTGGCAGATCTAAACTATTATGTAATTCGAACCTTAACATTATTGTGCTGTTATTTAAGCTGCACACACTGCAGTCATTTAGTTATACTAAATAATGAATGCCCTTTCATACCATCAATTTGCCTTGTTGGTGTGCTGTGCACTTTATCATAATCCATTTCGTTGAACATTGATTTACCTTGCCAAATTTGCCTTGAGACCAAGGACACCCAGGAGCATTAGTTTATCTCCACATGGGGTGCAGGACTGATCTTTGGCCTCAGCAGGATTGGGGAGTATGCTCCAGTGGCTCAGTATAGCATTGAGCTGAAGGGTGCTGGCTTGCTTTGTTATCAGACAGAAAGAATTACTGAGACAACAGACTAGTCCACTCGTGATGATTGAACCTAACTCATGAAAGCCTCGTTCCTCTTCTGAATTTCCCTTCCAGAATATTTGAACTTGGAGATTTGTGCCTGCCCTGACTCACTCAAGATGTCAATTTAAAAATGTCTGCACTCCTGGCCTAGCACAGCAGCTGAAGATCAAATAAGTATTTAAACCTGGCAATCATAGTCCACTACGCAACAGTGATCCCTACCCTCTTATCTGCTTCAGGTAGAAGGATTATTTACAGGAGGCGCTTCAGAGTACTGAAGAGCTATCGCAGGATTGTCTAAATTAATTGCCAGAATAAGCATGGCAAAGTGTGGCCTCTCCCAGTGAAACATCCCTAGGAACAAAGCTCTTGGCAAATCCAATGGGCAGGGCACATTGTTTGCATGCCTGACACTGGAACCCCAAAACATTCTCTATATCGTGCTCTATTAAAGCTAAAGCTTAGCAGGAGGCCAGTAGCAGATGGGGCCAAAATACTCACCAACCTGTCACTTCAAACAGCTCTTGTGCCTACAAACCCCATAGTGCCCTCTTCAGCCATCTCAGAGCTGACAGAACTGGAAAAGAAACAAGTCATTGTTGATATTTACTATCTTCACAATCTTACCAGCTCCCCACCATGATTACCAGCCCCCCCACATCTCCATCGGGCACACAAAACTCAAAACGGTCAACCAGTTTACCTATCTCGGCTGCACCATTTCATCAGATGCAAGGATCGACAATGAGATAGACAACAGACTCGCCAAGGCAAATAGCGCCTTTGGAAGACTACACAAAAGAGTCTGGAAAAACAACCAACTGAAAAACCTCACAAAGATAAGCGTATACAGAGCCGTTGTCATACCCACACTCCTGTTCGGCTCCGAATCATGGGTCCTCTACCGGCACCACCTACGGCTCCTAGAACGCTTCCACCAGCGTTGTTTCCGCTCCATCCTCAACATCCATTGGAGCGCTTACATCCCTAACGTCGAAGTACTCGAGATGGCAGAGGTCGACAGCATCGAGTCCACGCTGCTGAAGATCCAGCTGCGCTGGATGGGTCACGTCTCCAGAATGGAGGACCATCGCCTTCCCAAGATCGTGTTATATGGCGAGCTCTCCACTGGCCACCGTGACAGAGGTGCACCAAAGAAAAGGTACAAGGACTGCCTAAAGAAATCTCTTGGTGCCTGCCACATTGACCACCGCCAGTGGGCTGATATCGCCTCAAACCGTGCATCTTGGCGCCTCACAGTTTGGCGGGCAGCAACCTCCTTTGAAGAAGACCGCAGAGCCTACCTCACTGACAAAAGGCAAAGGAGGAAAAACCCAACACCCATCCCCAACCAACCAATTTTCCCCTGCAACCGCTGCAATCGTGTCTGCCTGTCCCGCATCGGACTTGTCAGCCACAAACGAGTCTGCAGCTGACGTGGACTTTTTACCCCCTCCATAAATCTTCGTCCGCGAAGCCAAGCCAAAGAAGAAGAATCTTACAATAGATAATGCTTGACGACGTCTGCAATCAAGTTTTATTTGGTAGTGCTCATAAGGAAATCCTGACCATTGTCAAGCATCATCTTGAAAATAATCATTTATGTAGACATCTCTTTCTCCACCATGTCTGATCTGCTGACAATTGACATTTTCTGTTTTTATCGTTTCGTGAATTACTTCACCCAAAATTCATTGTCAACGATTTTGGCAAGCTACTTACCAGTTCTGCAGTAGACCAAAAGTGCATCTTTTTTAAGGACTGTCTTACTCAGTTTGCCCTATTGAATGCTAATTTTACACAATAGAGCCAACAAGTTATTGAAGTATGCAGGAAATTTAGTCACACACCTCAGTTGGCAGGATAGATCTGGAGTCATGCTGGCTGGAGGAAGATAAGGAAGGAAACATCCAAGAGTCCTTTATTGTCAAGTAACAGTACAGAACATGCAATGTTAAACAAAATTTCCATCTGCCTGCAGTAAGGCAATGAATTGCCAATAGTATCACCCAGCACCCCTTACAGGGGTTTGTGTGGCTGCATTAATCCTGGAGGCGAATCCACGGACACTCAGTGACTGAAGGGACTTTGTTTCTCTTTCTCTTACTTCTCCCAATTGCAACTGAAGGGAGAAAGGAGGTCACACATATCTAGCTTCTCTAGAATGCACAAGGATTCAATATATAGAATGTAGGACAAGGAAATCTTCAACATAGTACAGGCCCAAGGTGTTGGGCCAACATAATAATTTATCCACTGCAAAATGGTTGGCGTAGCAGTTAATGCAACACCTTTACAGCACCAGCAAAAGGGACCTGGGTTCAAATCCCACACTGTCTGTAAGGAGTTTGTACATTTTCTCTGTGTCTGCGTGGGTTTATCCTGGTGGCTCCCATTTCCTCTCATCGTTTGAAATGCATGGGGGGGGGGGGTGTTTAGGTTAATAGGGTGCAAGTTAGGTGGCATGGACACAGGGCAAAATGGCTTGTTTCTGTGCTGAATGTCTAGATTAAAAAAATAAATGTAGAAACCCTCTTTTTTTTATATAGTTCCACATACCTAATAATTTCTTCAACAATCCTAGTAAACCTTGTTCCACTAGAATTGGCAGCAGTACATTCCACCCTCAACCGTGTGTGAAGAAATTGTCTCTTTCTTCCATGCTGTACTTACTTCTCCCCCCTGCCCCCCACCATTTGTTCATCCACCTGCTGACATTTTGCTCCAACTTTAATGAAGGGCTCAAGCCCAAAACGTTGATTATCTGATTATCTCAGCCCTTCTACCAACCTGCTGTTGGGCATGGCAAAACAAAATGGAGATCCATTTTCTTCCCCCATGTTATTGCCTTCCCATTTCCCCTTTTTTATTTCTCTTCATCTCTTCTGCCCCTTCCCTCTCCTGGTCTCTGCTTTTCCTGTCTCACTACTTTCCCTATCCCTCTCCCCCTACCACTTCCCTCCCTGGGAGACAGGAGTCATCAACCTACCCATGATGGGCTCCACCTTGGGCTCAGCAGCTAAAGCCCTCCACCAGGTCATAGGCACCAACAGGAATCAAGACTATTAAGAAGGTGCAGGGGAGGTTAGGCAGCCCACCAGGTCACAGGCACCAATGGGAACCAGGACAAGAAATTGCAGAGGTGCTGTGGAGGGTAGGCCTAGGCGGCATATGCCAATAGGAATCATGTTAAGGAGGTGCAGTGGAGGGTAGGCCTCCCACCAGGCCACAGGCACAGCAGCTTTGTAAAATTGAGGCCAAGTCTGTGATGGAGAACAGGCAGCTGGATTATAGGGGCTCGAGCTTGATGTATGGCAGACTGCATTCAAGGGGACAGCTTGATTTTTGACCACAGAAGGGAGTTTTTTTTTAAACAACATGGCACCAGAATGTAGCAACTTTGCTCGTTTTGGCACATAAAAGAAAGGCACTCTGTTGCACGTAGCATTAATAAATTTCAGTTAATTCATAACTGATATTAAATTCATCCATTAATTTCATGTATAAATCTTCTGCTTCCTGTCTTTTGATATCTCTCACTTCTAGCGCACTTATACCTCCATTGCTGGCTTTGTCTTACGAACTTTCGGTTTTCTTCAACAAAAAGTGGTCTAGACTTTGATCAGGACAGTGTTGATGAAGAGGGGCTGATGGCAGGCAGCATCTTTACAAAAGCCATTTTCCAACATCCTGTTGCTATTCTTTTTTCTGAAACATTCTCCAGTCTATATTATGTCTACAGAATGAAGAATTTTATGATGTATTTTACCACATTTTCTGGCAGTATGCAGCAAGATATTCAAAATTTAAAGATCATCTTTCATGCTCTGGTGAATGTAAGTAACAAAGATTGGCAGATTCTTTGTGTTACATTAACACTTGCATGAGAGTTTTTTTACACACAGAATTGATGTGGAAAATAGATGCATCACAAAATAATTTGAGAATATAAATGATGATGAATTTTTGCAATTAGTAGATATATAATTGATTGAAGTTTGTATAGAGACACCACTATACAGGCCTGCTTCAATAGAGCTTTGTCCTTATGGAACTTTGAAATGTAGCAGAAATAGGCACTGGATACTGTACATTCCCCCACCTCCAATCTAATTGGTAGATTTGCACTCACCTAGAGTCCTTTAAGATGCAACATCTGAACCACTATTGTATATCTCAGCTTTATATTTTTTCCTTCTTCAATGCATATTAACATTTTCAAATAGCACCCAAATCTTATTGTAAAATAATACACAAAAAAATTCTCTTCACATGAAAATAACTTCCAATATGGTTGATGATTTACTATATTAAGCATTTGTTCCTATGCCTGGGAAACACAAATGAACAAAAAATTAACCTGTATTGTTATGGAAAACACATGAGTGTGATGTCGGACAACAGCTTTGTATTGAACACAAAGGATTAACCACGTCTCGTGTGAGTACGTACTACAGTGGGAGGAATATTCAACAAATAGACAATGAGGATAAAAAATAAACGTTATCCACACTCCAAATGTCGGAGGGGGAGAACCGATGATTTTAAAACAAACTACAAGGACCTTGAGCTGCCGAAGCTCATTCACAGTGAAACAAAGGAGAGGCCAAAATGGCAGAAGGATGTTTTGAAGAGTACAAGGCAACATAAAACTGGGATGAGCATGTTGAAAGATTCAATTTGTTCTGTACTGCCTTGTGAATAAGATACAGAGGGCAATTTAAGAAAACAAGCAACATTTCTAAGCAAAGTGTGAAGCAAGACATATGGCCTGATAACATACCGAGCAGCGCCCACAAGCCCAGATTCTATTTCATACACCGCTTTGTGGGAGGAAATCTGTCATCAAGACAATAGTAACAGCAGAAAGATACTAGTTTTAGACTAACTAGAAAGCAGAAACCAGGCAAAACCGTGAATCAATGTATGACTGAATTGCATAGGTTATCAAAAACCTGTGAGTTTGGAATATGCTGGTGATTGGTTTGGCCAACCGCAATGCTCAACAAATACTGAGTA
This sequence comes from Narcine bancroftii, assembly GCF_036971445.1. Classification (NCBI taxonomy): domain Eukaryota; kingdom Metazoa; phylum Chordata; class Chondrichthyes; order Torpediniformes; family Narcinidae; genus Narcine; species Narcine bancroftii. The sequence continues at coordinate 307,888,327 of NC_091470.1, forward strand.
AAAGACAATTAGACATCGACACTACATGTGAAATAGCACTGAGTTTCAAAATGGCCAACCACAGCCAGGGTATTATACAAGGAGACTAGTGAGAACATCAAATAAAGAAAATAGAATGGCAAGAATGTTTCCACTGTGGAAAAAGTAATCACAGTCCAGATAACTGTTTCTTTTTAAAAAAGCCAAATGTTACCTATGCTACCAAGAGAGGCACATCGAGTCCAAATGCCCAAAGAAAAAGGAAAATAAGCAAAATGAAGATCACCCAAAGAAGGGAAATCAGAAATCAAGAAATAAAGCATGCAAGTTGAGGAACATCAAGGACAAGAGGAAGGTTCTGACAAGTCAGAGCAACGATCGAAGTGGCACTGAAGATGACAAGGCAATGGAAGTAATGTATGATAATAATGTGACAAACCACAATTCAGGAATCTTGATTCCCGTTAACATTAACAACAAACCAGTTCAGGTAGATCTGGACACTGGAGCCATGGTGTCCTTAATGCCAAAGAGCTTAAAAACAAGAGTATTACCTAATCTCAAGGTGGAACAATTTGACATGGTGTTGAAAACAGTCACTGGAGATAAAAATCAGAAGTAGTGGGAAAATGCAAGGTAGACGCTAAATATAAGGGACAGACCTCTAAAAGATTATCCCTCTACATCGTGGACACAAAGGGACCTGCTTTGTTTGGAAGAGATTGGATGTCACAAATCTAATTGGATTGCAAGGACATTGGGACAATAAAAAAATGTACAGACTGACCCAGAATAAAAATCAAAACTGGAGCAAGGGCTCCAAAAGTCCCAGATAGTATTTGGAAAAGACCAGGGGAAAATCCATGGAGTCCAGGCCAGACTGCTCTTGAAACCAGAGGCCAAACCCAAATTCTTCAAACCAAGGATGGTTCCTTTTGCAATGAAGAGGGAATCGAAGCTGAACTCAACAGGCTGGAAAATGAAGGAATCATTGAGAAACTTCACTACAGTGATTAGGCTGCCCAGATAGGTCCAGTTAGAAAACTCAATGATGAAATTCGAATTTGTGGTAACTATAAGGTCACCATTAATCAAGCTCTGCAAGTACTCCAACATCCAAGTCCCAGAACAGAAGACTGTTTCAAACATTGAATGGTGGTAAGATGTTCATGAAATTGGATTTATCACAAGCATATCTGCAAGCTGAATTGGATTCTGAGTCCAGAAAATATGTGGCAATCAATACTCAGTTAGAATTGTTCACGTACACCAGGATATCAGCAGCACTCATGATATTTCAATCGATAATGGATAAGTTGTTGCACGGAATAAAGTGCATGTTACCTCGACAACATTGTCATTACTGGTTGCGATGACACGGAACACTTGGAAAACGGAAAAAATACTACCCAACTGAAGGAAATGAAGGTCAGACTACGTCAAGACAAATTTGTGTTTATGGCACCCTCAGTAACATGTATGGGATTTACAATCAATAGTGAAAGAGTCCGGTTGAACACAGCAGGTACCGAAGCCGTCCACAGGGCACCTTGAATCGAACGTAATTACAGTCATTCTTAGGTTTGGTGAACCATGGTTGAAAGCACATCTCCAACGTTTCCACACTATGCAACCTGCTAACTACCAACTACTAAAGAAGGATCAACAATGGTGTTGGACTACAGAAAGATAAAACTTTCAAGTGGTTGAAGCAAATGCTGACCTCTAAAGATAATGTTCTCATTCACTATGACCCAGGCAAAGACATGACCCTGGTGGTCGATGCATCACCAGTGAGTTTAGGTCACAGAAAATAGAGAACAACCTGTAGCTTACGCGTCTCACTCTTTAACACCCAGCGAACAGAACTATCCACAATTGGAAAAGGAAGGACTGGCTATAAATTTTGGTGTCAAAATACCTATATGGTAGAAAGTTCACCTTAGCGATAGACAACAATCACTGAGTTTAATCTTGGGCCCGAAGAAAGGCATTTAATTTTTAGCAGCCACAAGAATTCATAGATAGGCAATGCGATTATGATTTAAAACATAGTCCAGGGAAGGAAAACTGCCATGTGGATGCTTTGTCATGCCTACCTCTACCAGAATCAGAACAACTAGAAGGATTCATCAATTGGATAGCAGAGCCATTAATCATAGCTGGATAGCTATTAATCAAGAGTAACTTCGACATTTGCCAATTACAGCAATAACTATCAGTAAAGAGATACGAAATGAGGCAGCCCTATCAAAGATCCTGTACTTCACATTAAATGGATGGTTCAAAGCTGAGAGGATTAGGCCCGAATTAAAACCTTATTATATGTTACACAATGATATATCAATTGAAGAGGGTTGTGGGGAACAAGAATAATCATTCTGAAGAAATGGCAAACAACCATGTTAGCCAAACTCCACAACTATCATCCAGGGATGGTCAGAGTGAAATCCCTAGTGCGCATGCATGTCTGGTGGCCATCAATGGACATGTACATTGAACAGACTGTGAGAAGATGTTACATTTGCCAAATAATGTACCCTAAAGCACCCAATGTGAATATACAACAGTTATTAACAAGAACCAAAAGAATCCATGTTATTGAGCCATATACTACACACAGTAATAAATTGCTGACAGGGAAAAGGCCATTTTATACATAATCAAATATTTAAGAATCACTTTTGACAGTTTATTACTATATTTCCAATGTGAGCTTGCCTACTGCACTTTAAAGCCTTTGAGGGATGTTCAGTATAATGCAGAAGACGATGATTTAAGCCTAATGCTACTCAATTATTTCCATTATCACATGGACAACATTAATAGTTTGTCTTTTGATCAATTATGCCAAGAAGTAGTCTTAATGAGAGAACTTTAGTACAAGAAATAATCTTAAAATAGTTGGCATTTCTGAAGGAAAAGAAGGGACGGATGCGGTATGCTTCTTCCAACTTGGATCCCTACACTTCTGAGTGACGATAACTTTAAGAACATTATTGAAATTCAAAGAGTCCATAGAGCTCTGAGGCCTAAACCACTCCCTAATCAAAAGCCATGTTCCATTTTAATAAAATTCCTTCGCTATCAAGACAAAGAGAAGGTTCTAGAGCAAGTCTTGCTTTAAAAAGAGTGAGGGAGTGTCAAGGCCCTTTGCTGTGGGAAGGGGATAGAATTCTATTCAATTTGAGTGAAAACCTGGTGAAGAGAAGGAAAGAATTTAACACTGTGAAGAAATTTCTTTTTGATCAAGGATATAAATTTATTCTTCAACATCCAGCAGCTTTGAAAATTTTTATATCAGGAAAGCAGAACAGATTCTTCATCAATTCTGCTCTAGCAGAAGAGTATGCACAGAGTCTTCCTCTAGATCAACCTTCTATGGACTTAATCCAGTGAACTATTTCCTCTCTTATTTATTTTAATTCTCTGACTGGTATGATTGAGGAACTATTTTTTTGTGTTATCTTTTTGGTTTTTTTTTTGAAATGTTAATTAGTTAATTGACTAACTTTAATTAATTGAATGATTAAAGTATATATTGAATGTACCAAAGAGTTGGGAGGAGTGAGGAGGTGTTGATATCTGTGAAACTGTGTGTTTTTTATGCATTTGGTTGCAACCCATAAGATGGTGGGAGTTAAATGTTGTATTTTACAACACTAGTTTGGGGAGGGGGGGGTTGAGTGAGGAATTATTTTTTATTCTGCTATAGGTATGATTTTGTAAAAAAAAATATTCTTTTATTCTTATTTCTTTTCTTTTTCTATCATTTTGATCACTAGAGGAGGTGTCCTTGGATTCGCTGTTTTTTAATTTGAGTTGGAGGAGACGAGGAACAGGGATTAATATTAATTAATTTAAATGAGTAATGCAATTAAGTTTATAAATTTTAATGTTAATGGATTAAATGGAAAATAAAGAGAAAGAGTATTAACATATCGATGTAGCTTTTCTTCAAGAGACACATTTAACTGAAAAGGAGCATTTTAAGTTGAAAAAGAGACTGGGTGCGACATGTACTGTCATCTTCTTTTAACCCTAAGGCTATATTAATCTTCCAATTAAAATTCAAAACATCGTTACAGACCCTGCAGGTAGAATTTTTAAGGTATATTGTCAGATATTTTCTGAACTTTGGACTTTTTTTGAACTTGTGTGCTCCAAATATTGATGATGAGAAATTTATTCAAGATACTTTTTTTTTTAAACTTAGCAAAAACATATGAAAATATTCTAAAAGGTGGATACTTTTAATTTCTGCTTAGATCCATTGCTAGATAGGTCGAGTACTGACGAGAATGAAAGCTGCTACAATGGGTTTGATGAGAGATTAGAACTTAATTGATATATGGAGAAGAATTTATCCTAGAGAGAAAGATTATTCTTTTCATTCTAATAGATTTTATTCTTATTCTAGAATTTATTTGTTCTTGGTATTGGCTCAAATACAAAATAGAATTCCTGAAGCGGACTATACCCCTAGAATTTTATCTGACCATTCACCTTTGTTAATAATGATGGAAATGTCAGATAAAGAGAAGTCAGTTTACAGATAGAGATTGAATTTTTTGTTTTTCAAAAGGAAGGATTTTTGTTCGAACATATATTCAAATATTTTGTGTTACTAATTTAAACTCAGTAGATGATAAATTCATAATTTGGGATGCTTTAAAGGCATATCTATAAGGTCAAATTATGTTTTATATCCAAAATTTAAAAATGATTATCTGAAAGAACTAGATCAATTAGAGAAATTACAGTTTGAAGAAAGATCTTCAAAGGTGTACTTCTGAAGATAAGCATAGACAAAAAAAATACAGTATAATACATTACATACAGAACTGAGAAAGTAATTATTAGAAAGAAACAAAGATATTATGAATTAGGTGAGAGATAACAAAGTATTAGCTTGGCAGTTAAAAGTAGAACAGATCTCAAGAACAATTAACAATTTAAAATGATAATAATGTAATTACATACAAGCCTCAAGAAATAAATGAGTCTTTTAGGAATTTTTATATGAAGCTATGTACTTTAGAGTCTTTAAGAGATGAAATTAAGGTAAATAACTATCTATCACAGATAACATTGCAAAGGTTATGTTTGGAAGAACAGAGAGAATTAAATGTTCCATTTAGTGAGATTGAAGTGAAGGAAGCATTCAGTTCATAACAAAGTAGTAAAGCTTCAGGAGAAGATGGTTTTCCATCTGAATTTTACAACAAAAAATTAAGGATTTACTAATTCCCATATTTATGCAGGTGTTAGATCAAGTGTTGGAAACTAATACCCTTCCTGAGTAATTTTTGATGGCAATTATTACTGTAATTCTTAAAAATGATAGAGAACCTTTGTCTTATGGACCCATCTCATTATAAATTAGTAGCAAAAATTTTGGCAAATAGATTTAATGATTTGTTATCCAAATTGATATATGTGGATCAGACAGGTTTTGTTAAAAAACAATCTTTGGAAAATGTAGCTAGATTATGTCAGGTAATTCATTTAGCACAGAAAAAGGATGACTTGAGTGTTGCAGTAGCTTTGGATGCAGAAAAGGCATTTGATAGGTTAGAATGGGATTTTTTTGTTTAATGTGTTGGAGAGGTTTGGATTTGGATTGAACTTTTTAAATTGGATTAGAGCATTATTTAGTAGTCCTAAAGCAAAATTAGTAACTGATGGACAATTGTCTAAGCCTTTTACTTTAATGAGATCAAGTAGACAGGATTGTACCTAGTCACCAGCTTTATTTATTTTAGCTATAGAATCATTTGCTCAGGTAATTCGTTCTGATTTACAAATTAAAGGCTTTAGGGTAGGTGAGGAGGAACATAAAATTAGTTTATTTGCAGAATATGTTTTAATATATTTCACTCTATTTGAGTAATCTTTAAAAAGATTATATGCTCAATTGGAAGAATATTGAAAAGTTCTGGGTAATAAAATAAACTGGGATAAAAGTGAAATTATGCCATTAACAGTAGATGATTATACCCAATGTAAAAAGGATACTCAGTTTAAGTGGCCAAAGGAAGGTATTAAATATTTATAAATATATACAGATACTAATTTAAAGAATTTATATAAATTGAATTATTTACACTCTGAAGATAAATAAATGGATAAATTTACCAATAACCTTTAGTTGGTAGAGTGATTCTATAAAGATGAATATATTTCCAAGGATATAATTTTTTTTCAAACATTATCAATTTTAATACCTCAAATCTTTTCAAGAACTAAATAAATATGTAAGGAAGTTTCTTTGGAAAGGTAAACTGTCAGGAGTTTCTATGAGAAAGTTAACAGAGAAACATGAATTGGGAAGTTTGCAGCTTCCAAATTTCAGAAATTATTATTGAGTGGCACAGATGAGTTTTCTTGCTTTCTTTTTTGAAGATTAAAAGATCCCAGCATGGGTTAATATAGAAATCAATAAAATAGCAGAAAAGAAAGCAGAAGAATTTATATACAAGTAGGAACCAAAAATGTTTGTGTGGATAAAGAGACAGCGTTATTGAAACATTTACTTAATATTTGGAATAAAATAAATGAAGATACTGATGTGAGAGGTTCTAGAATTGCCTAAAATGGCATTAATTCAAAATTATAGCTTTTTCAAGAGATAATCAATTTTATATGTATGGTTTTGTAAGGGGATTTTAAAAGTTAAAGATTGTTATGAAAGAGGTCAATTAATGTTATTTGAACAATTGAGAAATAAATTATATACCACATAATAACCTTTTTTGTTAATTTCAGTTAAGAGCATATCTGAGGGATAAGCTTGGTCCATCCATGTTTTTGCTCCTTGTTCTGAAGTAGAACTCCTTATTAGAGGAGGAATTATTTTAAAAAAGACTACTTTGACATATTTGTTGCTACACGTGGAATTCCTAAGTTAGGACTATATAGATCGAGGCAGAGATGGGAAGCAGATTTAAATATTTTAATAGATCAACAAATTTGGGATATTGATTAGTTCAATACAATTTTTTACTTCAATTATACATTACACCACAAAAGTTGAATAGATTGAAAGTGAATTTATCAGATCATTGCTTTAGGTGTGGTCCAGAAGTAGGATCCTTTGTACATTTGATGTAGTCTTGTCCCAATGTGAGGCCCTTTTGGGCAAATTTATGTAATTTTTTGGAACGATTTATAGGTATTGTTTTTCCACAAAGTCCTGATTTATTTTTATTAGGTAATATTGAAGGTACAAGACCAAAATTGCGATGATCACTTTACCAGTTGGAATTCGTTAAATTAGCAGTAGCAAGTTAATGCATCACAGTTACTTGGAAATCTGATACATATTTGAATCTGTTAAGGTGGCATGTTGAATTCAAAGTTGTATGCCTTTAGAAAAAAATAACTTAAATTTAAGGAAAAAATACTCTATATATTTTTACAAATCTGGTGTCTGTACACCCAAATAATGGGATTGAATTTGTAAAGAATGCTCTTAAGCCTCTGGACTTGCAAGATTTTCTCCTCTATGTGGTTATGTTAGAACTGGGGGACGTAGCAGGGGGCACTCTTCTCTGTGATCCAGGTCTTGATCCTTCTTTCATTTTTTTTAATATACCTATAAAGTTGTATTCTAATTTGTACTGTAGTGTATTTTTTGGGGAGGGGGTGGATTGTTGGGTGGTGGGGGGGGGGGGGAAGAGACAGGCATGGGATGTAAACCATTATATCTGTAATCAGACGGTTTCTTTTGACATTTGTATTATGATATTTATTATTACTGCATGTATGGAATACAATTAAATAAAATATTTAAAAAGTAGTCTTAATGGATGACTGAACAAACTGCTCTTTACATTTTAAAGCTCAGAGTAGGTCAGCTCAATTTCATGATTTAAGTATATTTTGCTCAAAACTATACTAAAAACAATTCCGAATGAACGAGTCTGTGCTGTTGCTATACCAATAATAGCTCACATTTAAATACATTCTGATGAAACTATATTGTACTAACATTTATAAACCTGATTTCATCTTGTATTATAATAGATTATAACCAAATTTTTGAATTTCATACTTTAATTCTTAATGAAAATTTGAGTACATTTTGCTTAAGTATTTCATTTAGCAGATAGTTTAGTTAAGAAATCATCCTTAACCATTTGTTTCAGTGGAGTTCCTGTTAGGATTATGGCAACAGTAGTAATAATAAAGATTAACAGAGATGTATAATTAGGAAGGTTCAATCATTAGGTGTGAACATTGAAGTGGTAAAATGGATTCAACAGTGGCTGATGGGAGATGTCAGAGAGTGGTGGTGAATAATTGTTTGTCAGGTTGGAGGCCAGTGACTAGTGGTGTGTTTCAAGGATCTGTACTGGGTCCATCGTTGTTCATTATATACATTAATGATCGAGATGATGAGATGGTAAATTGGATAAGTATGCAGATGATACTAAAATAGGTGGTGTTGTGGCTAATGAAGAAAGTTTTAAAAGCTTGCAGAGAGATTTGGGAAAATTAGAAGAGTGGACTGAAAGTTGGCAAATGGAGTTTAATGCTGACAATTTGGTAGGACTAATCAAAATAAGAAAAACATGGTGAATGATAGGGTGTTAAAGAATGCAGCTGAACAGAGAGATCTAGGAATAATGCAGGTGGAATCTTAGTTGGATAGTGTAGCGAGGAAGGCCTTTGGAATGCTAGCTTTTATAAATCAGAGCATAGAAAATAAAAGTTGGGAGGTAATGTTAAAATTGTACAAGGCAGTGGTGAGGCCCAATTTGGAACATTGTGTTCAGTTCTGGTCAACAGATTGTAGGAAGGATGGGAACAAAATAGAGAGAGTACAGAGATTCACCAGAATGATATCTGGGTTTCAGCATATAAGTTATAGAGAAAAGTTTAACAAGTTAGGTCTTTATTCCTCGGAGCGTAGGAGGCTGAGGGGGGATTTGATAGAGATTTCTAAAATTCTGAGGGATGGAATAGATGTGGATATTTAATACCTTCCCCAAGAGTTAAGGGGAAAAAGCTTAGGTGAAACAAAAGAGGGAGTTTCTTTTCTCAGAGAGTGGTGTCAGTGTGGAATGAGCTTCCAGTGGAAGTAGCGGAGGCAGGTACAATATTATCTTTTAAGAAAAAATTAGATAGCTATATGGATGGAAAGTGTATGGAGGGTTATGGGCAGAGTGCAGGTCAATGGAACTAGAAGAGTGTTAAGAGTTTCGGCACGGACTAGAAGGGCTATAATGGCCCATTTCCGTGCTGTAATTGTTATATGGTTATAATGACATCATTAATTTGAAAGCTGAGTTTACAGAGGGCAAACGATACCAGAATCTTACATTCAACAAATATAGCCATGATGTAAGCCCCATAAATAACCTCCTCTGTTCATTTATTACTGCCAGTTTGTTCCAAAAGAGCCTAAATGGCCCCTTGAGAAAGATCATGATCAACTCCATGAGTGCAAAAACTGGAAATTCAGGGAGGAATAGTCATTATCACTATTTCAGTGGGCAAATGACGACGGCAGCAAATGTAATGCCAAAATTAGGTTATATTACTTCATTGTTTTATTCATTAGGGGCCAGTCACCTCATAAATGCTTATTAAGATAAGCTCAGTCAACAGAAAAGAAGGAAAAGGGGCTGTTGGAACCTGTACATATAGCACACAAAGCTTATTAAGTTAACAAAAAGCACAGCGGTCACTAAAAATGGGACTGGATTGCTCGAGCTTATGTCAGCATGTTTAAGGGAAGATTAGTCAGTCAACATACATTTTGTCTGGGTCATCCAAGCTCCTCTTTTACACATTTTGTAATTTAGGCTCTCTCTCTCCCTCCCTCCCTCCCTCCATCTGTCCCTCTCCTTTTCTCCAACTTCCCACTTCCTTCCCTCTCCATTCAGATCCATCTTTGCTACATAAGGAACACTGCATGACCACTAAGCCTCTCCAGCACTTGTGTATTAAACTACAATCACAGCATCTGCACACTTTCTTCTTGTTTAATTCCTCTTTTACACATTTCCTTTTTTAAAAAAAGTCACAAGTGCCACACATTGTCTACATTCCTTCCTGTATGGCAGAGACAGATGGGAATTTACATTCCTTTGTGGATTAGTATTTAAAAGAGAACATCTTGTATTATAAACAAAATGGCACACTTATCCATGTATGTGGGCAGCATTGTATACCCAGAATATTTCATTTACTAATCAGCTGGTATGCAGGCTAGGATTCTTCACTTACCTCCCTGCTCCATACAACCATTACTAAGTGGGAGTAGTCATGTTAATGGGCTAGGATATGAGACCCTGACTGAGTCTAAATGGTTTCACTGCAGCTCCTGCAACTAGAAATATTTTATAAAGGATGGCAGTAAACCACTTCCACTAAATTACAATTGGCCAGATTTCTGCCCAGTGCACAGCACTTTAATTTTCTGTCTACAAGTATCAAAAGACAAGTATCAAAGGCCTAGTGAATTTTTAAAAATCCCTCTCTTTAAAAAAAAGTACACCATATCTTGGATATGGATGGCCGGGGGCATTCACTTTGTGCCACAAGAGGTGAAAGTCTGGGACAGACAAAAGCAAAAGCATTTGCCAAGAATTTTTTTTGCTTTTAAAAAGGTGAGAAGGATGTACCATAAACTGGCAGTCACTGGCCAATGAGTTTAATCTTGGTTGTTTCAATCCTTGAACGTTTATTGTAGATGGTTGTATTCAATAGCTTCATCCACTGGTTGAAACATGCTGGCTCCAAACATGGATGTGACTGTGTCCAAGCTTTTTTTTAAATTACAGGTCCTATTGTTAACTCAACAAATTTGCTAAGCAGGCTGCTTTGATCTGGGGAACAATGGATCAGTAATCCCATTACTGTGTCTACTATTACCTTACAGAATTCTATATTATCTCTGAGGTCTATTCATGACATTTCATTGAATCCTGGAATGCTTGTATCCAACAGTTTCCTATATTTCTAGAAGTAGGAATTAATTTCTAATCGGTTACCATAATCTGTCAGTTACCAGGCATCAATTTACCAATTGGTATGAAACTAATTGGTATTCTAGCCACACAACTCTGATCTTGTCACTTTAGCTCTCTGCTCTCCCTGAGCCAAAGCAGCCCCCCCCCCCCCCCACCTCCAACTAAAAGTTTTCCCACTGTCCCTTCAATCACTTTCTCCAACTAATCCCCCAAGAGGTGGTCCAGGGTTGTGCTTTCTATTGTTGTAAGACTCATGAACCTTTCTTGGGTACACAACAAATTCATCCCCCAAGCCCTTTGCACTGTGGGTGCCCCAGTCAACACTGGAGAAGTTCAAATCTCCTAGTAACACACCCCTATTAATCTGACAGACCTCTACAATTTCTCTGTACTTCCATTACCCCAATTTCCATCGACCATTGAATAGTCTGTAATATAGCCCATTCAAAGTAATCATTCCTTTATTGTTTCTTACACACAACTTCACTGGATTATCCCCGGAGAATATCTTAAGCGCTGCTGTAATGTTTTCCCTCATCAAAAAGGCAGTCCACTCCTCTCTTGCCTCACCTCTATCACACCTGTGAAATTTGTACCCTGGGACATTGAGCTGCCAGTTTTGCTTTTCACTCAGCCATGTTCCTGTTATGACTAGAATATCAAACTTTCCCAAGCCAATCTGCTCCAGAGTTTGTTTGTCCTACCCATTAAGCTTTTTCAATTAAATAAATGCAGTTTAAGCCACCAGCCTTTCCACTCTCTGTTAAAATCCTGCCTATTCTGTCTATTAAACATTCACTCTGAGTACAAGATTAGCCCCAACTTCTCATCTGCTTAATCTCCTCTCTTGGCCCCACCCCCTGCCAATGTAGTTTAAATCTTCCTGAGCAACATTAGCAAATCTACCTGCCAGGATAATGGTTCCCCTGAGGCCATCTATCCAGTTTTCCCAAAGGGGTCTTTGCTGGTACTCCACACTCAAGGGTCAGTGCTGGCATCCAGGTAATTTCAAAATTCCCTGGACCAACAGTATCAATCTCTTCTTTGTTGATCCCCAATTCTGAACATTGTTAGATATAATGCTGAAATTCTTAGAAATCATAAAGAAACTGTTACATTTCTTGATGTTAATCTTCAGACCAGCTTTTTGCCCCCCACAATCCTAAAGTTGAATCACATGCAAGCAAACAAATTGCTAACCTCAGCACTGCCATTAACAAATACCAAGGTGGTACACCTGATATCAGTCATTAAGATTAACACCCCAACCAACTTTGCAAATGTACAAATTAGCACACACATTACCCAACTGAATGAAAGCAGGTCTCCTTGCTCTACTAATAGGAGAGCATTCCCTCAACAACTCCAGGCAAATCTGCATAAATATCAACAACAATCTGAATAAATTCAGGACCTAACCAGAATCTACTGAGAGCCACATGCCTCACAGACTCAAATGCTTTAGTGTGATCTATAAAGATAGTCACAAAGTCCTCAAGATGTTTATTGGCACCTACTATGAGACTGTTCAAGATACCAATGATGTCATTACAACCAGATGTCTCAGCAATTGCTAATTTTTGATGTTGGAGCAAAATCTTCCTGCAGTTCAGGGTAATCTGTCCCTCTTGTGCAGGTTACCTTTACCCAGTTCCTGAACCACACATTCATCTTTCCATTCCTAACATCACTAGCACATGGCACCAGAAGTAATGAAGAAATTACTACCCGAGAGGTTTTATGTTAGTCTCATTCTTAGCTCCCAATATTAATTACCTGGGACCTCATCCCTTTTCCTATTGATGAGATTGATGCAAGTGTGCAGAAAATTCTTGAGAATGTTCTACAAATGTTCAGAGACATCCTCAATCCTGATTTCTTGCTTGGAGCCACAGAACCTTCTGTCTGCCTCTCTATCTCTGGAATCACCCATGACTATCATTCTGCCTGACTCTAACCATCTCTCCTGATCCTATCGGGACTCACCAACGACCTCTTATCCACCAAAAGTTCATCATCACTACACCTCCCTGCACTCAAACAATATCCAAACCGTATACTTGTTACGAGCGGAATTGGCACAGGTGAATCCTGCATTATCTGCCTGTAGACCCCAGAGATACTAGAAGTCTCCATGTTATACCTCATACTGCAGAAGCCAGCATCACTCCGGCCTGAACACAACCCTGACTGCAGTAAACTTGAAATGTTTAATGACCTGTCCTAACTGGTAATTCTGCTCAGCCCTCTCACCAAAGCCTCAGCACTTGTTCCTCAATCACAGCACTTACACTTCAAGCACTGCCACTCCCAAAAATTGTGACCCCAAAAATGATTGGTCTCTCTACAACTTAAAATACACTACTTTCTCACTTTTCTAGTTCTGGCAGAGGGTCCTTAGCCAAAAACATTAATTGCTTCTCTCCCCATTGATACGGACTGACCCACTTTATGCTTTCTGCAGTTTTTGAGGAGAAACATAATAGGCTTAAATCAAATTGAAAGGGGTGGGGCAGGAGGGAGAAAAAGACAAATGAATTAAAAAGATAAAGAAAAAGTTGTCAATTGGAAGAAAACCCTATAATCCAGTTGTATTTATAAACTGTTAGTTGTAGGTGGTCCTTGAAAAATGAATGCACAGATATACAAGCAGAATAAACAAACATTCTTGGCCCAAGTTTAGAGCAACAGTAAATGCACCCACTGGATTCTTGCACAAAGTGTGGGATCTGAAAAGTTCCAAACTTCATGGTTTATTTTCAACCATTGTGACTGTAGCATGACGCAAAGCAATGGAGATGTTAGCTAATCACAGCAATCAACTTTTACAAGTCAATAGTGATGTAATGGTCAAGTTACTGGGGTAATGAGTCAGACACAAATTCAGATCCAACCTCAGCAGTTATGGCATTTGAATTTAGTGCAAAAATAATAGCCTAATTAAACTCACTAACAATAACACAAAAATGCCAATTGTTGTACAAAATCTTCCGGTTCACCAGTGTCCTTTCTGGAAAAAAATCTGCTGGACTTAGTGATTTGGGCTTTATATGCCTCGAGACCCACAATAATGTGACTAACTCTAACTATTGTCTGAAATGGCCAAGCAAGCCATATGAATGAATATAAAGTGCTAAAGTGAAAGAGAGGAAGAGCAAAACTGGATGAAGAACAGATGCTGAATTTGGGCAGAATAAATTTGATCTCACAAGGAATGATGTCCAAAATGGGAGAGCTTTCCCCGGAAATTAGTCAAGCAAGTTTAATAATCAAACTCACAAAGTGCCAAACCCCGACAACACTGTTCTCTGTGTCTCCTGTTCTACCTCAGGACCCACTGACCCACCATATCATTATCCTGCATGGGTAGTGGTAATATGGATACAGGCTGGAAGGAGTAGCCCTGGGAGTACTCAGCAATAACTCTAAACACCAGAAAGGGTCATGGCATCAGGTCAAATATGGCGGGGAAATCTTCCATTTGTTACGTCAAAGACCAGCAGCAATTGATACTCACCAAGACAATGTTTTTTTTGTTAAACAATACCTTGATTAATAATTACTAGCAGCATCTTACTTAAATCTAAACTTAACCCCAATTATGCACAAATATGAGTTGGAGACCATTACTGCTTAGGCACAATTCTGGAGAGTCAATTCCAAAAGCTCAGTCTTAGAAATCCTGTGTTGAAACTCAGAACTTTTAAACTGTTGTTCATAAGTAATTACAAAATAGGTGAAACACTGAGTCATCAGACTGTGATTAACTCACCAATTCTTGTCAAGTTGCTTCCAGAAAAATGTTCTTTCATACAAATGATTGTCCTTGCACAGAGGAAACAAAACTTGCGACTTCCATGATGCTTCCAAGAACCGAGGCAAGGGTTAGACCAAATGACCATTACAATGATCATGATCCAATTAAGCAATTCTCTTGCTGCTTTTACCAAGATCTGGGTCAATCAAAAATGACCATTACAATAGTCATGATGGTTTACTGTCCATTTCAATTCTGTGTTCTTAGATCATTTGCTTGATCAATAGATCAATACTAGTTTCAGTTTCAATATTCCCCCCCCCAAAAAAAAGACTCAATAATCAAATGACTTCTCTCTGAACAGATGTCTTTTTTTCTTGGGTAATCAATCCATTGTTCGAGTTCTTAATTTGTTGCTATATGTGCCATCCACAAAATTTACTGCAGTTAATTATTTAGGAATCTCGTGTAGTATCTCCCAAAGCTATAATAAAACAGAAAATGCTGAAAGAACTCAGCAAGACAGGCAGCATCCATGAAGACAGAGGGTTAATATTTCAGTTCAATGACCTTGCATTGGAATTATGATCATGTTCACAAAATCCTGGTCAATATCTTATTACTTTTAAAATTGACAGTTCCAATATCATCCTCCTTCATTTAGCAGCCACTAACTTGAGGTCACTTAAAACTATACACCCATCAACTTTGTGTTTGCCAAAATATAATGCTTTCTAGTTGAGCAGTACCTCAATTTTAAAATACACATCTTTTAAATACTCAATGCCTCACTCTTCCTCATTTATTCAACCTTTTCCATCCTTAAAACACTCCACGATATCCATTTTCTTACCACCATCTCTGAAAATAATCATTTCCACCACCAGCATCTGTGCCTTCAACTGCCAAAGTCTGGAATTCATTACTCAAACTTTCTTTTCTTTTTAAAATATTTTTATTGATTTTAATAAAGAATGTACAAAAATGTACAATTCAATATATGGATAGTTACACACACTTAATAAGGCATTCAGTTTGACAAAAACATTAATGAATTGTAAATCATATCCATACTCTAAATCAGGGGTTCCCAACCTTTTGGGTCCTCTGTACCCCTTGGGCATTTTTATAGGTTCCCGTGTATCCCTAAAAATTAAGGATTAAAAAAACACAACATTGTGCAATCTGACTGCAGATTACAACACCTTGTACAGTAGTGGTGATTCTCTCAGAACCAATGTACCCCCTGAAAAGTGCAAATGTACCACTGGGGTACATGTACCCCAGGTTGGGAACCCCTGCTCTAAATGACATATTTTATGGATAAAAACTTTAATAACAGAAGAAAGAAGAAAATAGTAAAGGAGAAAGTCAAAATCCTTGCCTAACCACGTCACCAGACGCTATATATTAGTATTTTAAAAAATGAAGGTATAAAAAAAGGAAATAAAAAGTGGAAAAGACAAGTCAGACAATTTAATCATAGTGAAACTTCTCTTCCTTTTATTTCTTTGTAGAGAGGTTTTTTTAAAAAAAGTTTCAATGAACAATATTTTGATAATCTGCCCCAATCTCTCTCCTTCTAGGTGGCATTAAATTTTTGTTGATAACAAACCTGTGAATTGCTGTAGAAAGTTTGCCAACATTAAAAGTGCCTGATATATCCATGATTATTCTTGAGGAAACCTAGAAGATTGATATACAATGTTCCCACTTGGTGGAGCAGTTGGGTCAGATAAGAACCTCCCCAAACTGTTTACAGGAAATGCTTGGTCCTCACCATTTCTCATGGAAATAATCCAATTTAAAAAAAACAAATATTTCATTTTTCTAAATACCAACTGAAAGTGATATTTACAGAAGAAGATATCTTAAATCAATTATCTCACTTATTCGGATGTTATTTTGAATGTAACATACAGATTTTTGCAGTTATTCCTATAATTATTAATAAAGCTGTTATAGTAATTTCATATTTTCCATCACCAAGTTCTTGCATGCATGTTTTCCAACTACCCTTAGCCTGGTTTAATAGACAAGACATTCACCGTAGAGTCAAAAGCCTAGAGTGAAAAAGGCCACTTTAGATTTCACCACACAATTTATCAGCCACCATCCAAAATAAACAAGGGATTGAAGGACTGGTGGCAACTTTTGATAGTTCTGGTAAGATCACATCAATAAGGCTTTATATGGACCTGGGGATTTACAAGAGTGAACACAGACTGATAACAAGAAGTGAATCACAAAAAGAAAATGCACCTATTAGCATTACACTCTTTGGAATGTGAAAGGAGACAATTTAATCTGTTTTCAAGATATTGAGAGGAATTAATAGGGAACTAATGATAATATCACCAAATAAGACAAACAACCAGTTAGATAATTAGTACCATTCTAAATGATTGTCAGAAAATAAAGGGAAACTGATAGGGAAGTCTAGAACTGAGAGGCCACTGTCTAAAATTGTAGTAGATAGTTCATCATGCAAAGGTTTGTAACTTCCATAAATAATACATGAAGCATCAAAAAGAAATAAGAGCCCTTTAGAGACACAGGTAGGGAAAATTATAACAAAGAATATATATGCACATTCCTGGCAGGGCATGGCTCTGACTGGCAATGGCCAAATTAACAATATATTGCAAGAAGAAAAACAGATAAGAGGGCAGATCTGGGTCAACAGATGTCAATGCAGACGAGGGAATCAGAATCTACTGTCATGAACAAGTCACGAAATTTGGTCTTTTTGTGGCAGCATCATTGAGATTATAAACCATCTTACAACAATAGTATACACAAAAAGTAAGGCAGTGTCTTTGGTTCATTGATGGCATTTCCACTCCCTCAGAACCCTATTCATGGTGTGACAGAGTCACAAATGTCCAAGTCCTGGAGAAGACTGGAAGTACGGATCACTACTCAATCATCCGCGCACGCCACCTGCGGTGGGCTGGCCATATTGTCCATATGGAGGACAGCCGATTGCCTAAAGATGTCCTCCTCGGTTGGCTACCAAATGATCCCCGCTCGGTGGGCCGCCCACGTCTTCTCTACAAAGAGATAATCAAGCGTGATCTCCAATCATTCCACGTCAACCATACTGACTGGGAGGGCCTCGCAAAAAATCACACTGCATGGCGTTCTGTGATTCGCAGTGGCACATCACAACATGCCAACAACTACAAAAAGTTATGAGGGTAGAAGAGCTACAAGGCACCGTGTTCATCTTCGTTCACGAAGGGATGGGCCATGACGATGGCAGTGGGGAAAAAATGCTGTCCTTGTGCCATGGAGGGCTCCTGTACCTTTTTCCCGACGGTAGCAGAGTGATGGAGTGGGGGTCTTTGAGGATAAAGGCTCCTTTTTTTAAGACATCACCTTGTGTAGACATTCTCGATGGAGTGAAGTCTGGTGCCTGTGATGTCGCAGGCCGAGTTCACAACCCTCTGGAGTTTTTTTTTCTTCTGCTAAGATTTGGTGCTTCCATATCAGATGTAACCAGCAGAAAGAGGCCCACATATAGCTGTAGAAGTTTTTGAATCTTCGGTTACATACCGAATCTCCTCACACACCTCACAAAGTACAGCTGCGGACGAGCCTTCTTTGTGATTGTATCAGCAAGCAGGTTCCACGAAAGGGTCCGTGGCATGGATTTTAGTTTAACTCTTACTACTACACAGAATTGCATTAGCCAATCAGTTATTTTAAAAACTATTTACATCGAGCAACAATGATTTGGATACGCTGGTTTCAGATAGAAGCTGGTGACTCGTGAAAAATAATGTCAAATTTAACTGGTTCAACGTTGGAGACTGCAGATGCTGGAATCTGAGACTAAACGCAACCTGCTGGATCCGTTGAGTTGTGTTTGGTTTCATGTTAGCCGCATCATTGATGTTGGCAGCACAGTCCGTTAAATAGGGTACCACTGACTGCAAGGGATAGGTTGGGATTTTGCAACCAAAACCTATTGGTCGTCTCCGCAGCACCAGTTGATACTACACAAAGGGAAGTTTCTTCTTTTAGTAAAAGATCTCTTTGTTCAATGTTTTTGAATGGGCTGCAATTCTGCACTCTCTCTTCATAATAAATCAGGAATGTAAAGAACTTAGTGGCGTCTGCAATGGTACCCCGATGGATCGTTTGGTGTGGTCTAACCAGCTCCACCAATCTACGTCCAAACTCCACTTTTCCCAAACAACAGCGAACAACCGAAAAGTGACACCAAAAAAACCCCCAAACCGTGCACCCTAAACTCTTCGAGTTTGGACAGAATTCTTGATGGAGTTCCACTCATTTTAGCAGCATCACATTTCGATAGGGAATGAGTGAAGTGATTTTAGACGGAGGAGGGCATTGAAGCCTCGAAAATAAGTGACGGAATTGGAAGCATTTGAAAAACATGCTCGATGGGAGGAGCGCGGAAAGAAGGGTGCACACCTGGGCGGGAGTGGTGAGGGCTCACGTTGTACGGTTGGCCACAATCTCACTTTACAACTTTCACTAGAAAACAAAACCCCAAAGTTCAAGAACTTTTCTGCAAAACAAGTTTCTTTCATGAAAGAATGTCGATTTCCAAAGTACGTCAACTGCTTCTAATGACCCCCACTCCCCCACTCAACTGAGCGAGCTCGGGAGACCCCGCTCCCCCGGCTCCTCGCACTGTTGGGCGGAGTTCCCACCGCTGACGGGCGGGCGTGAACCTCGCGCAGCCCACGCTCTCTCTTCATGGGTCCTTGAATGAGTGACGCGCCCAGGCGAGGGCGTATAAAGCGGCGCAGGGCGCCGAGCTGCCGCACCATTGGGGTCAAACTTGCCAAGTGTCGAGAGTCGTGGCCGAGCCTTGCGAAACCAGCCCCTTCATGAGTAACCTGTATAACCTGGATTCGCGCTGCATCTCGCCATGCTTCCCCATGTTTCCCCTCGAGCCGGCTAACTTCTACGAGAGCGGCGGAGTGACCTTGACCAAGCTGGAGCGGGGTATGTGCGAGGAAAGGGCCAGTCTGATCGACTTGAACCCGGCAGGTGCCATCTACGACGACGAGAGTGCGATTGATTTCAGCCCTTACGTGGTGGAGCCGGTGTCGGGCTCCCAGCTGGAGCTCTATAACGACGACCTGCTGGCAGACCTGCTCGCCGGTCCCAATAAAGCGGACAAGCCTCAGTCCGAGTATGGGTACCTGTCCCACGCAGCAGCGAGTCCGATGATGAACTCTGTCGCCGGATTATCCGCCTCGGCAGGTCACCCCTCGGAGAGGGATCCGTTCGCGGCTCAGCTGCGCAACAGCTACGATCAAAGACTGGACTTATCGAAGGTGGTGGTGAAGGAAGAAAGGGAGGAAAACCTGGAAACTCCACTGCATTCCCAGATCGCAGCCTGCGCTCAGACCACCGTGCACTTGCCCACCGGGCAGCCGACCCCTCCGACCAGCCCCGAGCCCAGCTCGTCGAGCTCCCACGGTCGGTCGGTCTCTGCCAAAGAAAAATCCAAGAAGTCCGTGGACCGTCAGAGCTCCGAGTACCGACAGAGGAGAGAGAGGAATAACATCGCCGTGAGAAAAAGCAGAGATAAAGCGAAGCGACGCAACGCAGAAATGCAGCAGAAACTCATGGAACTCAATGCAGAGAACGATCGCTTGCATAAAAAAATCGAGCAGTTGTCCAGGGAGCTGGCGATCATGAGGACCTTTTTTGAGCAACAACCCGAGGCATCTTTCCTCAATGCAAGTTCAGACCGTCGGTGACTGGAACAGAACTTTTAAAAAAAAATAAGCCTCATACCTCAACCAAAGAATCAATAATGTGTAGCAAATACTGTGAACTTAGAAAATTGCAGATTTTACTCTCCTTTTGAGTTCTGAACTCTTGAAATTTGTTGCAGACTGCCTTAAAAAAACTTTGCCTTAGCAACAAAGGTTAAACGTTCCTTAAATTATTTTTTTATAATTCTTGATTTTTCTATACTTAATCCAACTAGAGTACATTTATATGCAACGATTTTAAACTTTATTTTTCACATTAGTCGGAACGGTAGCGAGCGGATGGTTGACGTTTGTTTTGTAACTGTATTTTAATTTTTATTAAATACGTCAAGTCTATTAGTTTGTTCAGCGTGTTTGTTGAAAGACTGGGTTGGGCCAAGGAAATAAAAGGTGAATGGAAAGTTTTCGGGAGACAGTATCTCCTGCGGTTTGCTGAGTCATGCTGTGATTGAGAAAGCACGTGAAGAGATAACGCGGTCCCAAGTTCTTCACCTGCACAAGTTCATGTGAGCACGTGACCGGCAGGACTGCACTTCCGCATCGCCACTTGTCATGAGATGAGTGTGATTTCCACAGATTGGAATTCACCATCGCATTGAGCAAAAGTCTAAGGTTCACCTTTTCATGTTAAATTCTTGTGCATTATCTAGGCGAGTCGACTGCACTGACCAAACCAGATACAATGGCACACCCTAGTTTAATGCCACCAGTTTTAACTGGCGTGCGGGTTTGATTTTTTTTAAAATGAAGTCAGGAATAAAGTTTAAAAACAAAATTACTTGTGCAAACTGTGGGCCAAGATCTAACTGCCATCCTCCGGACTAGGTTCATTTTTCTAAATTCAATGCAAGTTTTCATTCTATTTAAAACTATAGAAATTGTGTTTGAGCTTGTCTTCCAATAACTAGCAGCCCAGGTTTAAAATGGTAGAGTTTTAAAAATAAATCCACTTATTTTGATACTGGAGACTATTCTATAAATAAGAATTGGGTAAATTAGTCAAGACTGAGAGACATCAATACAGAACAGACTCTGCCCAACTCGTTCTCAGCCCATCAGATCAATATCTGTTCAAATATCCTTTGAATGTTTAAGTATGCTCTGAGTGAAAATATGCCCCTGTGGATCCCTCAAATCTCTCCTGACCAGATCTTGAATTTTCTACCCTAAAAGAAGTTAATCATCCACTTTATCCATGGCCTTTGTGATTTTATAAATTGCTATAAGGTCACCCTTCAGCCTCTTTCACTCTTGGAAATGAGGATGCAGCCCATCTTACTACTTGTAGCTCAAGTCCTGGTGAATCTTCTCTGCACCCCTTCCAAATTATTAAAAGCTGGGTGACCATAACTGCACACATAATATACAACCAAATCAAGAGTACCCAACATTTGTACTCCATACCCCAAATGCGTCTTCACGCCTGGGTCTTGCCAAAGTAGAGTTGAATTTTATTTGCCACTCCTGCATCCACCTCATCAATCCTTTTTTAAATATAGATGTTCTTATACAGTCAACTACACCATGTTCAGTATGCTGCCATCCAAATCATTCATCTTGACAACAAACAACACTGGACCAGCACTGACCCCTGTGACACCACTGATCACAAGGCCTCCACTATTACCCTTGCATGCCTTACAGTAAGCCTGTTTTGAATCCAACAGGCCAGCTCACCTTGGAGCCGATGTAATCCAACCTTCCAGACTGTCTTGCCGTGTGGAGGATAGAGACTTGCTAAAGTTGGTATTTACTGTATACATCTATGTTCAATGCCCTGCCTTCGTCATCCTCATTGTTACCTCTTCAAATTTAACATGCATCCAAGATGGGGTTGAGTTGCTAGCACAAAACAAGGAAACATCACTAAAATTACACTAATCAAATTTGTGAGATATGATCTGTCCCACACAAAGCTATGTTGACCATCCCTGCATGGTAGGTCCTGTCAGTGCTGCTTTCTGTGCATCATTAAGGAAGAGGTGAAGGGTTGGGGGTATCAAATGGAGAGGGTATCTTGTGGGTGAAATGTGTGGGTAAGTAGGTGGATGGAACCAGGAGGAGAAGGATGAAAATGGGTGATGGGGCTGAAGGGCATTGGAAGGAAAAGGTGGAGGTGGGGGGGGGGGGTTGAAACACAGAAGGTAAGGGTTACCCAAAATAGGACAATTGAGTTGTGGACAACTCAGGCAGAATATGAAATATTGTCCTCTAGTTTGTGCTTGGCGTCAATGAGGAGAAGGCAGAAAATGAACAGGTTGGTTTGGGAAAAGGAAGGGGAGTTGAAATGGTATGAAATTGAGTTTGGGAAAACCATTGCAGCCAGAAAGTACATGTTAATCTGTGCCTCATCTGAAAGGGCTGTTTCGATGAGGTGGTGAATGAGGTGTAAAAACAAACTTGCCTCCTGTTGTAGGAGTAAGTAGCAGAGATCAAAGAGAGGTTGGTTGGGAGGGATACAAGGACCAGGGGGTCAAGCTGCTGTGGAAAGCAGAAAGGTATGAAGAGGGGAACATGTAACAGTGGGTTCCTGCTGCAACTGGCTATAATGATGAAGAATAATACGCTGGATGTAGAGCCTCGTTAGGGTGAAAGCTGAAAAGGGAATACGGGAATTCTATCTGCATTGTTTAGAGAGGTTGGTGACAGCAGATGTCTGGGAAATATGAGAAAGCGCTCACTAATCCACAATATACGGGGTGACATTTCCTGAAAAACAAGGGTATTTCAGATGTCCTGGAATGGAACCACTCATGTTGAGGATAGATTTGGTAGAGACTATGAAACTAGGAGAAAGGAGTATCATCATCCTTGTAAGAGACAAATTGCAAAGAAATGTGGTTGAGTTAGCTGTGGGAGTCAGTGGGATTACAGTATAAAAAAGTAGATAGTTTGTGTCCTGAGATGAAGACTGAGTGATCCAAAAAAGGAAATGTCAGAAATGGTCTATGAATTTGACAGCAGGGTGGAAGTTAGTGGCATTGGAGATAAAATTTGAGTTGCATATGGGTGCAAGAAGCAGCATCAATGCAGTTGTTGATCTAACTGAGAAAGAGTTGGGGAATGGGGTACCAGAGAAGACTTGAAATATTGGTTCCACATAACCAATAAATAAGTAGATGCAAGTGGTCATGGCTACACTTTTAATTTGTAAGAAGAGAAGTCAAAGGAAAAGTTATTCAGGGAAAGAACAGTTCTGTCAGGCAGATGAGAGTGTTGGTGGAGGAGAATTGGTTTGATTTTTATAGCAGAAAGACATGAGGGTTTAAAGGCCCTCCTGATGGGTTTGACGGTGCATAAAAACTAGACATCCATAGTAGAGATGAGGTCATGAATTGCAAGTTGTCAAAATGGCGAATGAATGCAAAGTATTCCAGATGTAGCTGGGAAGGGACCAACAATGGAGTTGATTAGTTCAGCGGGGCAAGAGTAAGCAGAAACAGTGGGCTTGCCAGGACCGTCCTGTTTATGATCTTTGATAAGAGAGAGTAGCAGAAAGTGTAAGGTTGGGAATTTACCATTCCAACACTTCACTGATTGGCCTCCTGTCTTCAATTTGTGCTTAACCAAAATAATATTGCCTCCATCTTAACTTGCACTGACTCCCAGTCATCTATACCCACTGTTCTCATGGCTCTGGCTTCCTATCAGCAAATAGATCAATTTTAAAAACACATTATGATGTTCAGAATTCTCATGGTATCGCCTTTTAAACCTTCAGAAACTCCTTCAGGCCTCTTCTTGTCCTGCATCCAAGTGGGGGAATGTCTAAATGAAGATATTTTAAATTAAAAAAAAGCAATGTTACAATTAAAAATAAGCAACAAGTCAAAGTAAATTAATATGAATAGTTTACATAAGAATATTAATATTCTAAGTTCAATGGTGTGTTGAAATGGAGAAATGTGAAACATCAAAGACGAGATTATTAGCAGTGGAAGCTGATGCCAATTAGATAGTATGTTCAAATAAACTGGAATAATCTCTAGATGGGAAAAATACAGGAAATTAGTGCTAGGTCTTCAAATAATAATTTAATTGAGACAGCACTTACAGAAAGTGCTCTTTGTCAAAAAAGAACAGCCATCCTTGATTAAAAAGTTAAGGAACAATATAAAACTAAAAAAAATATATGGAAAGGTGCAAGCTAGAAAAAACCCTAGTGTCCAAGAGAAAATCCAAAAGAAAATGAAAGGCAGGTAGTGAGGGAAATAAAGGTATGAAAATAATAGTTGCAAGCCCATATCTAAGTCAACAAAGGTTAAAATGAAATAATAGTAAAAACTATTTTGAACTTAAGATGGCTTGTTGAAAGATTATAATGTTGGTATTGTTAATGAACAAAATTAAGTATCAGCTATGTTGATTAACTGCATTTTTTAGAACAACAGAAGAAAATGCCACCTTGACTAATAATACTGAATAAGGGAGGGTGACTCATCAAAAGTGGAATATCAGTAATAAATGAAAATAATGGCACTGAAGGATGTATATATATCTACACACACACACAAAATCTATATATGTAGGTGTGTGTGTGTATTTTGTATGCATATATAGCGGCACTGCCAGAACTGTTGCAGCTCTGCATGGGCTTTGAACGATCCACTGAGGGAGCCAACTGTGGTTTTTATTTGTGATCCTGCAACCTCAGGTTCTGCGCCCAAGATGGCAGTGCTTATTAATCGAGGGACTGCTGACTCCAGGGAAGCAGAGGACTGAAGCAGGGCACCAGAAAACTGGAAGACTAACCCCCATCTGAGAAGAAGCAGAAAAGATGACCCATGGGACGGTGACAGCAGAGGTGGACCAGTAAGGGGGCTCTGCAGCGGGTTGATGGCAACTTGAAGCGAGGAACCCAAAGAAGCTGCAGGCTGCTGGAGATTGCTGTCGGGAGACTGGCGCCGGGCTGCGGACTGGCTTAATCTGGCTGGAGGGGGTACCAGGTATAGGAACCAGGATGCGAGGAGGTGCCGAGGAATTGAAGGTTCCCTGACCATGCTGGAAGTTCAGATCTGGAGCTCGGGTTACCAATGGTTTGGACTGGACTTTATGTGGCTGTGGGGGCTGCAGAAGTGCTGGACGCAAATCTACGGACACTCAGTGACTCTTTTTGCTTCTCTTTCTTTGATTATAGGAAATGTAAGAGGCACCTAGACAATTTCTGCTGGTGGTGAATCTGTCTGCCTTGCAGCAGGCAAAAGTGAATTTAATGTAATAGGACACTGTTTTATTACTATGATAATAAACTGAACTTTGGGAAAAAAAGCGTCGCAAACCTCCAGCAATGGAAATTCACCAAAGCAGTGTTATATTTTTCTTTTAAAACAATATATTTATTAGTAACTACTCATAATATGAATACATTAGTCAAATCAAACCCAACTATGTGCGAACGTACGTGCGTGTGTGTGTGTGATACCAAAACCATTACAGCTTAGGCACAATTCTGGAAATCATTCCAAAGTCCAAATCCATTTTTGAAATGCAGACTTTTAAACTGATGCACAAAAGTAATCATGAAGGAGATGTGAGAGATTGAGTGACAGGACTGCTGAAAACTCACGAATCCTTGTTGAGTTTTTTCCAGAGAAATATCCTTTCGTAAGCATGGTTGTCACAACTCCCATTTTCCCTGTGTAGGGAAAACGAAACACATGACTTCCACTATGCTTCCAAAGCCCAGGTACGGGTCAATCAAAATGACCATTACTTTGGCACGATCTGATGCAGTAATTCTCCTTTTCCTGACAGGGAGAATCAGCCGAATTGCCCATTATCACACAGAGTCATTCCTGCTCCATGTTCGATGAGCTCACCGCTGGTCATTAAGTGCTGTTCCTTCAGTGTTCTACACACATGACTCTCTCACCACCTGTGTCCCTGGAAAAAAGCACCCAATGTCCTTTCTCCTCTTCAAAGGAGTGAATTTGGGTACAGCTTGTACTAGCTGTTGCCACCCAGTCTCTCCAAAGTGGTGAATTGTTGCAGCTTGTACTAGCTATTAAAGTGACACTCACATTAAATGAAATGGAAGCCACTGTGTGTGTGTGTGTGTGTGTGTGTGTGTGTGTGTGTGTGTGTGTGTGTGTGTGTGTGTGTGTGTGTGTGTGTGTATGTATAATATATATCTACAGGGGAGGCTGGTAGTCATGGTGGGGAGCTGGCTGATGGAGGACCTCAGTTTTCTTCAGGCTGACTTCCAGGCCAAACATTTTGGCAGTTTCCGCAAAACAGGACGTCAAGCGCTGAAGAGCTGGCTCTGAATGGGCAACTAAAGCGGCATCGTCTGCAAAGAGTAGTTCACGGACAAGTTTCTCTTGTGTCTTGGTGTGAGCTTGCAGGCGCCTCAGATTGAAGAAACTGCCATCCGTGTCTTGGCTGCACCATTTCATCGGATGCAAGGATCGACAACGAGATAGACAACAGACTCGCCAAGGCAAAAAGTGCCTTTGGAAGACTACACAAGAGTCTGGAAAAACAACCAACTGAAAAACCTCACAAAGATTAGTGTATATAGAGCCGTTGTCATACCCACACTCCTGTTCGGCTCCGAATCATGGGTCCTCTACCGGCATCACCTACGGCTCCTAGGACGCTTCCATCAGCGTTGTCTTCGCTCCATCCTCAACATTCATTGGAGCGACTTCATCCCTAACATCGAAGTACTCGAGATGGCAGAGACCAACAGCATCGAATCCACACTGCTGAAGATCCAACTGCGCTGGGTAGGTCACATCTCCAGAATGGAGGACCATCGCCTTCCCAAGATCGTGTTATATGGCGAGCTCTCCACTGGCCACCGTGACAGAGGTGCACCAAAGAAGAGGTACAAGGACTGCCTAAAGTGCATCTTGGCGCCTCACTTCAGCGGGCAGCAACCTCCTTTGAAGAACACTGCAGAGCCCACCTCACTGACAAAAGACAAAGGAGGAAAAACCCAACACCCAACCCCAACCAACCAATTTTCCCTTGCAACTGCTGCAACCGTGTCTGCCTGTCCCGCATCAGACATCAGCCACAAACGAGCCTGCAGCTGACGTGGACATTACCCCTCCATAAATCTTCGTCCACGAAGCCAAGCCAAAGAGAAGAGATATCTACAGGGATATTTTACAAGGACACAGTATTCTCTCAATTCAGCAACTATTCTTTAGATTGACTAACATTATTACATAAGAAAGTGAAAAGAAGGAAACAAGAAATTATGGAAAGTTAGCCTAACACTTATTTTTCGGAAACTTTTGGAGTTTATTACTGAGAACAATTCAGCAACTGAAAAAAAAAACTGCTGATCAGAGAAAAAGCTACTGTGGAGCCTGCTAACCAATAGGCGTCCTGACACAAAAAAATGGCGGTCGAACGTGGTGATCCTGGAAGGACCACACCAACTAAATGGTCTTTCTCCCTGGGCCACAGACCGCACGGCAGGAAATGAGCACTGACGGGAACACCAACCAATTGGCAGCTGGCAAACACGTGATGTCATTTCTGCCAGAAGTGGTGGGACTACTAGGGCCAGCAGGCCTATATAAGGCAGGGCCATCCATTCAATAAACCAGTACCGACTGTACCTACTTCGTGTATGTCTTACTTCAGCGCCCTACTGTAGCAGGTGCTATACACTACTATGAATTTTAAAATATGTACCTGTATGAATATTTTTGAAGAGGCGTCTAAAATGATAGACAGGGATATAACCTGCAGAAGTTGATAAAGTCTCATTTGAGGGATTGGAAATTAAAATTGAGAATTAAAGCCTAATGGTAGACATGGCTGGGAAATTGGATATTGAGAGATGCTAAGAAGCAAAACTCAAATTGGAAAGATGTGACTAAACAGTCTGTAAGGATCTGTGTTGAAGCAACTACGGTATTCACCACATTTATAAACTACTTAGATGATATAAAGAAATCTATATTTCTAAGCTAGTAAATGCCAGAGATGGGAGCAATGAAGTTGGAAAGATTAGTTATCAATAAATAATCAAAAGTTTTCTAATACAGCTGTTAATAATTTTGAAAAGTGGTACAATTATGAAGGACAATTATGTAAGTGGTAATACAACAGCAACCTGCAAACACCAAAAATAGTTTAAATTATTTCATTTTCAAGTAGAAATTAAAAGAATACCAAATATTCCATTTGTTATAGGTTATTCATCTGCAATGATATACCGTAATTGAATAGCTGACCATGTCAGGGAGGGAACAAATGATGTACCTCTAATCTTTGGATCCAAATTTGGAGGAAGGATGTGGCAGAAATCTAACCAGACCTGGGAAAATATCCACACAGTGAAAAACGTGCAAAATATCTTGTGTCAGGTGGAGATCTTTTGCTGTGATCTTTTAGATCCCTACATGTATACAATATAAATAAAATAATGCACTACATGTGGAAAATAATTATTTATTTACAATACACGAGATTGATAAATATGTAATACAATAATATAAAGCATCCATTATAAAGTATAAAACATTTAACTATCACAGTTACGAATGTTGATGGGTGAGAATTTAATTTTTATTGAGGCTGATTTACCAACTGAAGCAGACTGATTTCTTCCAGTCCAATCCAAATTGCTGGATGATTTGTTACTGAGCGGACAAAGCAGCTGAGAGGCCCCACCTCCTTTCCAAGAATACCGTCTACTTCGTAACCCTATCATGGTGGTTAAGTAACAAAATGAACATTATAAAAAGCATGCAATACTCAAATAATAATTGAAAAGATCATTATAAATTAGAGTAAATAGTTTAAAATATTTTATAAAAATACATACACACACACAAACACCTGTATAATCAATATAAACCTTTTCACTTGTATCTTTTTATATATTTACATTCAAATGGTGTACTGTACAATAAAATATAAGAGGGTTTGTTCATGCGGAATAATTGGTGGGCTTGTTCTAGCTTTCCCAAAGGACAGCCGGGTATCCTACAAGGGCCCCCCATTAGATAGCATTCCCCATGATGGGGTGGTACTGCCTTGGGCACCAAGCTTCTGGTTGTCAGTAAGTTCTGTTGCCAAATTTGCTGTGAATTCAACTTATGATGATTTGGTTGTCAATGCATGATATAACACATTATTGCACGGCTTTTTAAGATATTAAAAGCAAAATAATGATTTAAACAGAGAATGAAAAACTTTTATAAAATTTTAAAAAGATGTAAGAATGAGTCTCCATTCTTAAAAAGAAAGTAGCTTACATCATCAGTGATCTATGTTTTGGATTTTAGACATGGCACAGTAAATTTGGAACCGCAAAGCAATCTTGTGAAATGCCTTTCCCAGACTAATACCTCGAGTTGCCCTACAGATCTTCTTTGCACCTTTCCCTGCTCTTCCACTCTCACCTACCCTTTCATACAGGAATCTGCCTGTTTTTGATTGTATCTTGGCAAAGGGCCCAGGTTGGAAATATTGGTAACCCTTTACTTCCTGTGGATGCTGTGTGACATGCTGCATTTCTCCATTACATTTCTCAATACAACTTTAAAACATTTTCAAGGCAGAATACATTCTTGGGTTGAGGAAGTTGTACATCATTATGTTCAGATATACAGGTTAATAAAGAAAGTAAAGTTCTATGATGCTATGCTGTACAATTTTATAACACTATTGCTAATTCTGTAGTTTGTCTGAATGTTCCAAATTTATGAAATTGCCAAGTGATAGCTTTGGAAAACTCCAGTGATAGGTTAAATCCCTAAATTTCTTCTTTTTTAAATGACTAATGCAATCACTTAGATAATTAACTAAGTTACATACCAATAGCTCTCATTACATAACATTATCATTTCTCTTCTTGTCAGATTCCAACATTGGCATCCCCTTTGTCCCAACATATCACTCACCCCATCCTGTATGATACATCTTCCTCCACTTGACCCTTTCGATTTTCTTTTTGACAGACAGCACGATAACTGGTCAATTACACCCAATTGATCTACAACCCCTGATATGTTTTGAATGGTTGGAGGAAACCGGAGCCCCTGAGAAAACCCACGCAGACATGGGGAGAATGTAAAAACTCCAACATTCAGCATGGGATTCAAACCCTGGTCCTGATCACTGGTGGTGTAACAGCATTATGCTAACTGCTACACCAACTGTGCCACCCTTTTCTTGCATCTCTCCTTCCATCTGTCATTCACCAGTGAATTGCCTCTTTGCCATCCTTCATTTCTCTGTGGTCCACCAATCCCATACTGGCCCAGTCCAACCCTTCCCACCCAGTCCTCCTTCTCCTACGAATGCTGCTAAATCCACTGAGTTCCTCAAGCATATTGTGTGTTGCTGTACATTGCAAAAACATTTCTGCCATACAAAGTGATATTCATAATCTTCAACTCTTGAAATGCATCTAAATTTCACACAAAACTAACTCACCTCTTCATCTCTGGAAGAATGCATCAGCAGGGATGAAATGCTTGATTCCTGTAGCTGTATTGGGAAATAATATACAAACAAAATGTGTCAGACTCACGCATACCTAATGGTATATTCCATTAGGAAGAAGAAAATCTTCATTCATTTTCCATTGGTGTTGACTAAATGACTACCAGATTAACCCTTGCAATTACTTTAAACCTCAGGCTGCTTTATTCAGCATGACTAAACTTCCACTGATTTATTTCCAAGAAATTATCTTAAAATCAAAAGTACTTTCAATTTTTTTTATTTAAAAAGGGAACTTCAGTGAGCAGTGAATGCTGTTTCTGGCAAGAAATCTACTCACCTTTCCCAAAGGCATTGGAATTAATGACAAATTTGTTAGAAGCTACAACTCTCTGTCTGGCATTATTTTCAAAGAAACTTAAAATATTAACACTGTTTGGATCAACATACAAAATCCCAGAGGAACTCAGCAGTTTTCCAGCATCTGCAGTCTTTCTTGTTTAACTCTGTTCGAAATTCAACTTCAAGTTCAAAGACCTACTTTCTTTTGCTCTAGTTAAATGAACTTAAAAGAGAACAGCAAAACCATAGCAAAGCTCTTCTGTCTTCTTAAAAGTACTGGCACACTCAAAAGTACATGTATTTCTTGGCAAGACATGTAGTATTAACACTACTGATGTATTGCCAGATATAACATAATAATATAAAGAGAGAGTTGAGAAATAATGTCACCCAATGTATATGAAGTTCCATTTTATTTAAAATTTCAACATGAATGGTTTTGTTGCTTTCCATTCTTTGTTGTGTTTAATATTCACAATTTCTCCACCTACATCCTGTAATAAATCGAATGTAGATATATCCACAAAGATAGAAGCTTCAACTGTTGCTTGGTCGATACAAACAGGAAAGCCTTCACTATGTGGCTACAACTCATAAGTCCTGGGTCACAATTTCAAGTTAAATCACTGAAACTTAGTAAATGTATTCCTAATGGATGTAACAGTATTTGACACAATGGTATAAGTAATCGAAATTTGACAAAGTTCAACTTTGCGGTGCGAAAAATAATAACTGGTGGTCCACGTACAATAGAAAATATTGTATATTCAAATTGCCTTTATGTCATTCAATCTGATGACTGATCCTATACACAAATTGATTAAAGGTTTGTAGCTTCTGGCTCAAAAGAACCATAAATGATAAGTTAATTGACCACTATAAATTACCCTTTATAAAGGATCATGGGGGAACTGATGGGTATATGAGACAAAATAAACTGCAGAGGGAATGAGACTGGTCAGATTGCTCTAGTGGAGGTAGGCATAGGCCCATTAGGTTCCATCTGTGCGACAATATAAAACAGATGCCTGCCATCAAGCAACAATTTTATGTTAAATGTTGGATCGTCTGGGCCAGGTATAACTTTGCATCTGCTACAGGATTAATCAGTTAATATTTACTTCTGAGAAAGCAACATCAATTATTTTACTGAGATTAAACCAGAAGTGTCGAGATGCTGAAGAAATGGAACAATATACAGAAGTGTGGTATTCCCGATGAAGGGTTCAGGCCTGAAATGTTGATTGGATATTGCTTTCCCTGGATACTGAATGACCTGCTGTGGTCCTTCAGCATTTGTGTGTATTGAATTATTTAACCAAGATTTGTATGCATTTACTTCCATTTAATGTATCAACATTAACCAGTCAGCATTGAACATAACTTGTGTAGAAATTTTGTGGACCTCAGCAAAGGAGTGTTTAATATTTTCAGAGAATCCCAACAAAATTTGTTCTGACATTTATATTGTTAATGTTAAATGTACTAATTTCCAAAAAATCATGAACAACAGTTACCTTAAGTTTTATGGTACTGTGTGGCAGCACAGGACTCTGCAGAAACACTTCCAATTGAATCTTCGTTAGAGGTTTCCCCACAGACTGAGCACATTGATGGCAGTAAAATAGTTCACTGTAACAGGAACAATCGACTTTTAACAGCACGATAAGAAGCCAGTATTTGAATAATGCAACAAAGGAGTGAAGGAGAGACATAATGTCATACAGCATGGAAACTGGCCATTCAGCTCACTGATCAAACAGCATCATCCACATGAATGCCATCTTCTAGCTCATGGGTTGGTGTCACCCGGTGCGGTAAATCATGGTACACCCCATGGACTAATGAGTAACGAGCGGAAGTCTTTTTTGATTTTTTCCTTTAATTACTACTTCATTCTGAAAAAAGTTATTGATATAGGTTCACAAATACTAATTACCACAATATGGTATCTAAAACACCAGAAACATTTGAAAAGCGTGACTATAAAAACACCAGCAGCAACGAAAACAATAGCACATGCTTGTAGCGCGTGGAGACAAAACCACATGATTCAAAGCTTCACTGTAATTGGGTAATAATGACACCTTTGACCAGAGTGCATTAGAAGGTTCAAAAAGTAAATTAGTGTAGTTTTAGCCTTGTAGGTATATTGATACATATAAGATGGGCTTACAAAATATGTTTTTGTTGTTATAACTAGCTTCAGGGATATTTTAATAAAAAATAATAAATTTCTGTTGAAACTGCCCAAAAATTTTTATAGAAAATCATTTTGGTGTCACCTGCTGCAGTCCACACCCCCCACACCTGCTAGTGACACCAGTGCGTGGCCCACAGCCTTGTTTGCCTATATGATTCACATGTTCATCCAGACAATTATTAAATGTTGTCAGTAACTGCGTCCACCATTCTCTCAGGCAATGTATTCCAGGTACTCACTATATGAAAAAAAAACCCTCTAAGATCCTCTTTAAAATCTCTTACCACATTCCCAAAATTCATGTTCTTTAGGTTTATCTACCAACAGTTTCCTGCAGTCTACAGTATTTGCAGCCCTCATAATTTTATAGACAGTAGGCACAATTATCTGGATGCCAGAACTCCGGACCACCTGAGAATCCGGACTTTTCAACAAGTCTCAAACTTTTAAAATTCAGCCATAGATACACAGCAGCATTTTTATTTTTTGTTTAAAACTGCCCATTTTGACAAATGAAGCATATTGTATTTGCCAATGAATTATTCATCCTTACATTTAAATTTTAAAAATACTGCCTGAGAATCTGAAAATCCAGACTGACCCAATCCCTGAGCAGTCAGGATTTTAGGACTACTGTATCTCAATCATACCCTCTCTTAATTTCCTCCTCTCCAGTGAAAACAGACCAAGACTCTCCAAATAACTGTAACTTTCCATCCCAGAGAGGCTGTCATTTTCTCTTTCTGATTTTATCAGATCCATTAGAGGATTCAAATAGCAGGACTCATCTCTGGAAGGAATAATACATAAATTACAGGCCCACTTCAATTTACTGGTGATTACTACCAAACATCCATACTATAAATAACAAAATAATAAATGTACAGAATAGCAACTGAGGTAACTTCAGACATTTACCATTCTGCAGATAGTAACAAAATGAAGATATGAAAATATATTAAGTGGATATTCCCTGAGAAAAATTTGTAATGTAAAATAACCTTCTTTTCTAAACCTTCCTAATGCAAAACAAACCTTACTTTCTCCAAGGCTAGATGAATCGAGCTGAGGAACAGGAAAGGTAAGACCATACTAATGGGGCTGCATTGTAGACTGCCCATTTGTCATTGTGAATTAAAAGAGCAATAGCAGACAGCCGCAGGAAACATAAGGTTGTGATCATTCATCATTCAGAGTCTTGCCATTCGGTGTGGTCAATCATGCCTCTCCCTCCGTCACGATCTCTGACCCTCCGAATTATAGTTGCCTTCCCTGTTCTCCTTCGGTGAAGGCTCCATCTTTGAGCTGAGACCATAGTCGATATTGAGTTCATGATTATACCAGGGAAAAACAGTGAAGTGGTTTCCCGCTGCCTTCTTCAGTTGCAGTGTCCATACTGCACGGGTAACCCTGGCCATTGATCAGCAAATTCACCTGCTCAGAGTTTTTAGTTTTACAATCATAAATTCCAATATGTAGAATCTGCTTGTAAAAACCATCCATCATCTGCAATCCATGGCTTCACCTGACCCTGACTGGGAGGCTAAACAGGTACTACACCTCGGCCAAGGGTTACCTGTAGGCTATCGGACAGAAGGAGCACTTTACACTTCCATTTGCTGAGCAATTGCACAGCACTGACATCAACCTTGCGATAGTGGGAGATTTTAACTTTCCACATATTGACTGGGACTCCCATACTGTAAAAGGGTTGGATGGCCTGGAATTTGTCAAATATGTTCAGGAAAGCTTTCTAAATCAATATATAGAGGTTCCAACTAGATAGTGTAAAACTGGATCTCCTATTAGGGAATGAGACAGGACAGGTGACAGAAGAATGTGTTGGGGAACATTTCAGATCTAGTGATCATAATGCCATTAGTTTCAAGTAAATTATGGAGATGGATAGGTCTGAGCCTCGGGTTGAAATTCTAATTTGGAGAAAGGCCAGCTTTGAGAAAACAAGAAAAGATCTAGAATGCATAGATTCAGATAAGTTGTTTTCAGGCAAGGGTATGCGAGATAAGTGGAAAACCAAAGGTGAAATTTTGAGAGTACAGAATGTATATGTTCCTGTCAGGATTAAAGACAAGGTTATCAGGCATGGGGAACCTTGGTTTTCAAGGGATATTGGGGATCCGGTTTGAAAGAAGAGAGGTGTATAGCAGGTATAGACAACATGGAGCAAATGAGGTACTTGAAGAGTATAAAAAATGCAAGAACAACCTCAAAAAGAAATCAGGAAGAAAAAAAAACCATGAAGTTGCTTTGGCAGACAATGTAAAGGAAAATACTAAGGCTTTCTACAGGTATATTGAGCAAAGGATAACGAGAAAAAAATTGGTCCTCCTGAAGATCAGAGTGGTCGACTATATATGGGGCCAAAGGTGATGGGGAGATCTTAATTTTTTTAAAAATAAGTATTCACTCAGAAAATTGGCAGAGTCGAAGGAAGTAAGGAAAACAGGCAGTGAGGTCATAGAACCTATAGAGATTAAAGAGGATGTGCTTGCTGTCTAAAAGCCAATTAGGGTGGATAAATCCCCAGAGCCTGATAAGATATTCCCTTGGACCTTGAGAGAGGCTAGTGTAGAATTTTCAGGGGCTCTAGCGGAAATATTTAATATATCCTTAGCCATGGGTGTGGTCTTCAGAGGATTGGAGTGTAGTTCACATTGTTCAATTTTTAAAAAAAGGCTCTAAAAGTAACCCTGGAAATTATAGGCCGGTGAGCCTTATGTCAGTAGTTGGTAACTAATTGGAAGATGTTCTAAGAAATGGGATATACAATTATTTGGATAGCCAGAAATTGATTAGGGAGTCAACATAGCTTTGTGTGAGGTAGGTCCAGTTTATTTTTCAAGTCAGTTACAAGAAAAGTTGATGAAGGAAAGGCTGTCGATGTTATTTACATGGACTTTAGTAAGGCTTTTGATAAGGTCCAACATGGGACATTAGTCAGGACGGTTCAGACACTCAGTATTCATGGTGTAGTAGTAAGCTGTATTCAACAATGACTGGACGGGAGAAACTCAAGAGTGGTGGTGGCAATTGATTCTCAGACTGGAGGCCTGTGACTAGCGGTGTGCCTCAGGGATCAGTACTGGGATAGCTGTTTGTCATCTGTATCCATGATTTGGATGATAATGTGGTAAATTGGATCAGCAATTTTGCAGATGACACTAAGATTGTGGACAGTGAATAAAGCTTTCAAAAGGATCTGGACCAGGTTAGGCTGAAAAATGGCCAATGGAATTTAATGCAGACAAATGTGAGATTTTGCATTTTGGAAGGACAAATCAAGAAAGGACATACATGATAAATGGTAGGGCACTGAGGAATGTGGTAGAACAGAGGGACCTGGGAATAAAGATACATAATCCCTGAAAGTGGTATCACAGGTGGATAGAGTTGTAAAGAGAGGTTTTGGCATATTGGCCTTCATAAATGGAAGTATTGGGTATAGGGGTTGGGATGTTATGCTAAAGTTGTATAAGACATTAGTGACGCCTATTTTGGAGTATTGTGTGCAATTTTAGTCACCTAACTTCAGGAAAGATTTCAATAAGATGGAAAGAGTGCAGAGAAGATTTCCCAACTGATCGAAGGTAGACATTGGAAAGAAACTCACCAAATGCTTTTGAACATGATGAGGTAAACATCAGAGGAACCCGTTTCCAAAAATCACCTTCAACAGGATCTGTTCCAGATAGCCTGCGCTACCTCCTCAACATCTGTGATGGTTGCCTATTGCTTAGGTTGTCATCAGCTAGTAATTGGGCAATGTGAGTCTCCCTCGATGACTGAGCACACCGCAGAATAGCAGCCTTAAGCTTGTCGTATGGGAGCTTACCATCAGGAGCCACAAAGACATCCTCAACTTCACAGGCAATCTGGTCTGGAAGATGCTCCACGAGTAAACCATACTAAGTCTTCTGACTTGTCACACTAAGAGCAAAGAATTGCGCTTCGAGGATCATAATCCATGCTGGTGCATTCTTAATGAACAGGGTGGGGGGGGGGGGGGTTGGAGAGGGAGGATTCTTTGCTTTGACTTCACCAATTACTCCTGCAAGGGGTTTATCCTCATCATTATCCATTTTAAATTAAAAGATACTGATCACGCCTAGGTCACCACTTATCTCGCCTTACAAACAAATAAAGACTACACTCACTCCTTTCTTTCAGCACACACCATGAAGTCGACTTTTTAAAAAATTCACTAGACACAAGATTGCATTGTTCAACTCCGCAAACACCACCCAGCTAAACTCCTCTGATCACCCGGGTGATCCTGACACTCTCATCCTCCTCTTCCCTACGCAGGTAATTATTTGACCACAACAGTTTCAGCCCATTACAGAGCACTTGCATATATTCTGCTCCTTCCCCAAGTATAATCCATTTTCTTGCCATGTCATTAATCAACCAAGCATGGAGTTTTAGCTGTTATACTAATACCCTTGTATATCTAACTCACCTTTTTACCTGCCTCTGCACGTTGCACTGTCCAATAGGCTATGAGTTATCTTTTATTTCTCATTTATATTAACATGTGATTGTAGTAAACCCGATGAAGTCCCACGATGGTTGGTACTGAGGATAGCAAGGAAGGCTAGGCTTCAACACAATATAGTTCAGAATGGGCAGAGAATTGGCAGTTGGAATGTAATACTAAAAATTGTGAGATGTTTTTTGATAAATCATGGAAGGGTAAGACATGTACAGTAAGTGGTAGAGTACTTCTAATTTTTGGTCACTCACTTCTGTGCTCCTTTCCCACTCTCACCAGTCCATCTAGGATCTTGCTCGCTAGTTTACCTTTACCACCCCTTCCCCTCCCTGTCAATACCTCACCATCATCCTCCTCCACCTTGTTCCATCTGCCCAATACCCACACACTTACCTTCCGGAGTTTCTTCGTCCTTGGCTCATCCCCTCCACCTATGCTTTCCTCCCTTATCTGGTGCCAGCTTTTACCTGTCAGTGTCTGCTCACACCTATCCCTCTCCCACCTGGCTCCATCTTCACATCAGCCATCCATATCTGGTTGTTCTAACTGTTGTTATGGTTTTCTTTTTCTTTTTGAAAGTACCCATTTGGCTGCAGAAAGCAGGAATTTTGTCACATATGTATATTGTATAATGCATCTGATAATAAATTAATTATCATTACCTTCCAACCTCTATCTAGCTCCTCCCTCTCACATCTCTATACTGGCTACATTCCTTCTATAACGGTAGTTGTCAACCTTGTTTTTTCCACTCACATACCACCTTAAGTTGGATAATCATGTTGAGGAACTTTGGGGGACATCCGATGCGCTCTAGTATTTGCCAAAGCCCTTTCCTGCTCACGGTGTCGAAGGCTTTGGTGAGGTCAACAAAGGTGATGTAGAGTCCTTTGTTTTGTTCTCTGCACTTTTCTTGGAGCTGTCTGAGGGCAAAGACCATGTCAGTGGTTCCTCTGTTTGCGCGAAAGCCGCACTGTGATTCTGGGAGAATATTCTCAGCGACACTAGGTATTATTCTATTTAGTAGAATCCTAGCGAAGATTTTGCCTGCAATGGAGAGCAACGTGATTCCCCTGTAGTTTGAGCAGTCTGATAATCAACATGATTATCCAACTGCACGAAAACCAACAAGGTCGGGTCAGATACAGCAATGAGCTCTCTGAACCCTTCTCCATTAACAATGGCGTGAAGCAAGGCTGTGTTCTCGCACCAACCCTCTTTTCAATCTTCTTCAGCATGATGCTGAACCAAGCCATGAAAGACCCCAACAATGAAGACGCTGTTTACATCCGGTACCGCACGGATGGCAGTCTCTTCAATCTGAGGCGCCTGCAAGCTCACACCAAGACACAAGAGAAACTTGTCCGTGAACTACTCTTTGCAGATGATGCCGCTTTAGTTGCCCATTCAGAGCCAGCTCTTCAGCGCTTGACGTCCTGCTTTGCGGAAACTGCCAAAATGTTTGGCCTGGAAGTCAGCCTGAAGAAAACTGAGGTCCTCCATCAGCCAGCTCCCCACCATGACTACCAGCCCCCCCACATCTCCATCGGGCACACAAAACTCAAAACGGTCAACCAGTTTACCTATCTCGGCTGCACCATTTCATCAGATGCAAGGATCGACAATGAGATAGACAACAGACTCGCCAAGGCAAATAGCGCCTTTGGAAGACTACACAAAAGAGTCTGGAAAAACAACCAACTGAAAAACCTCACAAAGATAAGCGTATACAGAGCCGTTGTCATACCCACACTCCTGTTCGGCTCCGAATCATGGGTCCTCTACCGGCACCACCTACGGCTCCTAGAACGCTTCCACCAGCGTTGTCTCCGCTCCATCCTCAACATCCATTGGAGCGCTCACACCCCTAACGTCGAGGTACTCGAGATGGCAG
The DNA here is from genome assembly GCF_036971445.1 of Narcine bancroftii. Classification (NCBI taxonomy): domain Eukaryota; kingdom Metazoa; phylum Chordata; class Chondrichthyes; order Torpediniformes; family Narcinidae; genus Narcine; species Narcine bancroftii. The sequence goes on from NC_091470.1 coordinate 307,928,175, forward strand.
AGGTCGACAGCATCGAGTCCACGCTGCTGAAGATCCAGCTGCGCTGGATGGGTCACGTCTCCAGAATGGAGGACCATCGCCTTCCCAAGATCGTATTATATGGCGAGCTCTCCACTGGCCACCGTGACAGAGGTGCACCAAAGAAAAGGTACAAGGACTGCCTAAAGAAATCTCTTGGTGCCTGCCACATTGACCACCGCCAGTGGGCTGATAACGCCTCAAACCGTGCATCTTGGCGCCTCACAGTTTGGCGGGCAGCAGCCTCCTTTGAAGAAGACCGCAGAGCCCACCTCACTGACAAAAGGCAAAGGAGGAAAAACCCAACACCCAACCCCAACCAACCAATTTTCCCTTGCAACCGCTGCAATCGTGTCTGCCTGTCCCGCATCGGACTGGTCAGCCACAAACGAGCCTGCAGCTGACGTGGACTTTTTACCCCCTCCATAAATCTTCGTCCGCGAAGCCAAGCCAAAGAAAAGAAGAAAACCACCTTAAGTAATTCCTTACTATCCACAGAGAACCTATGACATCCTATGCACGACCTCATCCTGAAATAAATTCTTCCAACAGCTGCTGCCTCTTGCGTCTCTTGTTTGTATGTAATGTTAAGGCAGATCTTCTGTTGTCTTGGAATTATCAGGTGCCTTCTCCTAAACCATTCTGTTTGTATGGCCCCTAACACAATTACTGATACCCAAGTAGATTTGTTCTACCATGGCCTCTTGCACAATCTTCCATGGGAAGCTTAGCTTCTATCATTTTGGCATTGTTGGGTGCAGTAAAGGGTCTATTTCAGCACATACACCTTTGATGGCAGTCAAGTCTCCATCCCTCCCAGAGTCATGTTTGCATCTCTTCCATTGTGATCAGAATTACTGTGAATGCCCTTGATGCTCACAAACATTTAGTAAGATTTCAAATGCTCTTTTGACATGATAAATTTCTTTATACTTACAAGACTAAAATACACAATGAAACATAAAATATTAAAAATACTGAAGGATGCTTAAATTGTAAAAAGGCACCTTTTCCCCCATAGACTATTTCTCCCAAGCATTTGGTAGTGCTTCAAATTTATCCAAGCACAAGTTCAGTGATATTCCACTGAACTCTTGCTGAGGAGTCCACCAGAGCAGCAACAGGCTGAGGTCTGCCACCAGTAGTTTCAGTCAAAGCAGGCGTTAAAACTAATCTTCCACTGGGACACCCACATGAGATGCAGTACTGGAACTGGCATTGGACAGATCTATCCTGCTATTGTTTTAAAGAGATCAATGCAAAAATTCTAGATTTAAAATATATTTTTCAAATTATATTAGTTATGTTATCCTCAAAGGAAAAAAAAGTATTTAATATCTTCACATGATAACTGAGGCAAAATATGAAACAGAAAATGTTGCAATGTTTTCATCTACTGACCATTCCCCAGACATCTTTTCCAAATTTTCATTTCCACAGTTGTTGCAAACTATCCAGGAAAAAGCAGTAGCTTCATCTACACCAACCACAGTTCCTAGGGGAAAAAAATAACTGCTCATTATTATGTCAAAATGAATAGACACAAACAAAATAGCAAATAAAATTTATTTCCAACAGTAAATAATTTTTAAAAATGATTTTTAAAATCCCCAACATTTTCAATTAGTTCAAAGACCAAAATTTTTTTCCAAATTAATAAGACTTCTTGCACCTTCCCCTCATCTCTCTCTACCATCACATTCACCTTTTTCCCAAATGTACAGTACTTATTCTGGTTTCCTTTCATATGAATTCTTGATAATTTATTCATGTACACTCTTTTGTAACAAGTTTCACATTCCAAATGCCCTCTAGTTAAGAAATCATTGCCTCAACTTTTCCATATCTTTTTTTAAAATCCCTTTGTGCTTTTAAAGACCTATAAAGTCACAATTCAGCCTTCTTATTTCAGGAGAAAAGGAGAAATAACTTGGTTGGCATGGACAAGTTCGCCTGAAGGACATATTTCCATCCTGTAAAACTTTGACTCTAAAAAAACCTTCCAGAACATTTCATTTTTCCTAACAGTTATGTGCTCAGATCATGCTTTATCTAGCTTGTTGCCTATTTTTGCCTGCCATGGTTTTCCCATGTCACTGTGTTTCAGGGGAAAGATGAATAAGGCCAACTATATCTACACTGGTGGATGAAACAGATGTCATGAGAGGACTGGAAATAGAGCTAGAGGTAGATGTAGAGTCCTGGCTAAATACTCATTTTTCAATTAGTAATAAATGTTCTTACTGTTTCCACTGGGACCTTAGAGTGCATAGATTACCCACAAATAGTGCCCACAACTTCAAAAGTAATCCATAGCTTGCGAAGTGCATTGGAACATCATAAAAAACTCTCTAACTTCATAATGACATGAACAGCACTGTATAACTGCAATTTCACACTTCTAGCGGGAACAATTCCTGAAGATAAATGAAATTAAAGACTGCCACATTCCATTACAATAAGGACAAAAAAATGGCATACACTGATCACTTGCAAATTGGCAAATCTTTGCTGTTTTGTAATTAATTAAAAGCAGAAGAGGAATGGCTGAGTGAACTGTGAAGACAATTTTGCAGTTTAATCATCAACGCATAAAAACTGCTCAAATAAAAACACAAAATGCTGTAAACACTTAGCAAATCAGGGGACAACTTTGGAAAAAGACACTGCCTGAACTCCTGTGAGTTTCCAGAATTTTCTGTTTTTGTTTCACATTTTTCAGCATCTGCAAATTTTGATTTTCACAGAACCAACTTCCTGTAGATAACTTTAAAACTCATATAGGGGGATAAACTTTCTTAACAGATGTCATGTCCTTAGATCACAAAAACTCAAGCTTTGCTTTTACTGAACCTTTATGTGCTTTGCAGCAAAATGTCTGAAGGCATTTTGCCTGGTCAAGATTTCAACCTAACGACAACAACAGTGTGAATGATGATATAAATGATAAGAAATAAATCATGCACTCGTATTCCTAACTGCATCAATAATATGGGTTTACAATCGTAACAAAGCAGTTAGTTAAACTTTTGCTAGCTCATCATTTTGTGGATTGAGATTAACCATTCAAAAACTTGGAGAACCTGGAGCATGGTTCAATTTCCAATCCTTGCATGAATCCAAATAATTCAAGTACAAATGGAACAAAACCAATGGTGAAAATTGAAGAAGAAATATAAACATAGAAACCAGGACAGTTTCTTTGCTTACTATTGGACAGAATGAAGCCATTCAAGTTCAAATTTATTTATCATCCAATTGTAGAAGTATAACCCCAGAAAACAGCATTCTCCAGTCCTTGGTGCAACACACTGCAAACAGACAGACATAACACATATACAGTATAGACAACCAATACATATGCACAGTACGCATATACAAATATTAAAATAAATAAATATTCTTGTTAAATAAATAGTTGAGTCATGGAAGGTTTGTATGGACAGTTCATCGGTCATTCAGCACTCTCATTGCCTGTGAGACGAAGCTGTTTCTCAGCCTGCTGGTTCTGAATCTGATACTCTTGTATCCCTTTTCCAACAGGAGTAGCTGGAAGATGCTGTGTTCAAAGTGGTAGGTGTCTTCACTGATTTTGCGATGATCTTCTCTACTGTCGAGTCATCTGCAAGTTTGATGATCCTGTTGGAGTTGGGTCTGACTCTGAAGTTGTGGGTAAGTAGAATGAACAGGAGTAGATTGAGCACTCAGCCCTGAGGTACATCAGTGAGCACTCAGCCCTGAGGTACACCAGTGAGCACTCAGCCCTGAGGTACACCAGTGAGCACTCAGCCCTGAGGTACACCAGTGAGCACTCAGCCCTGAGGTACACCAGTGCTCAGCGTTTTGCTATGTGCCGTTCTGCTTCCAATTTGGATAGACTATGGCCTTTCCATTAGGAAGTCCAAAACCCAGTTACAGAGAGGGATTTTGAGTCCCAGCGAGATCATTTTCTCCACGAGCTTCTGGAGTACAATCATATTAAACACCGAGCTGAAGACAATGAAGAGCAGCCTGGCATATGAGGCTGTGTTCTCCAGGTGGGACATGATAGAGTTGAGGGACAAGGTGATGTACCATCAGTGGAATGGTTTTGGTTACAGGCAAATTGAATTGGCTCCAGTGTCTCTGGAAGAAGCACTTTGATGCATTGCATTAGCAGATACTTGAAAGCATTTCATTATGGTGGAGGTCAGTGGCGCTGGACAGTAGTCATTGAGGCCTGTAACTGTCACCCCCTTTGGTACCTGGATAATGGTGGCTGTCTTGAACCCGCATGGACAATGGACTGCTGCAGTGACATGTTGAAGATATCTGTAAGGAACTGTCAATTGGTCTGCACAGTCCTTCAGAACCCAACCTGGCATATTGTCTGGTCCCACTGCCTGTGTGGGTTCACACTGGATATATTCTCCTCACCTTGGTCGCGACTTTACAAGGGGCCTAATCATCAGGGGAGACAGAGCTTTCATTGGCGTCAGACTTTTCTTCTCGTCGAACCTATATAGAAGGTGTTGTCTTGTGGTGTGTTAAAGTTTTGATCCCTTGTCACTTCATGTTACTCGTGTTGCACAGCTAACTATGGATCTTCGGCGCATACCCATGCTCTGCCTTCCGGATTGCTCGGAAGTGTTCAGCCCTGGCTGATCTGACCTGTCCTGAAGGCAGCATCACGAGCTCGGAGAAGAGCACGGACTTCTGCTTCCAACCACGGATTCTGGCTAGCACTGGTTGTGCAGAATTGGATCTCTGTGATCCTCGATGCATTGGCTAATGTCGCCTGTCACTGAGCTTATGTAATCCTTGATGTTTACATGGCCATTGTAAGTGGCAGTATTCCTGAAACTGCACCAGTCCGTGGTCTCTAAGTGATGTTGTAGTGCTCCTTCACTGCTTCAACCTCATAAAGCTCCTTCATGGCTTCCTCTCATTTGCCAAAGATGGTACATAAACTGCGCCAATCAGCATGGCCGAGAATTATCTGGACCGTTAGAATGGTCTGTATTTCACCAACAGGTACTCTACTCTGCTGAGTAGAAGGTCTTCACCACAGAGCTATTTGTGCACCAATTTTCGTGGCTATAAATGCACCATTCCTCTCCTTGAGTCTTGCCAGCTGCAGCAGCCTCTCTGTCTGCCCTGAAGGAGATAAGGCATTCAGGCTGGATTGCTGAGTTTGGAGCCATGTTTCTGTAATCACCCCAGCATAGCAGGCCTAAAGTTCTTTCTGGTTCAGAATCAACCTCAGGTATCCTATTTTCTTTTCCAGTGATCTTACATTTGTGAATAAGATCGTCGGGAGTGCAGATCTGAACGGGTTAACTCTCAGTCTAACCCTGATGCCTGACCGCTCGCCGTGCTATCTTCTCACATAGGATTCTGATGTCCTCCCATACATCTCCAGCGATTCGCTCCACAGTTTGCTGTCGTCTGATTCCCTTACTGCTCAGTAACTTACCAATCTGATCCTCTAGGTTAGGGATTCCCAAAGTGGGCGCTGCCGCCCCCCCCTGAGGGCAGTGGAAGGATCCAAGGGGTCGATGAGGAAAAAGGGGGCGTTCCAAACTTTCAGTCCTGTAATTATTCAGTCTAGTGCAAAGTTTAATGAAGAAGCCAGTGCAGTAATTTTCTGGCCAGACTCAGGGTGGCAGTAGTGAGCAAAATAAATGGTGATAAGGCATTCTCGCGAGAGTTGGTCTTGGTGGCCGCCATGTGGTACTGACATCATTACCCCCTGTTCAGCACTACTGCTGCCACCATCACCACCCTGCTCAGCGCCGACACTAATCCCCCAACCCACTCAGGTTACCACTAACCACCCCCACTTAGTGCTGACACTAACCCTCCCCACCCAGCTCAGCGCCACCACTCAACCCCACCACCCTGCTCAGTGCTGCCACTACACCCGCTCAGCGCCACCACTAACCCCCACTCTGCTCAGCATCGCCACTAACACCCACCCCCAGCACCGTTGTATGGGGGAGTTGGCGCTTGAGACATGGCGTCGAGACCAAGGAGATGGCAGCCCAAAACATTTGAGAACCACTGCTCTAGATTGTAAGTCCAGTTCATATTTCTTGGTTTCTCTTGACTTTCACAATTCTACACAATAAATAATGGGTTATGGTTTCACCTTTGTATGGAGCCAAAATGGCCACGTCATGCTCATATGCCATTATCTTTTCTTCCATCAGTAGAGATTGGAACACAGCAGAGTAAATGACATAAGTCTCATTCTCTCTCATGTGTTCCAGCATCTGCCCTTTGGTTAATTTACTGACAATATAAGCAGAGCACCTAGAAGAAACCCCACATTATAATGGGGAAATTCTTTAAACACCACAAAGACTGTATTCAAGCTCAGTGAGAATTAGAGTTCATGAAGCTGTGAGCAACTAGTAACCTCCGTACCACTATACCAGCTTTATTGTCCTGAGCATAAAGCCCTCCAAAAGGTGAAGGATATCACAGTCAAAACCCTTCCCACCATTAAGAGCATCTAGGGGGACGCTGCCATCAGAGAGCAGCAGCAATCATCAAGATCCGCACCACCCAGCACACATTCTGTTCTTGCTGCTGCCATCGTGAAAGAGGTCGAGGTGCCACAAGACTCGCACCACCAGGTTCAGGAACAGCTGCTACTCCTCCACCATCAGACTCCTCAACAAGAAAATCAATCAGGGACTCATTTAAGGACTCTTAATTGTGCACTTGATTGATTTTTGTATTCTCTCTGTATTGTTTATATTCGTTATCTGTTTACCGTTCTTTATTTATTTTCTTGTATACACTGTAGGTTTTTTGCACTACTAATAAATGACAATTCTGCATTGCCCTCAAAAAAAGGAATCTTAGGGTTGTATGCAATGTTATATATGTACTCTGACAATAAATCTGAAATTTGATGGTGACTGGTTTTACCATCTAGGTGCTCAGCTCCTCAATTCTCTAGAATTTACTGAACAAGTGAAATTTGCAGGATAATCTTGCACAGATAGTTTCAAAGTCTATTTATGGGTTTTCTTACATTCAGTTTTTTAAGGTTTCTGTCATAAAGTCTGTTATTTGCTCATTTAACAAATGTAGGGGAGAAGTATACAACATGATTCATTGGATTTAGTCATGGAATTAATATGTCAAATGTCCATGGTGAACATTCATAGAAATGAATATATTTACATTTACAAATTTTAAACACCTCATTGACTTAAACCAAATATGTAATTCTAAGATCACAACACAACAATGGAAAGCAATTGCACACTTGTGTATTTTGTAAATATAGCTTAATTCCCCAGACTCTGTCTATACCCAGTTCCATTACCCAAAGACTGTCTATACCCTGTTGCTGTACCCAAGTGACTGTGGATTTACAATAACAACACAAGATTCATCAACAACAACGACAGGGAAAGTCAGATCCACAATAAACAAGTTTTACATGGAAACAGATTTGTGTAGAATTGAACCTTAGTCTAGAATTTCAAGCCTGATATAAAGATTGGAACTGATTATGTCAATAAGTAAATCAATAAAATCTGTAGTCACTGTAATTGAAAGGCTCAAGTCTGAAACATCAGTTATCTACTATTTCGATGAAGGGGTCAAGCCCAAATCGTCGGTTATGTAATGTTTTGATGAAAGGCTCATGCCTAAATCGTTGGTTAAGTATCTTTACCTTTGCTACATAAAAGACACTGCTGAGTTTCTCCAGCATTTTGTGTTTTTACTATTATGCCAATAGAGAGAAATGTACTTATAGACTATTGCAAAACTGATGACTGTCATCAGGTAAGTCTTTAAATCAGAAGGAAAGGCATCTCGAACAAGGGTGTGAGTGATCTGGGACTATATGGAATGATAGAAGTTAGTGCGGTTGGGGAAGATGTTGATGCCATTGAATGTAGATTGGTGTTGAATTCCATAATCTACAATAGCCCATCGTTGGAATTCGGATCAAAGAATAGCACATTTGCATCTCCCATTTTCATACTTTCAATGGTTCTTTAAAAATTACCTTATTTTCTTGGTCTGGATGAGCATCTCCTTCACACCAAAACAGAGTAATTAGCTCACAAGATTTGATAAATAATGTGGCTGTCACCATACGTGACTAAAAGATTCAGAAACACCTCACCTTGAACTGTACATATAGAATTTACTTTGGTCATTGCACTGAGCTCGTCAAGGATAACTTTTCCAATTAATGTAGACATTTCCTGATTTTCATTACAATCAGATATCGATTTCTGGAGTGAAAGTACTGTACCCTCAGCACACACAATAGAGTCTAAAAATAAAAAGACAATAACTGTCATCAGAACAGGATATTACATTAAAATGCACTGTATTTTGTCAAGTCAAATTTATTGTCATTTGATTGCACAAAGTACAACTTGATGAAACTGTTCTCCAGTCCTTGGTACAAAACACGCAGTCATGCAACCAGCCATAACTCGCATGCAGACAAGCAATACATATGCAGGACAAATAAACATATTAATATTGTTTCATGAATATGAGAGTTTTGGATGGTTAGTGCGAGGAGTTCTTTTCCAGACGTAACCGAGAGCCAAATGTATTAAATATCATTATTTCTTTTCCTTCTATGAAATTATGATTATGCAAATCTAAAGATAGAAACCACAATGTTACGATACAAAAGTAACATCTTCAAATCAAAGAAAATCTGCTCAAGAAATTTCAACATCTTTTGCTACTCAACTCTTTGGAAAAAAAAATTGACAATGGACATGAATTGAATAGAAATGTTTAAATATATTTAGTTCACTGAGTAAGAATTTCAGGCAAAAAATAAAAGGCAAATTGCATTTACAAAGCAGAAATTTAGTTTTACTGATCACTTCTCTTCAGTAAATAAAAACACCAGAATTTACAGTCCTTTTGTGCATTGCCCAAGATAAATAATACAAATGATTTAATGTTCTAATGATTTCACTTGACTCGATTCTGGTCAGTTTGTTTATAAGATTTTCTGATTTTGGCATCCATGCCAATGTGGAAACCAGAAGTTTGAGTCAAAAGACCAGAGGATGTTTAAAATTTGTGCCTGTACCTCAAAATTTCTGCATTATCATGCTGGATTCAATGTAACATACCTGGATTTAGTGTGTTATTTTATTAGTTCCAATATCTGTGATCATGTCTCCAGCTATATAGCCCCAAAACTCTGATTATCCTTGTCAAATTTATCTGCATAACATTTTCACCTCCTCAAACACTCTCCTTGAAACCTTTCTGATCAGCCTTTTAATTATCTGTTCTAATCACCTAGTTCCAATCACACAATAACCCAAGTCAGAACTTAATGATGTTTTCCTGTGGAAGTCTTGGTCTTTGGCAACAACTGAGACTGAAGTTAGAATAGCAACAGGGACTGCCATCTGTCCCTATGTTGCACCAGTGGACAAGTCCAACAGACAAAAAGAACTTTAATACACTTATCACTTTCACTTGGCACAAGTGCCACTGTTCTGACTTGAACAAATGGGAGATGCAAGACAGAGAGAGGTACAGCACAGAAACAAGCCCTTTAGCCATCAAGTCTGCTGACCATCAACCATCCATTGACACTGATCCTATTTTTATTTTTTTCAGATTCTCTTCAACTCCCCCAGATTCTACCTGTCAGCAACACACTTGGGGCAATTTACAGTGGCTAACTAAGCTAAACCAGAGAAGCCAGAAGGAACTCATGCAGTCATAGGAAGAAAATGCAAACTTCATGTGGACATGAGGTGAGGAATGAACCCAGGTCTCTGGTGCTAAGGCAGTGGCTCTGCCAGCTATACCACTGAACTGATCAAAGAAAAGTGGATGCTCATTTCCTATGATTAAATTATGTTTGTTTTAATTTTTTTCAGAATGTTTTAATGTGTTTAATGTACAATAAAAATGAAAGTGTATTATATTTAATTTAAAAAAAAAGGCTCCAAGTTTTAAAGAATGTAATCATTATCCACAAGTGACAATGTTAGCTTTAACAATGGGTGAATTTGGAATGAGGGGTTGGGCAATAATGGGGCAGGAAGCAGAGCTGTCCTGAGTTGAGCCCACAGACAGCACTGAAACAGTGCCTAGGTTGTAATCAGCCATGCCAAGGTGCTGGGAGGGATACTCCCACAGGAACACTGCATCCAGGACTAAGCTGCAACAAACAGAAGATTTCCCCTCTTTATTTTTATAGCTTCTATGTTGATAGTTATTTAATTACACTTCTATGTTGCACCTTGGGATATTTGGCAGGATTACAGGTACCACACTAATGAAGTACATTTTTCATTAATTGTAGCACCGGATTGAATGGTAAAAATTTTACATCCAGCTTCATCATAAACTACTGACCCTGATTTTCTGATTAACCTTATTTTATTGCTTTGATATTTTATTACTTTTAATATTTTTGTTTCCTTCTTCATAACTCTTTATTCCAAAAAATTATTTATTCCAATTCTCTTCTCTCCACTTCCACTAGACGAATGAACATGTATTGCTTCCGATACTATACACATCTGTAATTTTCTGTTGTAATACTTCCAGTCTGCTTTCCATCAACTCATAACATGCCAACAATTCAACTCAAAGTGATTAACTCCAATTTCTGTATTTTCACACTGGTGTCTTAACTCTAATTCTGCTCAAACTCCACACTCCAGTGATATGGTTAACTCTGCTACCTTCCACTAACCATCATTTCAACTCTGATGAAAATGGCCTTTCCTTCGCTTCATTGCTTCTGATTCTGCCAAAACATGCCCATTTCCTTGAATAGTTTCATCTACATTATGGCTTCAGAGCCCCTCAGGGCACATCCTCGCATCTCTATTCATGGCCATTTGAGCACTTCTGCTCATCACGTCGTCAATTCTATCTTAGCTTTCTACTTAGCTTGGCATAGCATCCATTCCTCTAATTTCTTATGCTCTACAACTTTTTCAACCCATTTACTTTTTCTCCTTCTTACCTTCCAAATCAAACACTTCAGTTTTTTAGTGAATCATATTTTTCACAATTCCTTTGCTTTATAAAACAAGACTTGAAGAAATATCTTCTATGAATCTTTGACTGAAACAGGTCTTACCTTTTTCAACTATCGCATCTTTGAACAAAATGCTGCTGGAGATTTCACCATTTAGTGATTTTTTAATATCACATCCCAGTATGCCAAATGAGGTTACACAGATTGCGAGGGTTCGAGGTAGTGTATAATCATGGCTTGCAGACTGTAGTGTTGAATCAGTCACAAAAAGCCAATCACCCTTATCACTCAGTTGAGCGGATCTTGGATCCTGTAAAGAAATACTTTAATAATAAATGCTACTAAACTTGTCTGCTACAATTTGGATTGATACGGAAGAATATAATTTTTAAAAGCATTGATGCAATACCATAACAAATGCTGCGTGCGATATATTAGCTTTCACTAGAATAAGCTGCCAAGCCCTTACTACACAGCAAGATCACAGCAGAAGAGATCATTTGGCCCACCGAGTCTCTACAAGCACTTTGCAAGAGCAACCCAATAGCCTATTATCCCTTTTCACCCGTATTTCTGCAAATCCTTTCAAGTGCCTATCCACCTCACTTGTGAAAACTGCAATTGATCACATCTTCATCAATAACCACTCTTCATACTTGGACTCAACTTTACATAACTGTATATTTTTCTATGTGATCCTCTCTCAACCTCCTGTTCCAATATTAATCTCAGCTTTTCCAGGCTTTCCATGTAACTAAAAGCCCTTTCCTTGAGACTCCCTCTAATAAACCTCTTTTACACCTTCTCTATTTCATTACATTTTTCCTAAGCTTGGTAAACAGAACTTGATATGGTATTCCAGTTGCAGACAAACTGGTGTATAGTAAAGACTCATTAGCATTTTGCATTCCTGTACTTCACACTTTAATTTATAAAGTTAAATGATCTTTTGAACCACTTTCTGTCAGCTGGATTTGTATTCCCTGGAGAGAAATCTGAGAGGTGGCCTCACATTGGTTTATAAAACTGAGGGGCATAGAAGGGGTAGATGGTAAAAAAAAAATTCTCTCATGATGTGGGGTATCTAAGAGGGTGTAAGTTTAAAGTGAGAGGTAGGAAATTTGAAAAGGTGTTTATTTAACACAGCGTGGCTAGAGTCTGGAATGCACTGTCTGAAGAGGTAATGGAGAAACTCTCACAAGATTTAAAACACATCTGGGCAAGCACTTGAATCACAGGGTAATAGAAGGTGTTGAACCTTACACAGGTAAATGGGATGAGCAGAGGTAGGGCATATTCATGATGAGCTGAAGGGCCTGTTTTGGTGCTGTATGTCTCTGATTTCATTCCATGAGCAAGGATAACACTCAGCTTCAGGTTCTTTGTCAGTTTAATTTTCCATCCTTTTCTGACTCCTCTCTTTGACTTCTTTCAGAGCTCAAATGAAGCCCAATGTAATATCAAGTGACAGCATGCTGCATTTTGCTGGAAACTGGTGAGATTAAAAGCCAATATATCTTAGTAACCTGATGATCTGCATCACAGAGTTTTGAAAGAAGTGTCTTTATAGATTTTATTTCCAAAAATAGACTTCATTCACAATAACATTTACAAAAGAAAATCAAAGGCTCTTCGCATTCTTCATATTGTATCCATACATTTCCATCACCGTATATTGTTACATTAATTTTCTATTTATCACCATTGCCACCACTATGACACCTTGTCATTACTCCCCCTGTTGTTTTAGGGTTTCCCCATGGTCTCAGCCCCTCAAGCCTGACAACAGAAGGTCTCTAGTCCAGTGGTGGCCAATCTTTTAATTTTTAATTTAGACATAGAGCACAGTAACAGGCCATTTCGGCCCATGAGTCTGTGCTGCCCAATTAACCTACACTCTGGTACGTACTCGTGGGCTAAAATGGCTTGTAACTGTAATGTATGTCTAAATAATTAAAAGGTTGGCTACCCCTGCTCTTGACTGTGGTCCTTCCTCAAAGCATCCTCTTGTTGGCTGCACCAAGCCTCAGTGCCTTCCTCAGCATGTAATCCTGCAGCCTGGAATGAGCCAGTCAGCAGTATTCCCTCACCAAGATCTCCATGTGCTGAAAGACCAACAGGTTTGGGCAGACCAAAGGGTGTCTTTTACTGAGGATGATCTTCAAGCAGTTCTGTACGTCTGACTATATGTATCCCCAAGAACAGCCTGTAAATCAGAAAGTCCTTTGTCACGCTACTGCTGGAGATGAATCATAATAAGGACTCATATCCTTCTCCACTCACTCTGAGCGAATCTGCATTCTGTAGAAAGTTGGGCAACTTTCTCCACTCCACTACAATCGTCTTGGTGACAACGTGTATTGTGGGTAATGTTCCAAATGTACAGGAAGAATCTGCAAGGAAGGGCTCCTCTCACCACCAGCCAGGCCAATTCCTGGTGCTTGTTTGTGAGCACTGGTGATGAAGCATTTCACCAGATAACCTGGACTGTCTGCTTAGCGATCCAGTCCACCATGTCCATTGATTCCTCATCTCTCATTGTCTGCAGGATGTTCTGTGCTGTCCACTGCCTGATAGTCTTGTGATCACAAGTGTTTGTCTGGAAAAATTTTGCTTGAAGGATAGGTAGTATGGCAAAATCCTGCTGACTGGGACATCGCATGGCAATGGGGCCAGGCCCATTGTTTGCCACACTAGGGACAGATGGAACCTCAGCATATAGCAGCACTTGGCATCTTTGTACTTTGGTTCCATGCACTCACTGCCTGATGCAGCCATACATGAAAGCAGTAATCAGGATGACGGCAATGTGGGGTCAGGTCATGTGATGGAGTAGTGGCTGGGGGGAAAACCAGCCCTCCACAGAGAAAGTTGAAAAAATAGGTTAAAAAAAACAAGACAGAGAAAAAAAAATTCACAAGGAGAACTTGAACATGGCTCCAAAGAAATCAACAAAGTCAAGCAAAGAAGAGATGAAGAAATTGCCAGAGAAAAAAGAGGAAGGTCCGAGAGCAGGGAGCTCTTCCCAAGAGGATGGCCCGATTGGTGAAGCCAGTGAGCGAGCAGCTGGGTGGTGACATCCCCCGGGGCGGTCTTGAACATTGTCTTGCAGAGCCCAAGAAGGAAGTGCCAGCGTGCATACTGGTACGCATTGTAGCGGGGATGCTGGTGGAGGCGGACACTGACAGCAGAATGCTGAATCGGCATTTGGAAAGGCCATAGAAGAGATATTGGCAGAAGGAAGAACAATACAGAGCCACGAAATGGAGCTAGAGAAAGAAAATCAAAAGGAAGATAAAGCAGATGATTGATAAAGAATATTTTGACAGTCAAATAAAGATATTAATGGGAACAATAATGACTAAGTTCAATACTATAAAAAAACTATGCAGCAGATATAAAAATGCAAAGAATGGAGAAGCCTATGGCAGACATGAGAAAACGAACTGATGAAGAGGAAGACAGAGTGATAGGTGTGGAAATGGAGGTGAATGAGTTAAGAGAAAAACTGGAAGAAAGAGATAAGGAGATTAAGAAAACACAAGATTTACTAGCCCCAGAAATTGACATTTTAGAGAATTTCAGCAGACGTAATAGTATAAAAATAGTGGGTGTGAAAGAAGGCGAAGAAGGGGCAGATATAAAAGGATTTATAAAAAGATGGATTCCACAAATCTTGGGAGTGAAAGAACTCCAAGAAGGATGATGGCCATGTTGGGAGCTCCCTTGCCCACGTTTCATGGCAACTTGTGTGGTGCATGGTGATCCTTTGTATCCTTTCCATCTTGGATCTCCATGTGAACAGGAAGACAGTTCTGGTGTCTACCACGTATTGAGAGGGAGCATCATGCACACAGACCCATTTTCTGATGAACCTTTGCGATCTGCTCTGACCAATTTTTGTTGCATGCCTCAGCTTCTCCAAACCAGATCCCCCACACCTTTAGGTAGTCACATCTAACTGTGACAAGCTACTGATGAGCATTACCTCACTCTTCCAGTTTACCTTGACGGCCAATGCAAAGTCAACGTGATTGCAGATAGTGATGACCATGTGTTTGAACAAAAGACAGTGACATCATCCATGTACAGAGAGGCCAAGGCCTGAGTGTTTCCACTGTCCAGCACTCCGCTTATGCCCTCATCCTTCCTGTTGGATTCAGCAAAGGGCTCTGTGCAGCACACAAATGAGACTGGAGAGAGAGCAGGCAACCCTGCCTCACTCCAGATTTGATGGGAATGTTTCCCACTGTTATGTACTAGATTGGCAGCAATGGTAATAACCAAGACAATAGTTTTTGTAAAACAATAATTTTTATTATTAATAATTAAAACCATAACACTTCTAACTTATATACCAAACCATTATAGTTTAAGCTTGATTCTGCAGAGATGATTTTACAGTTCATTCTCAGAAAGCTTTTGTATTGAAACAATTATGGAGTAAGTGTGAGGCATCCGATTTCTTTAAATTGTTGCTCAAATTCAATAATGAAGCATTTTGAAACATCAAGTCATCAAACCTCTTTGAAACTCACAAATTTCTTTTGAAGAGTTGTTTTCAGAGAAATGTTTCTTCATACCAATGATCTTCTTTCTCTTGCATGGAGATTTTGGAGATAGCGAAGTGGCTATTTTCTTCCACGATGATTTCACAAACCCAGACAAGGGTTAAACAAAGTGCCCACAAAGAAAAAGGACACAGTTGAACTACCCTCTTTATATCTTAAAGAGACAGTCAGAAGTAGCCTTTCTTCTTCAAAAGTCACTTATTCTGTATTCTCCTTTGACTAGGAGTAACATGTAACAGTATGATTCCCACATTTCAATATTGCGTAACTCACAGGAGGGCCCAGCAAATGCTTTCATCCTGTTACCTACAAAATGACCAGGCATCTTCTTGTTTCAAAATGTCCCTGTTTTCAGGAATATGTTTCTACAAAATGTCTCATCACATGATACATGACATCATTTCTGTCTTTGAAGTTCATAATGCCTTCTTCAAAAGTAAGAATCTTGATCCAACGGACTCCAGCCTGTTAGTGAGTGGCAGTGCATGTACACAGCTGCTCCTGAGCAAACACCTATCATTTTGAGTTCTCAATGGAGAGCTGTCATAAGACTTTTATGTCTGTTTGCAGTTTAGAATTAACAGTTATTTTGAGCAAACAGGCTTCCAGCAATTGAATGAAGAATTCAATTCTATTTTTTATTGCTTTTTCTTCCAGATGTTTCGAATCTGCAAATGGCTTGCCATCTACCATCTTTAACCCACAAAAACTAAAATATATAAGATTTTAACTTGACTTTAAAGATTAATATTAACACATTTCTATTACTCATTCAACTGATTTATATGCAATAAATTATATACAAGAGAATAATCTGCTTAAGACTTTACATTCGTACTTTAAATCCCATTAAGTTATTTACAAAACCTACTCAAAATTTTTATGAAGTGCCAGCCATCTCGTATCGAGTAAGTTATTTAATCCTACTGATTTATAATGCACACTCTGTTGTCTTCTGAAATTCTATAGATCCAGGAATTGTTCTCTGTATTGTAAAGAGTAAATGTAACCCCTGATTTAATACAAGAAGAGAGAAATCAAGAAACCGAGGCCTGTAAGTTTGAAATCAGTCAAGAGCATGTTGGAAATAACAATAAAGAAAATAATTCTGGAATACACTGCAAAGCATAAGAGCACTGAGCAGTCAGCATAAAGTTATGAAAGGAAAATTTGGATGGCTTAATCAATTAGTAAAGCACTTAGAAACATTTGTCTAATGGCTCTGGTGACCAATTGAATTGCAAGGAGAAAGAGCTATACATAGGTCGGGGAGAAGAGTTTATAAAGTAATGTTCACGGGGCATGGTACTTCAGTGGATCAATCAAATTGCGATTCATTAACAGGAACAAATAAAATTAAAACAAGCATAAGTGAATCGGACATTGTTGAAGTTGCATGTGTGGTACAGTGCCAGAGTGGAGAGTTAGAGGCTTTGGCTCGAGAGGCTTCAGTGAGCAGAGGTTGAGGACATGTTACAGGTAGAGGTAAAATCAGGTAAGACCTTTTTCATAGTAACAGAGTAGGTAGTGGAAATAGCAGCTAGGGCAGTGATATACTCCAATTACGAATGAGGGAAATCTTGGACATCACAGGTGTCCCTAACGACTACACCAGCAAGAGGTGCATCCAGCTATAGCTCCTTCGTGTCTGCGTTAGGGAATTGGAACTGGAGCTGAAGCTGGATGAACTCCAGATCACGAGGAAGGCAGAGAGGATGATAGACATAAGCTTTAAGGAGATAGTCACACCCAAGAGGCAGGTAACTAGGTGACTGTTAGGAGAGGGAAGGGGAATAAGCAGCCAATGACCTTTGATCATTCCCCTCAACAATAAGTATACTGTTTTGGATACTTGTTGGGGGAGAGGGTAGGGAATGATCTACCAGGAACAAGTTGGAGTGGTCAGGTCTCTAGCATAGAGTCTGGCCCTTCAGCTCAGAATGGAGGGGGAGGAGAGCAATCAGGATTGGGGATTTGATAGGAGAATGGATAGGAATATCTGTGAACAAGAACGAGTCGTCTGGATGGTATGTTGCCTCCCAAGTGTTTGGGTCAGGAATGTCTCAGATCGAGTCCATAGCATTCTCAAGCAGGTAGGTAAGCAGCAGCCAGATGTCGTGGTCAACATGGGTACCAACAACAGGTAGGAAAATATGGGCAACACAGTTAGCATAGTGGTTAGCACAAAGCTGTTAGAGCATCAGCGATCTGGACTGAGGTTCATATCCCATGCTGTCTAAAAGGAGTTTTTATGTTCTCCCTGTGTCTATGTGGGTTTTTCCCAGGGGCTCTGGTTTCCTCCTATAGTTCGAAACATACCAGGGATTGTAGGTTAAATGGGTGTAATTGGGCAGCGTGGGCTCGTAGGCTGAAATGGCCTGTTACCGTGCTGTATGTCTTAATTTACTAAAATAATGAGGTCCTGAAGAGGGAAAATAGGGAGTTAGGAAGGAATCTACAAAGCTGGACCTCAAGGGAGGTAATCTCTAGATTACTGCTGGTGTCATATGCCAAAGAGGGTACAACTTGAAGTTATGGCAGATGAACGTGTGGCTGCAAAGTTGGTGCAAGGAGCAGGGGTTCAGATTTGTGGCTCATTGTGATCTCTTCTGGGGAATGTCTCACTTGTACCAAAAGGTCAGGTTGTACCTGATCAGGAGGGGGACTAATATCGTGATGGGCAGGATGAAAATAAATGTCGCCGGCGATTAACTGCTGCAAGGACCACCAGCTGATTTGCATTAACCATCTTCAAATCTCCCAGTCTACAGCTGATTCAGGGCAGCTGGAAATGCAATGGCCTTAAAGAGCCAGGCCACCCGCAAGGTCCAAGGTAGAAACATGGTGTGAGGGCTGGGATCCAAATCAGACTGAAGTGCAGGAGACTTCAATCATTTGAAAATAAAATTGAGGATGTCAGGCCAAGGCTACTGCATCAGAGACAGGTGAGACAATCTCAGTTGTTTGCTGCACCGAGTCCTGGCTAAACAGAGAACACACCAGACGTCGTGATCCAGACAGAGAGATTCACCATTCACAATGGTTCAGAACTCGGATTCTGGCAAAGCGAGAGGGGGTGGTGTGTGCTTTTTAGTTATTATCGGCTGGTGCACGGACGTTGGGGTCATATTGACCTCCTGCTCCACTGCCTTTGAGGAAATTTTCATTAAATGCAGACCCCGACATTCTATGTACCCTGGGTGTCCTCATCGGAGATTCTCACCAGAGTTTATTTTTCTGCTGATGCCAATTATAAAGAGGCACTTGCGGATCTGCATGATGCGGTCAGTGAACAAGACACGGCCCAGCCTGATGCACTACAAATCATAGTTGGTGACTTTAACCAGTCCTTTATAGAATTTATTAAATATATCATTTATTTCTTTTCATTTATATGAAATCTTGCCTTCCCCCCATTGAATCGCAGTAATTGTCCTCAAGATCTCTTCTGCCCTCACCTGCCAGGAAAGACTTTATGGGCCTTTTCCCCCAGCTCAAAATACTGTTGCCTTGATCTGAGATCAATCTTTCTGTTTTGTATGTTTGCAATGTATTGTATTTGAGCTTTTTATTCATTAAACCCATGTACTTGTCTTCAGAATCTGATCTTTGATATACTTTTTCCATTTGAGCTATATTCTGTTCCAAATTATTAATTTCCTTTATATAGCCCTGTAGTATATCCAATTATCTGGCCCCTCAAATAAGCCTTTAACGTGTCTCAAATTTAAAAAAAAATATTGTCAGTAGAAGGGCATTTTGTCTCATAGAACAGTTCTATCTGAGTTCTAACAAAGCTACAAAATTCTGGCTTTCTCAACAGCAATGAATTTAGGCACCATCTATATATACACTGTAGCTTGCTTAGATGGCATTATAATGGACAAAGTCAGGGGGGAATGGTCCGACAGCAGCCATGCCTTGTACTCAGACACCTACATTCCAACTGGGTTGATGCCAAGAAAAAAAATCAATTTTACGGTAGGAATCGTGTTGCCAAAGAAGAAGGAATAATCCCTTTCCATTGGATTCAGCTGTCTCCAAGCATCTATAAGGTTTAGGTCTTTAATGAAGGCCAATGTGGACTTAGCCGCTCTGGCCCTTGTCAACTTCCTGGCTGATTTATCAATGACTGGATCCAGAGAAAAATTGAAATCCCATCCAATCAATACATTCTCACTCTTTTCGGCTACTTTCAAAATTATCTCCTGTATAAATATTTCATCATTGAAATTCAGGGCATTTACTGTATATTTTGGCATACAAGTCGAGTCGTGAAACCCCCAAAAATTCTCAAAAATGAGGGTTGACTTATATGCTGGATGCACTTTTGAGACCTTAAATTCAACTCAAAATCCAATTCGCACTGATCCGGAGTATAAGTCAATCTTTGAGAAACAAAAAAAAACCTGAATGCGACAGATTTTTACTGAAAACAACACAATTAGCACCCTTCAAAATCACTGCCACTATCATCGTCGGAGCAAAGATGGTGGCAAACACATCCATACTCACTGTTTAAACAGTCATCATGAGGCGGTTTCAGCTTCGTCATCAGTGTCCCACAATAAATCATCTTCTGTGCCATCAATTCCACAAAAGGTACAGTACTTTTTAAACAATTTTATCATAGTCTCTACTTTAACTTTGTCCCATGCCTTGAGCATGAAATTACACAGCACATCAAGTGATGCAGCATGCATTGTCTGCCTTTTGTAAATGACTTTTCTGCACTCTACATGCATGCATTCCATTCCTTGTGCACATGTTCTTTGAAAGACTTGTTTAACAGACATCAAGAGGTTGCAATATAGACATCAAACCATCTGGGATAACCGCCATTCAAGCATTATGTAGTGCTAATCTACTTTGGAGTGTTCTCAGTTAAGTGGCTACATAACATATAACAGACAAGCAAACTCTGTTCTTCACGTAAACCGCCTGGCCGCCTGTCCACACACAGTCTATCCATAGTTACACACCATTTTCATCCTTCCATCCATTTTCATGAAAATGAACAAAAATACATGCAGGGAATTTAATTTTCGGTTTAATTTTGTATTTGAAGATTATCATGGATCTTAACTTTGCCCCGTTGGCCAAGCATGATAACACCATGGTAAACCTGGTCCTTCTGTGGCCTGTACTTCTGGTTTGCACAGTTTTAACATCTTTCCATTCCACTGTTCTATTGCCTATCATGTCAAAATTCATGGGGGTTTCGTCCATGTTTCCAATATTTGCCAATGCAAACTGGTGTTTATGTTGGTTCTGTGTAATAAACTGGTGAAAACTTACAACTTTATGATCAAGATCTTTTGGTAGTTACTGTGCAATGTTTGTTTCTTGGTGTAATACCAGACTTTTCCTGTTCATGAAATGACTGCATCAACCTACTGTAGCCTCAAAGATCATCACTGAGGTCTGGATGTGACTTGGCTCACTGCAGAGCAAATGTTCTTATTTTATTGTGGGTGACTATGTAGCAATCTTGCCTCTTTTCACATACCCATTCTGCAATATGATTTTCCAACTCTGGTCAACATGTGATCCCTTTTCTCAAAGAACATTGCTTTTTTGGTATTTTTCTAAAAGTTTCTTCTTTCTTCCTCCAATCTCTTATAACTTCTCATGCACAACAAATTTTCTTGCAGCTGCGCATTTCTATCACTTTCAACTTAAAGCTCACTTCCTATTTTTGTCTCATGCTGCGGTGTATCGATGGACCCTCCATGAAAGCAATCACCTCCAGCCAACGCCAGCTGATCAATCCACGCAATCTATGGATATCGACGTATATGCTGGTCAACAGGTAATCTCAAGCAGCCAGAAAATGGGGTTGAGTTATGTGCCAGATATACCATAAAACCCTTAAAATAAAGCTGAAGGGTGGGGGGAGGGGGGGTGTCCCAACGTACGTTGAAATATAGAGTATATTCATGCGTGTCCAGAACTCTGAGTATATTTGACAATGCATCTTTACGAACCTCCCTGCTGGACCGACATTGGAACATTCTTTTCCATCAAGATTGCCACTTCCCTGGCTGTGGAATTAAAGGAGGACACCACCACGTGGCCCACCCACCCCCTCTTTAATTTGGTATGTTCCTGACTTGTAGGGTGAGTATCTTCCAAGAACACTACATCAGCCTGAAGCTGCTTAAGGTGGCCTAAGACCCTTTTTCTTTTAAACATACCATTTACCCCATTGATGTTAAAGCTTATAAACTTAATTGGTTTAACCATTATCCTAGTGTCTCTCCATCCTCCTCTCCCCCTTCCCCTTGTCTTCCCATACTTTCTTTCTTTCCCTTTTGTCTTGCCTCAACTCTGTGCACAGACATCCGTGTGTAAAACACCTAAATAAACTAACAAAACCAATAATTTGAAAAAATGCATAAAAATCCCCAAAATAATCCTTTCCCCAAAACAAACTAAAAAGACTAAAACCAACAACCCAGAAATGACAAAAAGTACTGCATATCCCCCACTGCTTTCCTTCCACTTCCCTTCCACCTTGCCCACCCCTTCTGACACCCACACCCCTTTAACTGGTGCCAATGATCCCTTTCTTGTCAAGTTTGTCTGACACCCCCATCCACCTCCTGTCCTGTCCCTTCTTTCCCTGTCTGTGCTCCCCTTATCCCCTTTTTAAATCAACTTTAACAACAAATATTACAATATGACACATAAACAGTATAACCATATATCATGTAACAATATAACATATATACAACCCTATAATCCATTGTAATCATCCCCAATCATAGTTACTGCTAGGCTATCCCCTTCCTCACATAATCCATTACCTCCTTTGAAATTTTTTTTATCTCCTCCCAGATTTATTATTTTCAAGGTGGCAGAATGAAGGAGGGCATACTCTATCACCTTTTGCTTGAAAACCCTTTTGATTGCATCAAATTCTTTCCTGTGACTAACAAGTGCTGTACTAATATCAGGGATAAAGAGTACCCTATCCCCCTTCCACGCTACCAGACCTCCCCTCTCCTTCACTCCCTCCACCGCCAGCCATGGAGCTTGACCAGAACCAAGTGCGGCTTTTGACCAGGATCAAGCAGGGCTTTTAACCCGGAGCTGGCTGGGGTGGGGTGGGGGGTGGGGGGGGTGGGGGGGGGAGGGAGGGAGATGCTGAAGACCAGTGGGCCCTCTCAATTTCCAAATTACCAATTTCTTTCCCTCCCAGCATCTCTGGAATCCACTTTTTAAAGAAACCTCTGGGTCTCTCCCCTCTATGCCCTCCCTCATCCCCACTACATTTATATTATTTCTTCTATTATAATTTTCCAAAGTGTCCATCTTTTCCCAGATTCTTTTCTTCTCCTTCTCCCATGCTTCCTACTCATTCTCTCTCTCCTCTCCATACTCTCCTCCACTCTTTCCATTCAGTCCTCCACCATGGAATCGCTTGTGGTTAGCCTAATCATTCTTTCTTTAATTTCATTCAGCCCTCCCAGCAATGCTTTTTTTTTTCTTCTGTAGAATGGCAACCAATAATTCTTGGTTGGTTGACTCTAATGCACACTGCTAATCCAGATCCCTGAGCCAGTATTTCCCCCTCCCCCCCCCCACCTTTCTAACCTCACTGCCTGTCTTTTCTGTTTCTTCCCCTTTTCTCTTTCTTCCTATGTGTCTTCCTCCTCTTCTTCTGACTATCTCTGGCTGGAGCTACCCACATCTGCTAGCCTCACCTCTTTGTCGACCATGAAGCCTTCTTGGCCTGATGCCTCTCTCCGCCTCCATCGCCTCACCATTGTTCTCCACCTCTGACCAGGAAAGCTCCTGCTTGACTCTGGGATCTCCTCCGTTGTCACCGCAGTCTCTGTTGCCACTCCTGCGTCCTCACACTTCCTCCTCCACTCTTGGGCCTTTCCCGATGCCTGCACCTCCCGGCACTTGACTCCTCCCTTGCTGTCCCGTCGTGGCACCCCTGCACTCCTACTACCTTTCACTCCCGATGCCCGTTGGGTCTTCTGCTCTCGTGAGGGGGTTCCCATCGCCGTCCTCGCCGCTGCTCTGGGCCCGGGTTGCTGCCGCTGCCCACAGGCCTCCCAACAATTATCCGATGACTCGTTCCGGACTTTCCCTGGGCCTCCTCGCTTTCTTCCAAGTGAGTTTTAGCCCCTCTGCGCAGGTCCAATGTCCTCTCCTGCTGCCATCTCGGCCGTAGATTTTTTTTGGTTTCTTCCTTGGTCAGCCCCTCCTGGGCTGCCCTCATTCACCTATTGAGGTAATCTTTCCTCGCGGCAGGGGCTCCGCTATTTGAATGTTGACGCCACCACTGGCCTTAGCCTCTGAGCAGGCCCAAAGTTGACCTCTTCTTCTCGCCCATGCGATGAGTCATTTCCACTTTCTCCTTTCTCTAACCTCTCTAACATTGATATTTTTAATTTCTTTCCTATTATTTTGACTTCTCTTTACTTCTTACACTTTCTTTTCCCTATCCTAATAATTTTCCAGGGAGTCTACCTTTTTATTTCCTGTTCTTTATATTTTTCAAAATGGGGAGCTCTGGAATCACACTACCATCATTTTCGAACCCTTCCCCAAGTCAGCATTTTGACAAGTCAGATCAACTAGCAGTGCTCTTTCTGCTTTCATACAGAGAGACCCCAGAGGTGAGGTTAGTTAGAAGGTGGTCACAAGAAGTTGAAGAATAGTTACAGGACAGCCTTGAGTTCGTGTTTTCAAGAACTCAGCTGAGGATCTGAATGATTACACTAAGGTCATTACAGACTTTATCAAAACAGCTGTTGACGAGTGTATCCCCACCAAATCATTCAGGGTTTTCCCTAACCAGAAGCCCTGGATAAACAATGAAATCAAGAACTTACAGAGAGCCAGTTTTCAGGCAATAAGCCTGGAGATCCAGAACTCTACACAAGGAGCAGGTACAACCTACTTGTGGATGAAGTTGAGATTTCGGATGAGAATGGAAACAATGATGAACACCTGACAGTTGTGGCAGGGCCAAAATGACATAACCTGCTACAAAACCAAAACGGGTGCAGAAGGAGACACCAATACACCACTCACACATAAATTCAATGCCTTCTATGCCTGATTTGACCACCAGAACAAAGAAAAGCCATGCGCACTACCTTGTGTCCTGATGACCTTCTACTGACAGAATGTGAAGATGAGTGTGGGCTATCTTCAGGGAAGTGAATCCAAAGAAAGCATCTAGTCCATACGTAGTACCTCTCCGAGTACTGAAAACCTGTGCTGACCAACTTTCCAATGTATTCATGGATATCTTGAACATCTCACTCCAACAGGGTAGGATACCCACTTGTTTCAAACAGGGCTCAATCGTACCTGTGCCCAAGAAGAGTGTGGTAACCTGCCCAAATGACTACTGGCCAGTGGCATTCACATCCACAGTGATGAAATGTTTTGAGAGGCTGGTGTTGAAGAAGATCAGCTCCTGTCAGAGAGGTGATGTGGATCCATTCCAATTCACCTACGGAAGCAACAGATCTATGGCAGATGCTATTTTACTGGCCTTACTCAAAGCCCTGGAATACATGGAGAGCAAATATGTGCACATCATGTTGCGCTTTATCGATGACTGTTCGAGATTCACCACTATCATTGCCTCAAAACTGATCAGCGAACTCCTTGGGCCTCAATCCCCCATTGTGTATTTGGATCGTGGATTTCTTCACCTCCACACCACAATCAGTGAGAATTGCTAAAAACATCTGCTCACAATCTCCATCCATAGCGGTGCACCACAGGACTACATTCTTAGCTCCCTTCTCTACTGACTGTAGCTCAGTACAACAATAACATAACCTGCTACAAAACCAAAACTGGTGCAGAAGGAGACACCAATACACCACTCCCACATAAATTCAATGCCTTTTATGCCTGATTTGATCACCAGAACAAAGAAAAGCCATGCGCACTACCTTGTGTCCTGATGACCTTCTACTGACAGAATGTGAAGATGAGTGTGGGCTACCTTCAGGGAAGTGAATCCAAAGAAAGCATCCAGTCCATACGTAGTACCCCTACGTACTACAGATTTGCTGACAATACCATAACAGTGGGCTGTATAAAAGAGGGTGATGAGTTATCATACAGGAAGAAGACTGAAAACTTGACTGAATGGTGTACTTACAACAACCTTGCACTCAACGTCATCACAACCAAGGAGCTGATGTGGACTTAGAAGGGGAAAACCAGAGGTGTTGCATCATTGGTGGTCACTATTTTCTGGTCCCAACACACGAATGTTATCGTGAAAAATGTACGTCAGCACTTCTACTTTCTCAAGAGTTTGCAGAGGTTTGGTATGACATTGAAAACCTTGGCAAACATCTACAGATGTGTAGTGGTAAGTTTGATAACTGACTTGTATGGAGGCATGAATACTTCTGAGCAGAAAACCTTCCAAGAATCAATAGATTCTGGCATGGTTCCGGAGGACTAGAAAATTGCAAAGGTCACTCTGCTATTTAAAAAGGGAGGGAAGCAGCAGGAAGGAAATTATAGACCAGTTAGTCTAATGTCAGTGGTTAGGGTCAATTGTCAAGGATGACATGATGGAGCATCTGGAGGCACATGACAAGATAGGCCAAAGCAGCATGGTTTCGTTTAAGAAAAATCTTACCTGTGTTACGAGTTATATTATATATATTATATATAAATATGTTTTTAAAAGAGATAGATTGTGAAGGTTTAGCATAGGACACTTCACAAACAGACACTTACATTTCACATCTAATTTAAAATTCAAGAGTTTTTCTGAAGCTAGGCAGGCAGGCACCAGTGGCTTTGCAAAAGACAATGGAACTGTTTTGAAAGGAATTTCAAAGGCAGATGTAAATGGAAAAGTCCGGGCTCAAGTGCTGATCAAGATCTTTCAAGGATTGGGTTTACACATGCAAGCTGGTAGGCTTTTTGAAAACCCCATTTTGAAGATGGGTTGTGAGTTCTGAGTTCAGCCTGTTCAAAACCCTTGTAGTCCTTAAAAGAGGAAATGGCTGGCTAGAGTGTTTCTCCTGAAATAAGGGAAACAAAAGGAACTCTGTGGTGACCTGGAAGAAGAAGTTATCATTTGGCAAGTTTCTTCGGTAAGACACTGAAGTGACTGATTGGAGGAAATCAGTTTGTGTGTGTCCAATGAGCAAAAAATCTCTCTCTGACACTAACAAGGACCTTCCTGAGTGGTAATCATTTACCTTTAAGCACCAGAACCTGGTGAAAATTCATAAATGTTAAATTCTGTGCACATATAAGAATTGCTTGATAGTGGTGAACTTGGAGAAGTGAGAAGTGAATAATTGGACTGTGAATCAAATAACTTTCCTCAACATATACACATTGCATACACGTGCTCTTAGAATTAGAAGGGGGTTAAGTTAATAGTAATAAAGTTAAAGTTTGATCCTGTTTTTATGTTCAAAGAAAATTAAATGCAACTTTTGTTTAAGTAACCATCGTCTTGGTGAGTTTCTATTGCTGCTAAGTTTTGGAGTCCTCTGAGCTCATTACACCTGACAAACATACTGCAATTTTTTGAGGAAACCAAAAGCAGGCCAGATAAAGGAGTTAGAGTAGAGTAGATTTGTACTTTCAAAAGGCCTTTGACAAGGTGCCACACATAAAGCTGCTTAATAGACAGACCTGTTGAGTTTCTCCAGCATTGTATTAATATGGAAGGGGCAAGTACTGATGAGGAAATGGAGAAGCTGCAGAGAGACTTAGATTGATTAGGAGAATGGGCAAAGAAGTGGCAAAAGAGACACCATACAATGTTGGAAAGTTCATGCACTTCGATAGAAGGAATAAAAGGAAAAACTATTATTTGGTTGGGGAGAAAATTCAGGGGTGCAAAGGGACTTGGAAATCTTCATGCAGGATACCCGAAAGGATAACCTCCAGTTTGTGTCAGTGGTGAAGAAGGCAAATGCATTGATGGCATTCAGAGGAATAGGATACAGGTGCTTATCCTTTTATTCATAATTCCAAGAACTGAACTTTTTTTTACTGCATTTACAGTATATTTTCAGGTGTTTAGCTTAGTTTGAACCAGTTTAAGTTTGAAATTTTATCGTATGTTTTACCTAAAATAGAAGGATTGTCCTCCAGCAGAATTTTAGCAACCCCGCTGAAAGGTTATTTGACAGAGGGAGCAGCTCGGGGATGGAATGGCAGTGCGACTCTGGCAGGTGAGCAGGGAGAGAGCAGTCTATCATTATTATCTCACTTCATTTACCACCCCCCCCATCCAATGCCACCATTACCCCCTCCCCCCACAATTACTTAAAAGTACCACCATTTTAATATTATTCTGTTATCCAAAATATTATGAAATCCGAAAAGTGTCTGGTCCCAAGGATTTTGGATAAAAGATTAAGCAAGCACCTGTATAAGAGCACAGATGTGATGTTGAACAATGAACCACAGACATTGCTTTACATTGACTTTTTTATGCACTACCTTTATTTATTTTATACGGTGGTTTATATAAATCTTTGCACTATGATGCTGCAACAAAACAACAAATTTTGTGACATGTTCATGACAATAAATTCTGATTCTGATCCTTTATAAGGCACTGGTGAGGCCTCACTTGGAGTATGGGGTACAGTTTTGGGATCCTTATTTAAGGAAGGATTTGTTGGTATTAGAGAGAGTTCAGAGAAAATTCACAAGAATGATTCCTGGAATGAAGGGAGCATATGAGGAAAGTTTGTCAGCTCTTGGACTGTATGCCTTGGAGTTCAGAAGAATGAACAGGACCTCATTGAACCGTTTCAAATGTTGAAAGGCCTGGACAGAGTAGATGTTGAAAAGTTGTTTCCCATGGTAGGGGAAATCAAGGATATGAGGGCACAACTTCAGGATTGAATGGCACCCAGTTAAAACAGAGATGTGGAGGAATTTATTTTGCCAGAGGGTGGTGAACATCTGGAATTGGGTACCACAGGCAGATGTGGAGGGGATGTCACAAAACAAGTCTAAGCTGTGGCCTTTCACCAGTTTTTAAATGTTCATTTTAAAATATTTAGATCTGTACTGATCTGACAAGAAGATTGAATTCATAATAATCAATGTTTCCTATTAGCAGCAGGAAATGCACTTAAAACAACAATTGAACGGATCAACACTTTAACTTGTTTTAGTTAAATAGCAACAAAGCATGTGGGAAGGTTTTTTTCTGTACAGTCGCAAGTCCTTCTTGCATCGCAGGAACTGGGTTTGACCTGTACCAAATTGTTTACATTCAAATGATCTTCAAGTACTTAACAGCCAGTTATTAGAACCATAGAACACTACAGGACAGAAACAGGCCCTTTGGCCCATCTAGTCTGTGCCGAACTATTATTCGGCCTAGTCCCATTGGCCTGCACCCATTCCATATCCCTCCATAGTCCTTCCATCCATGTGCCTATCCAAATTTTTCTTAACTGTCAAAATTGAGCCCACATTCACCACTTTAGATGGTAGTTCATTTCACATTCTCATGGCTCTCTGCATGAAGAAGTTCTCCCTCATGTTCCCTTTAAACTTGATATACCATCATAATCTCCCCTCATTCTTCTTCGCTCCAGGGAATGAAGCCCAAATCTGTTGAAGCTTTCCCTGTAGCTCAGTTCCTCAAGTCCCTGCAACATCCTTATAAATTTTATCTGCACTCTTTCAGTTTTATTGATATCCTTCCTGTAGTTAGTTACATTCTGTGCATGAAAATCACTGAATTGCAAGGTTAGTCATCAGTGTTTTCAGTGCCTTTAATGGTGATAAGAGAATTCATAATATCAGAAACACAATGGACAATTTGTATACAGCAAGATCTCATAAACTGTCATGGAGAATGATCAGATAATACTTTAGTGATTATGACTGAAGTGTAAATGTTGTCTAGTATACCAGGTAGAAGCTTCCTCTTCTTTCAAACTGCATCACAGGATTATTTATATCCAAATAAGAAAGCACAAGAGACTTGGTTTTAAGCCTCATATATAGGACAGCAATCCCCCAGTTCTGTGCTAAAATACTAGACTGAGTGGCATAGGATGTAAAAATACAACATTCTCACTCAGCACAGATGATCAAAAATTTAGTCAGTAAATTATAGGTATGTAAATAGCTAATCTGATACCATTGCACTTTAAAATGTATTTTTAAGATGTGCATACCTGTAGCCTTCTGTAAATGACTTCTGCATTGAAACTACATCGTTGATTAAGAGGAATATGCTAAAATTAGATAGGAAACAATGTAATATGTAACCATAAAATGTTAAATTATTTCAAACATACATTGATATTTGCTGCACAATAAAGCTAATACTTCAAATTATACAATAATCTAAATTTGAATGAGAAATGGAAAAATCTGGTTCTTAAACATAACAATTATAATAAATGCAAATTGCCCTTTATTGATTTACCTTTGACCAGTTTTTTTTTGAAAGAAAGGAACTGTTTCAAAATTACCATTAGCATTTTCCAGCAACTAAGATAGAATGAAGCTGTACTACATTTATGTCGCGAGTTATAAATTTCAGGTCTGTCTTTACTTTCTCATGGGTAGAGTATTTCTGTAAATTCCATAAATATTCAAGGTTTCTTGGTTAATTGTTGCATTTTGGTAGCATGGGCTCATGGGCCAGAAGGACCTGTTACCATGCTGTATCTCTAAATTAAATTTAAAAAGGTCTTATGACTCCTACTTTATTACACTCTAAGTTTATTTCTGGCTGTAATATACTTTCAAATTTCCTAGGAGCACGAAAGACATCACATAGGTGCATGTTTTTCATTTCTATCAAGAGAAAACAAACCAAACCATCCTGACAGCCAATATCATTACAATTTTATAATTTCCTACCTTTAATGACTGGACACCAATGATCAGAAAGGAAATGAACCAGTCACATAAAAACAGTGGGTTAGAAACTGGCCATCCTGTTTTAAACCAATGTTTCCAGAACCAAGTCTGTTGGCAGGGTTCCCTTTTGATTTACCATGATGCACAAGATACCTCAAATGTGCTACAGAATCCTTCCACTTATAGATAAGTCCAGCTCCAATGGCACTCAAAAACCTCAAGACAATTTGATTGCCAAACCATTCACCAACTCTCACATATATTTCCTACCCCAATGAAGATTGAAATATTTGACACATTGACAGAACATCCAATTACCTGAAGAATATGTTTTAACTTATATATTGTTGTTGGCCGGTAGAGGTCAGATATAGTTTCATTCTGAAGCACCTCCACTCCTCCCTCCCCTGGCAGAGGGGCAAGAACATAGCAAAAACTTGGAACAGGCAGAAGTGTATCAGTCAACAAATCCATTTGCTGGGGGGGAAAAAAAATCATATTGTATATTACCTGCTATCTATATTATAAATGACAAACTATTCTTAACATAACATAACATATAACATAACAATTACAGCATGGAAACAGGCCATTAGGCCCTTCTAGTCCGCACCGAACCAAACACCTCTTTCTAATCCCACCTCCCTGCACAATGCCCATAACCCTCCATCTTCTTCTCATCCATATACCTGTCCAACCTTTTCTTAAATAATACAATTGACTCCGCCGCCACTATTTCTCCCGGAAGATCATTCCACACAGCTACCACTCTCTGAGTAAAGAAGTTCCCCCTCATGTTACCTCTAAACCTCTGCCCCTTAATTCTTAACTCATGTCCTCTTGTTTTAATCTTTCCTCCTCTTAACGGAAATAGTCTATCCACATCCATTCTGTCTATCCCTTTCATAATCTTAAATACTTCTATCAAATCCCCTCTCAACCTTCTACGCTCCAAAGAATAAAGACCCAATCTGTCCAATCTCTCCCCATACTCCAGATGCTTAAACCCAGGCAACATTCTGGTAAACCTTCTCTGCACTCTCTCCACTCTGTTTATATCCTTCCTATAATTAGGCGACCAGAACTGCACACAGAACTCCAAATTAGGCCGCACCAACGTCTTATACAATCTCAACATCACCTCCCAACTCCTATATTCCATGCAATGATTGATAAAGGCCAGCATACTAAAAGCCTTCTTCACCACCCTATTCACGTGAGTTTCTACCTTCAGGGAACGATGTACCGTCACTCCTAAATCTTTCTGCTCTTCTGTATTCCTCAATGCTCTCCCATTTACCACATATGTCCTATTCTGATTCTTCTTACCAAAATGAAGCACCTCACACTTATCAGCATTAAATTCCATCTGCCATTTTTCAGCCCACTTTTCTAAGCAGCCCAAATCCCTCTGCAATCCTTGAAAACCTTCTTCATTATCCACTATTCCACCTATCTTAGTATCGTCTGCATATTTACTAATCCAATTCACCACCCCATCATCTAGATCATTAATGTATATAACGAACAACAATGGGCCCAATACAGATCCTTGAGGCACACCACTGGTCACCGGCCTCCAACCTGACAGACAATTATCCACTACCACTCTCTGGCCTCTCCCTTTCAGCCAATGTTCAATCCATTTGACTATCTCAAAATTTATACCTAAAGACTGCACCTTCCTAACTAACCTTCCATGTGGTACCTTATCGAAGGCCTTACTGAAGTCCATATAGACAACATCCACTGCGCTACCCTCATCCACATTCCTAGTCACCTCTTCAAAAAATTCAATCAGATTGGTCAAACATGACCTTCCTCCCACAAATCCATGTTGAGTGCTCCTGATCAGACCCTGTCTATCCAGATGTTTATAAGTACTATCTCTAAGAATTTTCTCCATTAATTTACCTACCACAGACGTCAAACTTACAGGCCGATAGTTGCCAGGCTTCCTCCTTGAACCCTTTTTAAATAACGGAACCACATGCGCAATGCGCTAATCCTCCGGCACTATCCCCATATCTAATGACATTTGAAAAATTACCGCCAGAGCCTCTGCTATTTCCTCCTTCACTTCTCTCAATGTCCTGGGGAAGATCCCGTCTGGTCCCGGAGACTTATCCACCTTTATATTCTTCAAAAGCCTTAAAACTACACCTTTTGTAATCTCTATATTCCCCATATTTACCCAATTTGCTTTTTTTATCCCACATCTCCCAATATCCTTCTCCTTAGTGAATACCGAAGAAAAGAAACTGTTCAATATCTCCCCCATTTCTCTAGGTTCCACACACAGTTTTCCACTCTGATTTTCTAAGGGACCAATTTTGTCTCTAGCTTTCCTCTTACCATTAACATATTTGTAGAACTCTTTTGGATTAGTTTTCACCCTGCTTGCCATAGTTTTCTCGTACCTTCTTTTAGCTTTCCTAATTCCTCTCTTAAGATTCCTCTTACATTCAATGTATCTTTCAAACATCTCCTTAACTCCATGCTTCTTATATCTAATGTACGCCTCCCTTTTTCTTCGAACCAAGTTTCCAATATTCCTTGAAAACCACGGCTCTCTCAAACCTTTTGCCCCTCCTTTTAACCTAACAGGAACATAAAGCTTTTGCACTCTCAAAATCTGATCTTTAAAAGACTTCCATCTCTCTACTACATCCTGCCCATAAAACAAATTGTCCCAATGCACACCCTGCAAGTCCTTTCGCATCTCCTCAAATCTAGCTTTTCCCCAATCAAAAACCTCAATCCTTGGCCCTGATTTCTCTCTTTCCATAATGACATTGAAGCTGATGGCATTATGATCACTGGACCCGAAGTGCTCGCCAACACTAACCTCCGTCACTTGACCCATCCCATTTGCCAACAGTAGATCTAACATTGCTCCTTCTCTGGTCGGCACCTCTACATATTGTTGTAAAAAACTATCTTGCACCCATTTCACAAACTCTAACCCATCCATTCCTTTCACAGAATGTGTTTCCCAATCTATATGTGGAAAATTAAAATCTCCCATAATTACAACCCTGTGCTTATCACAAATATCTACTATCTCCCTACAGATTTGCTCCTCTAGGTCTCGGTCCCCTCCGGGTGGTCTATAATACACCCCTACAAGTGTAACCTCTCCTTTCCTACTCCTCAGTTCCACCCAAATAGCCTCCGTGGATGTGCCCTCTAATCTATCCTTCCTAGGCACCGCTGTAATATTTTCCCTGACAAGCAATGCAACCCCACCTCCTCTTGCCCCTCCGACTCTATCACACCTAAAACAACGAAACCCAGGGATATTCAGTTGCCAATCACATCCCTCCTGCAACCATGTCTCACTAATCGCTACCACATTTTCTTGCCACATTTTCATTTATGAGAATACAAACAAGGGATAGAACCACTTGATTAAAGAAGTTTTGCCAACAACACAACTCATTGATGTTTTGCATTAAATTTATAATGAACTTAATGTAATGATCCTTAACTCTGATTTACAAACAAATCTAAATACAGACTAAGATAAAGATTCAAAAAGGACAAAATTCAAACTCAATATTGTTCAGTGTTACTCCAGTGATTATATTCAAAAGACTCGATTTGAATTTGGATTTTGAATTTTATCCTTGGAGCCAAAACAAAAAGTACTGTATATACTCAGGTCAATCTCACCCTGATGTATGTATCAAACCATTAAAAAATGGCTTCTCAGCAAGATTTTGTCATAGGCAGTGAATTGCCCATACTTGCTACTGACTTCAACAAACAATAATCCACCCTGTGAGAACCTGCAGGGGAAAAAGATGTAATAAACAAGCTACTAGAAAAACTCAGAAGGTCAGGCAGCACCTCTATAAGCAAAGGGAAAGTTGCCTTTCAATTCACCCCCTGCATCTGGACCAAGGGCCTAATGATAGCCAGTATAAAGAAATGAGGGGAAGGGATGAGTCAGGAACTGGCAAATTATGGGTGAATCCAAGTGAGGTGGGGGGGGGGGGGGAGAGGGTGTTGATGGATGGATGTAGTCAGGCAGGAGTGGGAATGGTGGAGGTGGTGAAAGAGTTGGAAGCAACAGAGGGTTGCTGATCATGGAATATGATAAGAAAGTAAGGTAGTAAGTGGAACCAGATAAAAGGAAGATGGGGACAGTTGGGGAAAATGATAGGGGTCCCAAAGAGAAAGGTAGAGCCATTCTTTACAGTGAGACCAGATGCATAACATGGAGTGTCCAAATGAAATTCGCTATAAAAGTAGGGGAAAAATTCCTCAACTTAGCCGGAACTGGCACAGACAAAGTTTATGAGTGTTTTAGAAATATTCAAACACAAAAATAAGCCAATGGAAATTGCTAAATTTTGTTTCAAGGTATATTAATTTTAAAAAATGTGATGCATATTGAAATACTTAATTTTCAACAAAATAAAACATTACAGAAAACAAAAAAAATTACAGAGTGCCTTACATCCATAATCCTGCATTCAAATAATAGAGTAAGCATGAACTCAGCTTCTACAAACTAGCAAGGAATCCTTGGAACAATTCCCCACTATAAGCGTTGTGGAAATACAATAACCTCTTGCTTCCCTGGAGACTTCCATATGGGGCATGTTCCAAATATCAGTGGCAAACCATGGACAGAAACTTCATGATTTTTGCTTTTTCCTGCGGTCCCAAAGATGGTGTCAGATATAAATCAAACAAAAGTGAATACTAACAGTTTTGCTAACATTATCCTGCAAAATCCAGGCCTATAGAAGTGCAATAAATACACAATGTACTGTTTGTTGAAGAAAACCTGCATGTTAATTTCTTACATTTGTTTAGATCAGCACACTGAGATTTCTGGGTTGAGCTACCCTATTGAGTCCCGAATAAGTGGATCTCCCTCTATTACATAATCAAGTAAACTCAAAATATTTACTGAAGAGAAACACAAAGACTACAGCTGCTGGAAATAATAATAAAGAATTGCTGGAGGAACTCAACAGTTCAAACAGCATCCGTGCCTTAGAAATGGTCAGTCAACATTTTTGTCTGAACCTGTTCTCAAGACTAAAATGAAAAGGGGATAGTATCACATATATAATGGTGAAATGAACTCTGAGGAGCGACTAAGAGGCGATAAGGTACAGAACAGAATGTATCAGAGACGGAGAGACAGGTAGAGGAAGAGATGATGAGAAATTGGGGTGGGAGAAAAAAGTTTCAAAGAGAGAGAAAAAGTACAGGAGTTGGTAAACAAAGAGATGGAACAGTGGAAGCAGAAATGGATGGGGAGGGGGTATCTAAAGTTGGAAAAATTGATGCTTTCCAACTTTATGTTACCTCCATTCTCATTTGTTTTTTTACTCTTTCTATCTCTATGTACTTTACTACCTCTTCAACATTTCTTCTTCCCCTTCTCCCTCGTGGTTTCTCTGTCTACATGTCTTTCCTGTACACTTATCGCCCTTAGTCCCTCCCCCAGCTTAATTTCCCCTTCACTTTAATCTTGATAAAGGGTCTAGATGCGGAATACTGAGTAAACATTTCTCCCCATGGATGCTGTCAGCCTCATTGTTCCTCCAGCAATTTTTTGTTTGCCCAAAATATTTTTTTAAATATTTAATATCAATTTCTCAATATCATCATTACCTCTTGACTGTCTTGACTTTGCCCATGGACTTTTGGAGGAACCAAAGGAGGCCACAGACTTTCAATAAGACTGAAGAGCCCTGAAGACCTGAAGTAAAAAGTGGGGATCACATCAAAATACACTGAAATTTTATATTGGGTTAACTTATTGAGATTTTGTCAAGAAAGTGGCACAACTTGACTTTGGAATATTGAAGCAGGAGTAGATAGCAAATGTGACTTTACAATTCAAGAAAGGGGAGAGTAAACGTGACATTATCAGTTTGTTAGTAATCTGGAAAACCCCATAATCTATAAGAGTAATATCAAGATACTTAGAAAGTAATGCAAAGTTACTCCAGAGTTCTTTGAGGATGTGTAATGGAATAAGTTAATAAAATAATATGTTTAAAAATGGGGAATAAGATGAGGTAGTTTAGGCCATTTTTCACATGCAAACATCACATTACAGAACCAGAACTAGAAATAGAAACAGAGACTGAAACTGAAACAAAAAAGTAGAGAGAGAAAGAGAGTGATAAAAGATGCTGAAGTCAGTGAAAGACTGCAAAGTGAAAAGCCTGCTAAAGATCCCATTTCAAGACAGGTTTTGAGTTCCAAGTTCAGCCTATTCAAAATATCCGTAGTGGCTGGTTGTTGTATTTCTCCTGAAATATGGGAAAAGAAGAATTCTTACTTTGGGTTAATAAGGATGTTCAGTTGGCTTTGCTGGATTATGTTTCTAAATTTAAAGATCGGTTATGAAAAGTGTGGATTTTGGCTCAGAAGAATTTAACAATGACTCAGGGTAAAATGAAGCAATTATTTGACAGGAAGACTCAAATGAGAAATTTTAAGCCAGAAAATAAAGTATTAATTTTGCTTCCAACACATCACAATCCTCTTCGAACAAAATTTTCTGGACCATATGAATTAAAATCAAAATGAATGATGTTAACTATCTCATAAACACTCCAGATTGTAGGAATAAAACTCAGGTTTGTCATATCAACAAACCTGAGTTTGTTGAAGGTATATCTTACTATGAGAAAATGGTAGTGGAATCAGAGGTGTTAGTTGTTGACAGGGTTGAAGAAGTATGGATCATAAGATCATGGACACAGAATCTTGTGAGGGTAACATTAAAGAAACCATAGTTCCTGTGCACCTGTCAAACTCAACAATTTTGGAAAAGCTGAAGGAAAAGTTAGGCCATCTTAAATCACAAGCTCAAAAGCAGTTGAAGCAGTTCCTACTGAAATATACAAATTTGCATGTCCAACGAACAAAGAACATCTCTTTGCACCCACCTAAGACCTGACTGGTAACAACTTAAGTCACCAGAGCCTGTTAAATGTAATGACTGTTTAATTCTGTGCACAGCATTGAAAACTGCTGATACAAGTGAATTTGGAGAAGTGGACAGTAAATGACTGGACAGTGAAAAAGAACTAGCTTGAACACACACACACACACACACACACACACACACACACACACACGCACGCACTTAGAATTTGGAAGGGGTTAAGTAACTTAATAGTGATAAGTTAAATACTGATCTTATAATTCTGTATTAAGAAAGAAAAACCAATTTTGTTTAAGTAGCCATTGTCTTGGTGAGTTCCTGTTGATGCTAGTTTTTGAGTCCTTAGGGCTCAAAACAAGTGGGGGATCATCCGTTGCAATTTGAAATATTTGGACTTTGGGAACTATAACATTTGGAGTTTTTGTGATTTATTAGTAAATTGTTTTTTTCCAAGCTAATTTAAAGCTTGTGTGGGGAAAAACAGCACCAATGGATATTAGTGAATTTTTGGAACAGCTATCACCTGCAGAACTGCAGAGAAAAATAAATCAGGAACTGATGGTTATTGCTAGGGAATTAAAGCTTGTCGAAGTCAAGGGTTTTATGAGGAAAATAGAATTATAGTGAATTATATGATCTAGGTGAGGGAAGATTTGAAGAGGAAGACTTAGTAAATTTTCCTGAGGATAACTTTTTTGATATGCAATTACAATTGGAAAAATTGAAGTTGGAGAGAGAGAGAGAGAGAAACGGAGGTTTGAGGAATCTGAAAAATATAGGCTTTTTAAATTAGAAAAATTAAGACGGAAAGAGAGGTAAGAGAACTGAAGCTCGAACTCCTGCAGATAAGTTTATGGCTAGTAAAGATGTTAATCCAGTTCCTCCTTTCAATGAGAGTGATAATGATACATATTTTCAGTTTTTTGAAAAGTGGCTCAAAACTCACTGGCTGAAAGAAAAGTGGCCTCTTATGAACAAAGGGAAAAGCACAACTGGCAAACTCTAGTTTGAAAGCAGAGCAAATTGCAAATTATGAGACTGTTAAACAAGGAGTATTAAAAGCTTATGAATTGGTTCCAGAAGCATATAGACAAAAATTTAGGAACTTGGCGAAAGCATGGAACCAATCTTGCCCTTGAAAAATCTGAATGTTTTGACCGTTGGTGTGTCTCAAAAATAAATAATGATTTCAACAGAGTAAGAGAATTGATATTGAGGAAATTAAAGGGTGTGTTCCCAATGAGATCAACCTGGATGAGAAAGACATAGGGACGTGGCAACAACGGCTAGGTTAGTGGATGAATATGCCTTAACTCACAAAAATAAATGTCACCACAGAAAGTCTTTTCAGAAGGTTAATGTGGAACAAACCAGTAAGCCTGAAATTAAGTCTGGGAAGAATATTAAGAGAAAAGATAAAGGTAAAGTAGGAAAGGACAGAATTTCGGGATTGTCTGTTATTATTGTAAGAAACCTGCTCATGTCCTTGCAAATTGTTTAGTGCTGAAAAAGAAAAAAAGAAAAGGAGATATTACCAGAAGCATGTATTCAGATAATTGAATTTAATTAGAACAGAAGGTCCATGCCTGATAAGAATGTTTTGAATGTATTCAAACTTTTTGTATCAGAGGACTTGATTTCAGTAAAGGAAGGAACTTCCCAAGTGCCAGTTAAAATTCTCAGAGACACTAGGGCTTCCCAGTCATTGATGTTGAAGAATGTCTTAATCCTTGATCAAAAGACAGTCGTAGGCGAGACAACTTTGATTAGAGGTGTTGGTGGAGATGTAGAATCAATAGCTCTGCACAAAGTATTGTTGAATTCAGAATTAGTTAAAGGACCAGTTGTAGTGAGAGTTACTTCAATGTTACCCATGCGAGAAATTCTTGCTAGGGAATGACTTGGTGGAGGATAAAGTTGGGTCAGTGTTGAGATTAATAAATAAGCCAAGTAAGGATGAGGTTGAAGAAGATTGTGAAATATATCCTGCATGTGCTGTGACAAAGGTCTTTGTCTAAGAAAATTATGATAGCAGAGGAAGATCCAGTTGACAGAGACTTGCCCAATACTTCTGAAATAGTCTAGAAAGAGCAAGTTAAATTTGAAAGTCACGATTTGTCTTTGTCAAGGAAAGAGTTAATTAAGCAGCAAAAGACAGATTCCAATCTCACTGTCTTGAGAGAGAAGGCTGAGGATGAGGAGGAGATTAATGCCCTGTAGATATTACTGGAAGGGTGAATTGTTAATGAGGAAATCGAGACCTCGTGATATTCCTGCAAATGAAGAATGGGTGGTGATTCATCAGGTGGTCATTCCTAAAACCTACCAGAATGAAATTTTAAATTTGGTTCATATTATACCTTTGGGATGTCATCTAGGTGTAAAGAAGACCATGGTTAAAATTTTGAAACAATTTTTCTGGCCTGGTTTGAGGAAGGATGTTGTACACTGTTGCCAGACATGTCTCCTTTGACAGGTTGTGGGGAACCCTATCAAGGATCCTCCGGAAGCTCCTTTGCAACCTATTCCTGTTGTGGGGAAACCTTTCATGAGGATTATTGTGCATGTGTGGGTCCCCTGCCTAAAACAAAAGCTGGGAATCAGTACTTGCTAATAGTTACGTGTATGGAGTCCAGATTTCCAGAAGCTATATCAGTGAGGAATATCAAAGCAAAAACCGTGGTAAAGGCTTTGGAAAAACTTTCAAAGTTTTTGGGTTACCTAAGGAGATCAAGACTGATCAAGGAAGTAATTTCATGTCATGATTCTTTCAGCAGTTGATTTATGAGTTGGGAATTAAACAGATCACTTCATTGCGTAACATCCTGAAACTCAGAGAGCTTTGGAAAGATTTCATTCTTCTCTTAAAAATATGATGAGGATTTACTGTCTGAAGAATGTAAAGGATTGGGACAAAGGTATTTGCTGTAAGAGTCTGTGCAGGAATGAAGTTGTGTTTAGACATCAGGTCAGAGGACCTTTAAGGTTGGTAAAAGTACAGTGCGTTAATGAGGATGTACAGTTGAACTTGCTGGATTATGTTTCTAAATTTAAAATCGGTTACAAAAAGTGTGGATTTTGGCTCAAGAGAATTTAACAATGGCTCAGGGTAAAGTGAAGCGATTATTTGACAGGAAGACTCAAGTGAGGAATTTTAAGCCAGGAAATAAAGTGTTAATTTTGTTACCAACATATCACAATCCTCTTAGAGCAAAATTTTCTGGACCATAGTGATAAGTTAAATATTTGTCTTATTATTCTGGATTAAGAAAATAAAACCAATTTTCTTTAAGTAGCCATTGTCTTGGTTAAATTCGGTTGCTGCTTGTTTTTGAGTCCTGAGGGCTCATAACAGATGAATCAAG
The DNA here is from genome assembly GCF_036971445.1 of Narcine bancroftii. Classification (NCBI taxonomy): domain Eukaryota; kingdom Metazoa; phylum Chordata; class Chondrichthyes; order Torpediniformes; family Narcinidae; genus Narcine; species Narcine bancroftii. The sequence goes on from NC_091470.1 coordinate 307,968,915, forward strand.
CAGAGTAGATGGGTGAGGGGGGGGGGGGGTTTGGATCCAACCAGATTTTCAGAAGGTTTTCAATAAGGTCACACATATCAGGTTACCAAATAAAATAACGGATTGAGAATTGGATAATGGATATAAAACAAAATATGGGAATAAAAGGGTCCTCCTTAGGCTGGCAAGTTGTAAACAGCACAGAATGACTGGGACTAGTAATTAGGCCCCAACTTAACAATGTATAACATTAGCTTGGTTAAGAAAACTAAATGTAACATTTCCAAATTAGCTGGTGACAAGAAACTGCAATAAATGAGAAACTTTTCAATAAAATAGGCTTCAAGGGAAAATGGATGATTGAGTGGGGAACAATGGTGATATAGTACAAGGTGGAAACGTGAAATGTAATCCACTTTGAGAGACAAACCAAAAATGTTGAGTATTTTTTTAAAATTTCTGAGACATCAGGAAATTATGTTCATATAAAACTGAGAATCGGTGCAGACAAGTCATTGAAAGTGAAGTAGGCATTTAGGAAGGCAAATGGTTTATTGGCCTTTACTGAAAGAGAATTTGTCCCACTAAAATATAGAGAACCTTGATTTAAAAAAAAACACCTGGAATTTTGTGGCCAGTTTTGGTCCCTTTATCGAAAAAAATTTTGTTTTGGAGGGAATGCAGCAAAGGTTCACCAGAATGGTTCAAGATGGAGAACAATACAGTAAAACTCCGATTATCCAAAATAGTCTGGACCAGGCATATGTCAGAGCAACAAACAACAATGGAAGGTTTATTAAGCATTAGTGTTTAATTCTCACCAAAAAAATGGTGGCCACCGTTAATCATCGACACCTCCCCACTGAGATCCGTGGTCCAGCCCAGAGCCTGAGGTCCACGTTCCTGCCTGAGAGCTTGAGATCCGCGCTCCTACCAAGAGCCCGAGGTCCTGCTGCTGCTGGCAGCCCAAAATCCCTAGTCAGTTCGGCTCCAAAAAGATTTCAGATAAATGAAGATTTCTGATTTGTTTCGGATATTCGCAATTATCCGAAAATTTTTTGGATAAATGAGAATTTGGAGAATCTGATCTCAGATAATTGGAGTTGTACTGTATTTGCAAATATGAGGTTATTTATTTTGGTAAGATTAATTTAAAAATACATTTTTTTTAGTGTAAAGTAACATATTAAAACAATACCCAGAAAAATATTCTATGAATCACAGAAGGTTGGCATGCAGATACAAATAGTAATTAGAAAGGGACATTTTAAATAGACTAAGAAAGTCTTGCTACAATTGTACAGGACTTTTTTGAGCCTAGTCCTATGTACAATTTTTATTGTCTGGGGCTGTTTTTATAAACCAGTGAGCCATGGCCCACTGGTGAGCTGCAGCTTGTTTCCATGTGGGACTTTAAAAAATGTTAAATAAAATACTTTAAATTAGATAAAGATGTATTCTTACATAGCTGCCTTTGACTTGAAAATATTGCTCATTCATTGCCACTAGTGGGCCATGGCAACGTTAGGCCAGAAGCCAGGAGGGTCTTAGGCTGAAAAAGATTGAAGATCACTTGATATGCTGTACAAGTTAGGATGATTGAAATCTGGGCTGTTGAACATGGGTGCCACCATCTTGGAAACAGACCTTTGAGGACATCTATGTTAAAATCGGTGCCAGCCCCATTCTAAAGGTAACCTGAATTTGCATGGGGCCAATGGATGGCACAGACAAGCAGTATAATCCTGTGAAGCAATAGTGAAAGACCATGACCTGGCTTTCTGTCTTTCCCGGATCCACACTACAACTGTTAGGCCAGGACATTGTGATGTGGACCATGGAAAAGTTAAAATATCCACAATTCTGAAGAGTTCCTTGAAAAAGTGAATCAGGCATCAAAAAAAAATTAAAGAGAGGTTAGAAACAAAAATCGAAAGAATGTTTTAACATGGATCTTTAATCATAAACCTAAGGGTATACAGGCATCTAGAATATTTTAAGAAAGAAATGTCGGAGTTATTTGGAATGATAGATTAATGAGCATGTGGATTAATGAGCATGTGGCAAAAATACTGGAATTAATTGACTGAACTATTTTTTCACGTATTGCAATGTTCTCATCATTGCCAAGCTGTCATGCAATTGATTTGGCTTTCCAGATTAAAGAATTATTTGTATACCATGAAGAAAATTTGCAAATATGGGCAGTCAAATGTGTCAAAATGAAGGTGATGCCAAAGCTCCAGTAACTTTTCCAGTTGAAACACATTGCATTGCCTTGGGGATTTTTTAAGGTGCTTAATGAGTGTGTCAGGAAGTTTCTGTGGAATGCAAAAGTGGTTAGAATCTCCATGGAAAAGTTAACATGGGATAATAAATTGGGGGGGGTTTAAAATTACCTGACTTTAAAGAGTATTAATGGGCATCCCAGGTGAGATTTATCAGCTTTCTATTCGAGGGAGAAGGGGCCCCAGCATGGCCGCAAATTGGGCCGCATTCATTAGGTAAAGAGATTGCCAAAGAATTTATTTATAAATGGGATGCAAAACTACTCTTAAAGAAAATGGATAACCCCACCCTAAAACATGTACTTCAGACGTGGAAAAGGATAAAACAAGGTATTGGATGGAAGGTAGAGATATCCCCCAAAATGCCCCTGACTCAGAATAATTTAATATCCTTGACTCCAGGCCATAAGATCTTGGACTCCTGGTGCCAGAGGGGGATCAGGTGTATCGAGGATTGTCATGAAGGAGGGCATCTTATGTCATTTGAGCAACTGAGAAGCAAGTATAATTTGTCCAACAGAACATTCTTCTGCTATATCCATCTTTAAATCTGTATGGATACAGTTGCAACATTGGGTTATGTCTTTGCCCTGTGCTTCTTGGCACAAACGGGCCTGGAGGATGAACTGCAGACATGTTAGTTTGACATCTGGTGGTTGGATACTGATAGATAAAATCAATCAAGATGTGTTTCACAAACATTTCTCGGACTAGTTGACCCTGTATTGAATGAGCCCAGAAGTATTGAACTGCACGTTTTACAAACATTTCTACGTCTGATTCCACCTGCATTGAACTCACCCATCGTTATTGAATGAAGATCTACCGGGACCAATGCCTGAAGAGGGTGCACAAAATCAGTGAACCGGTGCGGACTCGAAAGGCCAACATGGCCTGTTTCTGCTCTGTAAATGGTTATATGGTTATATCTGCAAATAAGATCTTTTTTAAGGGAAAAATTGGGACCAGCAATGACACTACCTGAATCCAGCGATATGGAAATTCTAATTCGAAAGGGGAATGTGTGTAAATTTATTTCCAAGATGTATTACATATTCCAAAGTGAGGGTCCAAAACTGGCCCTACAAAGGTCGAGTGAGAGATGGGAGTCGGACTTGGGTACAACATTTAATAAAGGGTGGCAGGACCTGTGTCTGGACAGTGTGATGAGGAATGCCAACGCCAGATACAGGATGGTGCAGTACAACTTCCTACACCAGTTGTACCTTACACTCAGAAACTACACAGATCAAAGTCTGAGATTTCAGAAATGTGTTTTAGATGTGGCGGTGGGAATTTCATCCACTCTACCAGGCTGTGCGCAAAGGTGAGACCTTTTGGGAAGAGCAAGGGGATATTCTAAAAAAAAATTATGTGGATTTTCCACAGGACCCGGAGCTGTTCCTCTTGGGGGATATTGGAGAAGTGCAATTTAGACTGACTAAATTCCAAATCTTGGTTGCAAAGGCAGCTTTGGGTGTAGCCAGGAAGTATATAGTGGTTTCGTGGAAGTCCGACTCACAGCTAAATACCACATGATGGAAAATGGAAATGCAGATTTGTTGGAGTGTGGCAATCTTTCTTAAAGTACATTGGTTCTCAGATATATTGATTACCCCCCTCCCAACCCCCTTTTAAATAGGGATTAGGATAAATTATCCCAGAATGCCCAGACATCTGATTACAGAAATAGGACTTGATGCAGCGACGCACCTCCCCTTTTATTTTCAGGTCCTTAGTTTCCTTTACTTTTGAGTTTTCTTTTTAGTGTTTTCTTTGAATGGCATTGCCATTGTGATTTCTTTTCATTACAGGTCTTGATAGAGGCAATGATGAATGGGATTGAGATACGTTTTGGGTGGGTGGGGGCTGGGACAAATACGGACATTGGGTATGCATATGTACATGAATGGTGCTGTTTATTGGATTTTGTAATTCTGTGAAAACTAAAATAACATATTCAAAAAAAATTTGCAAATACTGTCACACCCTGATAATGAAGACACACAGGAGAATCTGGTCAAACACAGTCTGCTGGAGAAACTCGGTGGGTCAAGCTACATCAGTGGAAGAAAAAGAATGGTTGTGTTTTAAACCAAAACTCCTCGATGAAAAGTTTCTGCTTGAAACATCGACCATTCTTTTTCTCCCAATGATGCTGCTTGATTCAGCAGACGATGTTTGACACACCTTGGTTGTGCTTTATTCTTGTTTATTGCATAAGGCACTGATTGCCTCAGTCTGTGTAGTATCTTTTGGAAGAGGAAAAACCTGTTCAACCAGAGTTTAGTATTACACAGTTGGACCATACACTGAAAATAATACTGCAAAAAGACACCAGTCAGCCAGTCACAAACATGTCCCAGCTTGTTCAGATTGCCATTTTACAACCAATTCACCTGCTAATAATTTGAGGCAATCAAAAAAATTAAATCAGAACAAAGTATATAATAGTTGCTCATTCAAAGCAGCCACTGCTGTGAAATCTTTCTTTGATTTGATTTGATGGTGTTTAAAGAGACTTGGCTGATGCAAGGACAGGAATGACTGATGCTGGTATCAGGGTTTAGATGTTTAAAGATGATATGATGGGAGGTAAAAAGGGGAGGCAGTCACATTATTGGTCAGGGATAGTATCTTAGCTGCAGAAAGGGAGTACACTGTGGAGGGAGTGTCTACTGAGTTGGTGTGGGTGGTCATCATAATTAGAAAGGGAGCAATCACTGTTTTGGGAGTAGTCTATTTGCTCCCAAATAGCCCTTGGGACAGAGGAACAGATTAGTAGGCAGATTTTGGAATGGAGCAGAAACAATAGGGTTGTTGTTTTGTTTTTTCTTTATTTTTTATTTTTTTGCAAGGACACTGCCACTCACACCGAGCCCGAAGCACAGTCAGGGTTGTTGTTACGGCACTTCCTTATTGCAAGAGGGTAGATGGGCAGAATTTGTCAGATGTATCCAAGAAGGATTCCAGCCGACGAGAGGAAAGGCCATACTGGATTTAGTACTGTGCAAATGAACTTGATCAGGTAACAGATCTCTTGGTGGGGTAGCATTTCAGTGGTAGTGACCACAACTCCCTGAGCTTTAGAAGTAAAACATGAAAATCCGTAGACACTGTGGTTGAAGTAAAAATACACACAATGCTTGAGAAACTCAGCAGGTCAAACAGGTCCTTTATATAGCAAAGGTAAAAATACATAACTGATGTTTCAGGCTTGAGGCCTTCATCAAGGTATGGAAAAATGTTGGCAAGCGTCCAAGAAAGGGGGGAAGGCGTGGTCGCAAAGGCAGGAGGTGATAGGTGGAGAAGGGTGGGAGGGGACAGCAGCAATCAAGGGGAGGAGGGATGGTTAGGTGAAGGGAGAAGGAAGGGAGGGAGGAGAACTGGAAAGGAGAATGGAAGGAGGGAGGGGAAAGAGGAGAGTAGGTTAGCAGAAACCCGGAGCTTTAACATTGCTATGAAAAAGGATAAAAGCAGACAAAATGTTTAATAGGGAAAGGATAATTATGATGGGATGAGGCAGTAACTAGGGAGAGTAAATTGGGAACAAATATTCTCAGAAGTAATGTGGAGGATGTTTAAAGACCACTTTTGCAGGGTTCTGGATCGATTTGTCCCACGGAGTCAGGGACAAGATGGTAGGAAAAGGAAACCATGGTTGACAAAACAGGTGATTCAGCTAATTACGAGGAAGAAAAAAAACATAGATTTAGGAAGCAAAAAACAGGAAAGGCTCGTGAGAATCTTATGTTAGCCAGGAAGGATCTTAAGAAGAGAAGAGAAGAGCTAGAAGGGGGCATGAGATGGCTTTGGCAAGTAGGATTAAGGAAAACCCAAAGGCATTTTATGCATACGTGAAGAACTAAAGGATGATGAGAGTGAAGCTAGGGGCACTTAAGGATAAAGGAGACAAAATGTACCTGGAGGTAGACGAGTTTGGGGAGGTCCTAAATGAATACTTTGCATCAGTATTCACCAGAGAAAAGGTCCTTGGTCAAAGTGAGGTCAGAATAGAACAAGTTCTTGTGTTGGACCATTTTGAGATTAAGAAAGTGCTGGAATTATTAAAAACATTAGGATTGATAAGTCCCCAGGGCCAGATGAGAAAAACCCCAGGTTTCAAAGGTAAGGAAGAAACGAGATTGCTTGGGTGTTGGCGACAGGATAGGTGCCAGCAGATTGGAGAACAGTAAGTTAGGTCCCCTTGTTTAAAAAAAGGTAATAGGGAGAATGCAGGGAATGAGAGACCAGTGAATCTTACATCAGTGGTGTGCAAACTATCGGAGACAATTCTTAAGAACAAGATTTAAGAGCATTTAGAGAACTACAGCCTTCTCAGGGATAGTCAGCATGACTTTGTGAGGGGAAAGTCATGTATCACAAGCTTAATTGAGTTTTTTGAGAAAGTAACAAAAGAAATTGATGGAAATAAGGCAGTAGATGTGGTGTACTTGTAAGGCTTAACAAGGTCCCACATAGGACACTGGTTTACAAAGTCATGAGGCATGGGATCCATGGAACTTGGCTGTGTGGATTCAGAATTGGCTTGCCTATAGAAAGCAGAAAGTAGATATGCATGGGAAGTATTCTGCCTGGAGGATAGTAACTAGGGGAGTACTACAAGGATCTGTTCTGGGACTCCTGGTTTTTTGTGATTTTTATAAATAACCTCGATGAAGAAGTGGAATGATGGGTCAGTAGTTTACAGATGATATGAAGGTTGGAGGTGCTGTGGATAGCATTGAAGCCTGTTGTAGGTAACAACAGTATATAGACAGGGTAGAGAGTTGGGGAGGGGGATGGGGGACTGGCAAATGGAGTTCATTCTGGATAAGTGTGAGGTGATGCATGTTGGTGGGTCAAACCTGAAGCAGAATATATGGTTAATGTTAGGATACTTCATAGTGTGGAAAAATAGAGGGTCCTTGGGACCTACATCCGTAGATCTCTCAAGTTCGCTGCAGTTACAAAGGCCTATGGTATGCTGGGCTTAATTAATTGGAGGAATGAGGTAATTTTGTATGTTTATAAATCTCTGGTGAGACCACACTTAGAATATTGTGTTAGTTCTGGTCACCTCATAACAGGGAAAATGTGGAATCTGTGGAGAGCGTGCAGAGGAGATTTACCAGGATGTTGCCTGAATTGGAAAATATGTCATGAGGCAAGGTTAGCAGAGCTGGGGTTTTTCTCTTTGGAGCAAAGGAGGCAGAGAGGTGAATTTGTAGAGGTCTTCAAGATTATGAGAGTCATTGATAAGGTGGACAGTCAGCATCTTTTAGCCTGGGCGGGAGCAGCAAACACCAGAGGACATCTGTACAAAGTGAAAGGAGGAAAGTTTAGGGGAAACATCAGGGGTAAGTTTTTTTACACAGAGTTGCGGGTGCTTGAAATGGATTGCCAGGGATGATGGTGGAGGCTGGACCAATAGGGGCATTAAGCGACTCTTAGACAGGCACATGGATGAAAGAAATATACCGAGTTATGAGGTAGGGAGTGTTTAGTTTTTTTCTGGGAGGTATATATGGGTCGACACAGCATTTTGACTATTGTGCAGTAATGTTCTATGTTAAAATAATGTGGTAAGCAGTATATTATTTTTTTAATTTAGGAAGCTGAAATGCTGTTCCCACAGAAGATATTCCATTTCAAAATAAATAAAAGCAACCATTCTTCCTTATGTGGCTTGGTTAGTGTAATGGTTAGCGCAATGCTTTTACTGACCCAGTGACCCGGGTTAGGAATTTGTATGTCCTCCCTGTATCTGCATGGGTTTCCTCCAGGTGCTCCAGTTGTCTCCCACCCTTCAAAACATACAAGGGTTGTAGATTAATTGGATGAAATTAGGCAGGACAGGCTCATGGGCTGGAAGGTCCTGTTATTGCGCTGTATGTCTAAATTTAAAACCTTAAAATAAAAAAGTAATTATCTATTCACAGAGTAGGGTAGCAAAGGATTCCCAATGAATAGAATAGAAACTTCTGATATGGAAGAGGACTGCAAATGATTAACATATCAGGTGGATGATCTTTCACCAAAATAAAAGATTGCTGATCTGAAATTCATCTCCATGTCATACTGTCTCAAGTACTGCATATATTTTGGATTTTCATTTTTTTTCCATTTATTTAGAATATAAGATATGCAAACTCTTGGAAAAATGTGAATCATTTTGTTTTACTCGGCAAAAGTTGGTAGGGGAGAAGACTGTAAGTCTGGTTATAAAGCAGCAGATCTTCTGATGAAAGATTAGTGACCTGAAACATTAGTGAACAAAGAGAAGTCAGAGGGACTCAATGAGTTGCCAGCATCCATGGATGGAGATGGTCAGTAAATATTTTGGGTCAAACTCTTTTTCAAGGCCTGAAACATTAGTTTATTTCTCCTTGGATGCTAACTAGACTTGGTGGCCCATTTAAGAGCACAATTCAAAAGCAAGAGACCCAGAGGGAAAAAAGAGATTGAAAATTGCATTGGTGAGAGAGGGAATTTCAGTGCTTGGAGTACTCCACTTTATTAATCTTAACAAAATATTGTTTGAAGCTGGTAACACTGGATCTCCTGGCTTTTGTGTGAAAAGCTCCCTCAGAGATGCTTTTTGTTTGCTTTCCAAAACCAGGTATTATTTAATGCAATAAACTTTGCTCCTTTTATTGCAAATCAAAAATAAAGATTCGCAATGGCAGAAACAAGATACAGTCTGCAAAAACATTTAGATATTCTTAAAAAAAAATGTATTCTCATTTGAAATCAAGCTTGTAAAATATGCTAACGGGCAAACCAATATTGTTATGTTACACAGAAAATATAAAAACCAAGAATAATCCTTCCCCCTTTATATATGTAATTTCACCTTTTTATTTTTGTCTTGATGAAGGGTTAAAAAAATGCCACTGGTGACCCAGGGTTACTTTCAGTGGGCTGCAGAACCCCCATTACTTACTCCAAAATATTGATTGACCATTTCTATCCATATATGCTATTTGAACTTCTGAGTTCTGCAAATCTTTGCTCAATATTTTGTATGGTTTTGATCAGCTAGTGGTAATCGCTTTCACCAATAAATGTATCTTGTCCATTCTTCCTTGTTACCTTCCTCTGGTTGTTCTCTGTAGAATCTTCATTCCTCTCAGGTAGCAAGTCTTTCCCTCCCAGCATGAATTTTGTGCCTGCAAGTCCTCTTCCATTGAGCAAAATGTGTGCTGGTGAACTTCACTAAATAAACCATACATGTCTTGTACCAGAAGACACAGCCTTAAGGAAACAAAAATATTAAACACATTAGTTTCATTTCTGAAATGGTTATCTTTTCTCTGAAGATGAATTATTTTTCCAATTGACAAAATTCTGAATCGTTATTGTTAAACATTGTTAGCTATTTGTTTTTAAAATTTTAGTTAACTTCATACAAATTATCTCAAATAAACACTCTGATTTATATAAATCAGGTTTTGAAGAATTGGGAATAAAAATAATGTGATAACCATTGGGATAGATTTGCATATTATAATGCATAGTAGTAGAAATAAACAAAATTATGGAGTGACTATGAACTCACACATTCCATATCCCTCAGCCAGACAATGATTGTCCAGAGGTTTGCACACTGTACATGTATTTTGTTAATTAAAAGGTTACACCACATAAATACAATAATTTAATCTCCTCTTTTTTGTTAAACTTCAATGTGCAAAGGGATATAATGTGATGTGTTCGTTCCTCATCTCAGGAATAGCACCAGAACTTGGAGACACAACACAAATCCTATCCGTATTCTAACTGTAATAATTCATAAATAACTAAATAATTATCAAGTTTTCTTAGTTGTAATCTGTATTGACTAGGACTAAGCAGTGATATATGTGGTGACAGCAAGTTATGACAGTCTACCAGTTTGGTTACTGCATTCGTACAGAGGCCTGGATAGTTCAGCCAGAAATATAAATTTTAATCTCCCACAGATGCTGTGGAAATTAAAATTCAAATAATTAAATATAATGTAATAAAAGATATTGTATCAATAATGTGAGAGATGAGTAAAACTAATAGGAAAATATGAGAGATGAAGAAAGCTAGTATGGATATATGTGTAATGAATAAAGCCAGTTTGAATAGGATAAGGGTAGATAATAGAATGTAAGAAGTAAAGTTAGTCTGAATAAGATAAGGGTCTTCTAGCCTTGCCTTAGACAGAGTCAGCAAGTTCTGCATAGAGTTAGTAAGCCCTGAGGGTTGAGAAGGTGTGAATAAGGACAAAGGCAGGTTTGTGAATAAGGAATAAGGTCAATGACATGATGGGACACAGACAGGATACCCCATGGTCCTCCAAGTTCACAGAAACAGCACATAGGCAGACAGGATTGCCTAATGCCAAACTCATCCAGGAGGCAGAAGAATGTAAGGGGGAGGGTCCTTCTATACTGAAATAAACTGTATAAAAGTTGGGTGAGCCCCAGTGTGTGTGTGTATTCCCAGGGTAAGGGGAAGCACCCAACTTTGCATTGTTGTATAATAAATGTTCTTTGTTCTCAATTTTTGTCTCGAGCAATTTCTGTGAAAGTACTTCTGTTTCTCACAAATGGGGCTTGTCCGGGATCCCACTCCCTCCACTGACAGAGTGCCCGACAACGAGGGTAGGTGCACCCCGGCTGATTCAGCTGGACTCACAGATGACGGGTGACTGGTCAGTGGATGAAGCGAGTGATATCAGAGAAGAGGCATTGAGACAAACGATGGGAAGACGATAAGAAAGCGCGCTAAGAATAGCTACTGGATCCCGGTAAGAGGAATTTTACTTACTTGTCAGTATGGGAGGTGTGAGTAGCAAGGGAAATAGTCCTAAGGAAGGACGGGACGATCAGATAACTAAGCAAAGTCCGTTAGGATTAATGCTATCTGATTGGGGTGCGGGGAGAACCCACGGGAAAGACAAACAGACCATGGTCAGGTATTGCTGTCTGGAATGGGTTAAAAACCCGATAAAAGGGAATTCGGTATATTGGCCAAAGTTCAGATCCGATGAGGACTGGATGTGTCAGGCATTTAACATCTGGCTCTATCAAAATCAAAGAGATAATATTGAGAGCAGAGAATATGCAGCCTGCTGGCTCAGTGGATCGGTTGATCAACTGGTTTTGAATGAAAAGGAATGTAAGGACAAGAAGGATGAGGAACCTTTTGTCCCTGAAACACAAAGATGGGATGTATTACATTCCCTTCCTCCACCTTATGCTCTTCCTATGCCGGCTCCTATCTTTCCCCTCTCTCCTATGCTCTACCCTTCTTCACCTTCCCCTCCTCCCCCACAGCTAAAGAAAGAATAAAGTAGGGGTGGTATGATGACCCGTTCACAAAGTACTAGATTACCACCTCAATTGACAAGAGAGGGAGGAGACTGATTCAAAACCCTCCAGGAGGGAAGTGCAGAACCCTTTGATTCATTTCCCAGAGAGCAGGAACCTAGACATTATAAAGGAGAGGATAAGCCAGAAATTAACTGGATGAGACCTTTACGGGAAGTTCCCGTGGGAGGGGGTCTTGGTTTCGTAAATGTGCCCCTGACTAGTACGGAGGTGCGTAACTTTAAGAGAGAAATGACCTCCCTGATAGAGGATCCTCAGGGATGTGCCGAACAATTAGATCAATTTTTGGGACCAAATATATGGGATGAGTTAACATCGATCTTTAGGGCTCTGTTCACTTTGGATGAACGTGGAATGATTCGCCAGGCAGGGATTAGAGTCTGGGATAGGGAACACCAAGGGGGACCAGAGGCGATACCTGGGGAACTTAAATTCCCCCTGGCAAAACCAAATTGGGATAAGAATACTAATGATGGTCGCACATTAATGGAGGAATATAGGGTTAATCTGATAAAAGGAATCAAGGAATCTGTTCCAAAGGGACAGAATTTTAAGAAAACATTTGAGGTTCCCCAAGGTCCCGATGAGACCCCCTCTGCATTTCTGAATAGATTGCGTACGGCCATACAGCAATATGGGAGTCTGGATATAGAATCTCCAGCGGGTGAACAATTGGTATTAACGTGCTTTGTTACAAATTGAGCCCCAGACATTAGAAGGAAATTGCAGAAGACTGAGAATTGGCATGAACAGGGAATAACACAGCTTTTACAGATTGCACAAAGAGCAGACGTCCAGAGGTCTGAGGATAAACTGAAAGGAAAGGCTAAGATTTTGATGCAGGCAGTCAAGGAAGTCATGGAGGGACAGCAAGGAAAGGGTAGGGGTTGTGTGCCAGCTCCTGGACATTGGGAGGAGCTCCGGAAGTGGGAGAATAGAGACCAAAGCAGGGGCAAGGGTAGAGGGGAATTCCGGGGACGACGACCATTCCCGGGACCTCGTGGTAATCCCGGTAGGAATTGGGAAACAGGAGCATTAGTTTGCTACCATTGTAAAAAGGAGGGACCTTTTAAGAGAGAATGCCCAATGCGAGCCAGGGAGACAAGATCTTACGCACTGATGGAAGCAGATTATGAATAGGGGGTCACGGTTCTCAGTCAATACACACCGTGGGGCTGCACGAAGAACCATTGGTAAATTTAAGCATAGGACCCCACAGTGACAAGATTACCTTTTTAGTAGATTCTGGGGCAGCCCGGTCTAGTATTTTACAACCACCCGAGGGTGTTAAGATAGAGGGGACAGTGATGACTTCGGGAGTAGGAGGAAGAGATTTTATGGTCCCTGTATTAAGGGATGTAAGAATACAAATGGGAGAGAAGATAGTAACGGAGGACATTCTACTAGTTCCCCAAGCTGGAGTTTGTTTGTGAGGACGAGATTTACAGGACCAATTGGCTATCGGCACCAGACCACAGGAATCAGGTATCGGGGTTCAATTGTATGTATTAACCGAGGAGGATCAGGAACTAATAAATCCTGGAGTACGGGCAAAAAGAGGCAATAGAGGAGTGTTAGATATTCCTCCCCTGCAAGTTACTTTAAAAGATCCTGAGCAAGTAATTAGATGAAAGCAGTATCCAATTCCGATGGCTGGCCGAAAGGGGCTGCAGCGTGTAATATGACCAGTTAGTGAAAGATGGTATACTCGAACCTTGTATGTCACACCTCCTGGTGATGGTAGATCATTTCACACGATGGGTTGAGGCTTTCCCGACCCCTAATGATCGTGCCAGCACCGTTATCTGGATACTACTGGAGTCTGTGATTCCACGATATGGTATGATTCAAACCATTGACTCAGATCAAGGTACACATTTTACCTCTCAGGTACTCCAGGATGTGTGTAAAATATTGGGAATAGATTGGCAGCTGCATACCCCATGGCACCCCCAGAGCTCAGGCCGTGTTGAACGAATGAATCAGACCTTGAAAAATCAGCTCACTTGACTTCATGAGGAAACTGGTCTCTCCTGGATTAAATGCTTACCCTTAGCTTTAATCAGGACTTGCACAGCCCCTCGTAAGGATCTTGCTGTCTCAGCATATGAGATGATGTTTGGTCTTCCTTACATGGGATTCCACATTAATACCCCTACCCTTGAGGCTAACGACCAGAATATATCCAAATATTTAAAGGGACTTTCTGCCTCTCTATACGAATTAAAACGGAAGGGTTTATTAGCTCAAAACCCACCCCTGGAGTATCCTATTCATTCTATTAAACCTGGTGATTGGGTATATGTAAAAGCATGGCAAGATCACCAACTAAAACCTATCTGGGTTGGCCCCTATTGTGTACTTTTGATTACAGACACTGCCGTGCGAACGAAAGAAAGGGGATGGAGCCACATACAACGAATTAAACGAGCTGCTGATCCACGGACTAACGACAATGATAATCTATCCTCCACCTGGCATGCAGTGCCTCATCCTTCTGATCTAAAAGTTACACTATGCCGGGAAAAAGTGCTGTAATGCTGTTTTTACGATTTGTTGTTATGTTTACTCGTTGGTTCCCAATTTTTGGGAAATCACCTAATTGCTCACGATGTATTAAGTCCTCCTGGAACAGGGGCAGCAGAGGTGACAATTATTTACCTTTAGAATGTAGACAGGGCACAGGTATAGAGTATAGTCATAGTGGGGTATGGGTTAATATAGGATCCCAACATGGACCAGGGGAACAGAACGGCCCTAGGGGAGTAGATTTGATTTGTATTTCAGCCTCTACAGGTATTAAAAAGAGGAGTTTTAAAGAGATAGCACAAAGAAGATGGTGGGACAATGACAGACAGAATGTTAGTCAGGATTGTACATGCAGCAGAGATAGAGTGAATACATGTGCTAATGTTCACAGACAGGCTGCAACTCACAGGTTCAGTGATACTTATGCTAATATTCGCAGACAAGCTGCAACTCACAGGTTAAGTGACAAGAAACAGCCCTCCCCAACTTGGTCTCCTGTAAATCATCCTTTGGGTCACACACAAATTCAGAATGTTAAGAACCACCACTGTAAGGGGAGTTCCAGTTGTAAACGACGTAAGCTGCTCCAGAACACCACAGCTGCTTGGCATTTAAATCGTTTAATCAGATTCCAGGCAGCCTTGGAGATCATCACCGAACAGACAGCGATGGCCCTGAATTTATGGGCTGAAGAAAGACGACAGATATGAGCCACAGTTCAACAAAACCACCTGGCTCTCGATTACTCGTTGGCTGCTGAAGGCAGCATTTGTGAACGACTGGTTAATGACAATGCTCACAACGGTCAGGCGGTTAAAGACACTTCTTCAGGAGTTCGAAAATCTTCCCATGCCCAGGTTCAGACTTGGCAACCTTGGTCCGTTGTGGGATGGACTAGACTTTTTATTGGTAACTGGAGTCTGATACCCACAGCCCTTACAGCAGCTGGACTCGCTATTCTGGCCATTATGGTGCTCCCTTGCCTAAAGACTTGTGTGCAGTATTTAATTCAACGGACCCCTCGTCAGATCACTATAACCCAAAGGATGTATGTTTCCCAAATTCTGTCTGATGATGCTGAAACTGCAGTTCGTTTACTGACTCGCTGGGAAAAAGACCAAGTTTACAAGTAATACATTCCAGTTGAGAATTCACGAAGCGTAGCTAAAAGAAAAGTGAGGATTGTGAGAGATGAGTAAAACTAATATGAAAATATGAGAGATGAAGAAAGCTAGTATGGATATATGTGTAATGAATAAAGCCAGTATGAATAGGATAAGGGTAGATAATAGAATGTAAGAAGTAAAGTTAGTCTGAATAAGATAAGGGTCTTCTAGCCTTAGACAGAGTCAGCAAGTTCTGCATATAAGAGTTAGTAAGCCCTGAGGGTTGGGAAGGTGTGAATAAGGACAAAGGCAGGTTTGTGAATAAGGAATAAGGACAATGACATGATGGGACACAGGATACCCCCTGGTCCTCCAAGTTCACAGAAACAGCACATAGGCAGACAGGATTGCCTAATGCCAAACTCATGGAGGAGGCAGAAGAATGTAAGGGGGAGGGTACTTCTACTGTATAAAAGTTGGGTGAGCCCCAGTGTGTGTATGTATTCCCAGGGTAAGGGGAAGCACCCAACTTTGCATTGTTGTATAATAAATGTTCTTTGTTCTCAATTTTTGTCTCGAGCAATTTCTGTGACAGTACTTCTGTTTCTCACAATAATAATCACTCTGAAACTGCTGTATTTTCTTAACCTATTTGCTTCAATAAAGTTCTTATCTGGAGAAAATCTATCATACTTAATAGATCTAGCTGAAAAGTGAATACACACCCACAAATGTGGTTAACTCTTAAATGTCTTCAAAAATGGCCCAGCAAGCAGCATACTATCCTTCTGGAACCAATTAGCGACAAACAATGAAAAGTGACTTGTCAGCAATGGTCAGAGAATGTTTTATTTATTTGTTTTACACAAAACTAGTTCAGATTTCTGAGTTTGTATTTCCATCTCTAATCCAGAATAATATTTTTCGAAGCCTAAGTGCAGATACCAAGGCTGAAAAAAGAAGATTAGAGAGACACAGGCGAATGTATTTGCTGCAATCTGAAGCTAAACACAATCTGCTGCAGAATCTCAGTAGGTCGAGCAGCATCAGTGGGAGAAAAATGGTCACCATTTTGAGCTGGAGCCCTTCATCAAGACTGGAATTGCAGAGAGAAGCCTATCCAAAGAGGACAGGGTTGGAGAAGCAGTATAGTTGCCCATGTTGAACTGATGGATTAGATAGGTAGATAGTGCAATTGATAGAGGCAGAAGATTGGCAGTTGCCAAATAAAGGGATAGAGAGAGAGAGAGAGAGAGAGAGAGAGAGAGAGAGAGAGAGAGAGAGAGAGAAAGAAACAAAAGAAACAAAGGAGTCAGGTGCAGGAGGATACGGTGAAGTGGATGATTAGAAGGCAAAGGTTATCACTGTTGGAAACTGATAAGAAGCAAAAAGAGAATGGTGGGGAAAGCTAGAATGGAAGAATGCAGTGGGAAAATGGGGGTGGAAGGGGGTGGATTCAAAGGGGGATGAGAATGGGTGAGTGGCAGGAGGTTAAAGAGGAAGAGCAGAAGGGATAGAAGATAGATAGGACTTTTAATTGAAATTCTAAAGTTCTGCATTTCTACCATTGGACAGTGGACTGCCCTGGCTGAATATGAGTGTTTATTTCTCTTTTTTACATTAAGTCTCAATCTAACAGTAGAGAAGGCCCAGAACAGATTGTTTGGTATGGGAAAGGAAGTTTAAATGGAAAGCAACTGAGAGCTTGGGGCGTGTCCATGCGAAGGATCTAGCCAGACGAGGGTTAGATGAGCTCTCCGTGAAGATTGATTTAAAAGACATTTCGAAGTTATCAGATTAAAGATGACGAGTAAGAAAAATAGGACCCAAAAAACTAAGACTAAAGAAGTTCAAAAGTCACTGAGATTGTCATCAGAAAGTCCACAAGGGAGAGGTGAAAAAGGTGCTGCCATAATGTCGGAGCAGAGTCAAATTGATTGGGGGGGGGGACGGTGGGTCAACACCCAATCTGCAAAAGTACCTGAAAACAATGGAGACATTAAGGCAGACAAAATATCGATGATGGCGACGACACTTGAAAACCTGATGACTCAAGTGGACCGGGTTGAAAATGGACTAACAATGGCTCAGGAAAAGATGAAGGCCATGTAATAAAATGCAATGGCATGGAAACTGGATAAACAAATACAGCTGGATAAAATTGATCATATGGAGAATTTCAGCAGAAGGAATAATATCCATAAATGAAATGTCTCTTGTGTAGTGTTACTATCTTTTTGTGAAGTCACCTTTACACTAAATACCCCATAATCTATCTCTTTTAAAGACATATATATATATATATATATATAATATAAAATATAATATATCCTGTAACAGTACATTGTCTGATATACATAGAATCCTGGACATTTTTGAATATTTATGCACCAAATTTTGTTGATGAATCCTTTATGCAGAATGTTTTCTTAAAAGCTGTGAAAGGTTGATATTGGTTGAGGGAGATTTTAATTTCTGCTTGGACCCCATCCTTGATAAGTAAGCAAAGATAGTGACAAAAACAAAAGCTGCAAAAATTACTTTATCCTTTATGAAGGATTTAAATTTGATAGATTCATGGAGACAGTCACACTCCAGGATAAGAGATTATTCATTCTACTCAAAGGTTCATGATTCTTATACGAGAATTGATCTTTTGTTAATGTCTGCACAATTGAAAACAGTGGTTGAAACAGAGTACCCAACTAGATTGCTATCTGATCATGCACCACTGACCTTAAAGATACTGATGCCAGAGAAAAAAGAGAGTGTCTACAGATGCATGGCATCTTAATCCTATGCTGTTGAGAAGGATGTATTTCTGTAATTTTATTAGGAGACAAATAAAATTGTTCTGTGAAATGAATTGCCTCTCTACGAATGATAGTTTTAAAAAATTATGGGATACACTCAAGGCTTATTTAAGGAGACAGATAATTTCATATACTGAAAAAAAAAGAAGGAACATATGACAGAGAATTAATGGTCAGGAAAAAGAAATAACAGAGTTGAAAAAGAGTATCAGAGATCAGATTTGAAAAATAAATATAAGATCTTGAAAAATAAAAAAATTGAAATATAATACATTCCCTTCCTTTGGCTTGGCTTCGCGGACGAAGATTTATGGAGGGGGTAAAAAGTCCACGTCAGCTGCAGGCTTGTTTGTGGCTGACAAGTCCGATGCGGGACAGGCAGACATGATTGCAGCGGTTGCAGGGGAAAATTGGTGGGTTGGGGTTGGGCGTTGGGTTTTTCCTCCTTTGCCTTTTGTCAGTGAGGTAGGCTCTGCGGTCTTCTTCAAAGGAGGTTGCTGCCCGCCAAACTGTGAGGCGCCAAGATGCACGGTTTGAGGCGATATCAGCCCACTGGCGGTGGTCAATGTGGCAGGCACCAAGAGATTTCTTTAGGCAGTCCTTGTACCTTTTCTTTGGTGCACCTCTGTCACGGTGGCCAGTGGAGAGCTCGCCATATAACACGATCTTGGGAAGGCGATGGTCCTCCATTCTGGAGACGTGACCCATCCAGCGCAGCTGGATCTTCAGCAGCGTGGACTCGATGCTGTCGACCTCTGCCATCTCGAGTACTTCGACGTTAGGGATGTAAGCGCTCCAATGGATGTTGAGGATGGAGCGGAGACAACGCTGGTGGAAGCGTTCTAGGAGCCGTAGGTGGTGCCGGTAGAGGACCCATGATTCGGAGCCGAACAGGAGTGTGGGTATGACAACGGCTCTGTATACGCTTATCTTTGTGAGGTTTTTCAGTTGGTTGTTTTTCCAGACTCTTTTGTGTAGTCTTCCAAAGGCGCTATTTGCCTTGGAATATTACATTACAATATTTACAATATTGCATTACAAACATACAAAACACAGAAAGGACTATTTTAAAATCAAAACAAAAATATTATGAATTGGGAGACAGAGCACATAAAGTTCTGTCGTGGCAACTAAAGGTGGAAGAGACATCAAGGATGATTAATATAATTCAAACAGAACCTGACAAATGAACATATAATCCAAAAAAATTAATGATAGATGAATTAATGATAGATGAATTAATGATAGATGAATTAATGATAGATGAATTAATGATAGATGAATTAATGATAGATGAATTAATAGATGAATTAATGATAGATGAATTAATGATAGATGAATTAATGATAGATGAATTAATGATAGATGAATTAATGATAGATGAATTAATGATAGATGAATTTCTTTCATCAATTGAATTGCCGAAATTGGAAAATAGAGATCAGATGAAATTGGATATCCCCTTGACCAGAGAAAAGATTGAAAAAGTTTGAATACATTACAGACCAATAAGTCACTGGGGGAAGATGATTTTCTACCTGAATTTTATAAACAATTTAAAGATCTTTTGATGCCTCTTATTATGGACATGATAAACCAGTTGGCGGAGATTCAGACTCTCCCATACTTCTCAACAGCTATTATCATGGCACTACTGAAAAAAACCCAGAACCATTAAAACCATCCTCATGTAGACCTATTTCTCTATTAAATGCAGATTTTTAAATTCTGGCTAAAGCCCCAGCTAATAGATTAGGACAATATTTACCTAAATTGATAAATCCAGATCAGGTAGGCTTTGTCAAAAAAGAAACTCTGCAAACAACTTGTGCAAATTATTCAAAATAATTCATCTGGCTAAGTTTAAAGTGAACCCGATTACAACTGTATCTTTGGATGCAGAGAGGGCATTTGATTGGTTAGAATGGACATTTGTTCAAAATATTAGAAAAGTTTGGAATGGCCCAAATATTTATTAACTGAATAATATCATAAGACATGGGCCAAAGTTATAACTAATGGTCAGATGTCAAAGATGTTTCCTTTGAGTAAATCCAGTAGATAGGGGTGCCTACTGTCACCAGGTTTTTTTTTTTCATTTTGGTGATTGAGGCCATAAGAAAAGATCAAATTTGACCAGGAAGGGCATAAAATTAATTTTTTTGCAGACGATGTGCTTTTGTATTTAGCAAACCTTTAAGAGTCCTTAGCCAAACTACAGACCACATTGGAGAAATATGGAAGAGTCTCTAGTTACAAAAAATAATTTGGAAAAAGAGAAATTATGCCACTAACAAATTTTGATTATGAAATAAACCTTAAAAGAGTCCGTTCAAATGGAAATTGGAAGAATTAAATATTTACAAATAATGTTAGGTAATAACTTACAAAATTTATATAGATCAATGCAAGATATGGACTGGTTCAATACAATTTTTTGCATCAATTATATCTCATGCCACAAAAACTATATAAATCAAAATCTGAAATATCAAAAATGCACTTCAGATATGGTATAGAGAATGGAACCTTTTTACATTCTACCTGGTCATATGTAAAGGTAAGACCATTCTAGTATGATATTGCTGAAACACTAACAAGAATAACAGAAGTGTCTTTCCCATGAGATCCAGAGCTGTACCTCCTGGGCAACCTTAGGGATGTGATCTTCAAACTGACTACATTTCAAATGTGCTTTATTAAAGTAGCTCTAGCTGTGACTAAGAAGTGTATAGCAATCACTTGGAAATCCGACTCTCCCCTTCCTATTGCTCAATGGGCCTCGGAGTTGTGCAGTTGTATACCCATGGAGAAAATTACTTACAATTTAAAGAATAAATATAACACATTCATTAAGAAATGGTAACTGTACTTCGATCATGAAAAATGAGAGCTCTGATGGTATGCGAAGTTACATTTTTGTATTCATTGGATGGGGGTGAGAGGAGGAAGGGAAAGGAGTGGGGAATTTTCTAGATATTTAATATATTTGATGTGCATAAAAGTTTAAAGATTGTATAAATGTATAAATAAAATATTTTTTAAAATGCAACCAAGAGCTCAGGATAGCCATGTGGATAGAGCGTTGATCCTCTGCAAAACAGCCCCCTATTCTGCACTCAGTCTTGCTGATATTGAGGAAGATAGATCAGAAGCATTGAATGAAATAGTTGAAGTTGGAGGAGGTACATGTGAATTTTTGGCTCACATCGAAGGGCTGTTTGGGTTCCTGGATGGTGGTTAGAGAGGAGGTGTGAGATCAGGTGTTGTCCTTCCTGAGTCCTCTCTCTCTTCTCTACTCCTTCTGCTCTTCCTCATTCCCCTGCAGAGACTGCGTTGATGACCATGTAACAGATTTCAATATATCTTCCTCACTTTATAAGTATATGTTTACATTTCTGGTTAACAATGTTAGTCTTAACTCTGGGTTAGCATTTTCAACTAAGTTAAAGGCTCATTCCTTTAGCTTGAGTACAGAATCAAAGCTGATAGTCAATGTACAAGTCAAAGTGCACTGCACCATTATTAGTAGAATTGTTCATTGTAATGTCTAATCTGCAAAGATTCAGGTTGTGAAGCAAATTTGGCTAATGGATGTTGCCCTTTCAATAAAGCATGTTGAATGGCGATCTCTATTAAAATGTTACATTAACAACTTTAACATCCCGGGAACGGATCAGCTAGGGCAGGGTTTGCCAAACTTTTTCTTTCTATTCAAAGACCACTTTAAGTAATCCCTATGCCATAGGTGCTCTGTGATTAGTAAGGGAGTATTTAAGGATCGTGTTATATGGCGAGCTCTCCACTGGCCACCGTGACAGAGGTGCACCAAAAAAGAGGTACAAGGACTGCCAAAAGAAATCTCTTGGTGCCTGCCACATTGACCACCGCCAGTGGGCTGATATTGCCTCAAACCGTGCATCTTGGCGCCTCACAGTTCGGCGGGCAGCAACCTCCTTTGAAGACCGCAGAGTCCACCTCACTGACAAAAGACAAAGGAGGAAAAACCCAACACCCAACACTAACCAACCAATTTTCCCCTGCAACCGTGTCTGCCTGTCCCGCATTGGACTTGTCAGCCACAATCGAGCCTGCAGCTGACGTGGACATTTACCCTCTCCATAAATCTTCGTCCGCGAAACCAAGCCAAAGAAGAAGATTTAAGGTGATATGTGAGTGGAAATGTGCACAATTTCATAACTCCAAAGGAAATGGGCCAATTACAATTTTTCACAAGCAAAATATTTCAGAAACAATTGGGTCTAGAGCAGTGGTTGTCAACCTTTTTTTCCCCCCCACTCACATATCACCTTAAGCAATCCCTTACTAATTACAGAGCACCTGTGGCATAGAGATTACTTAACGTGGTATGTGAGAGGCAAGAACAAGTTTACGAAACCCTGAGCTAGGGAGACTTGATTTCTTAATGGTTGATTGTATGTCATTGGTGAGTTATTTTTGATTTTTATTATAGCATCTTCCATCATTGGGGGGCAGTTGCGAGAGGGAAATTGGCAGATTTCTGCAAAGGAATTTGATTTAGAATTTGTTGATCTAAAACTTGTATTTGAAGATGCTGATAAAAGGCACATATTGCAACAAATCTCGTATGATTCATTGAGTATACATATTCTGGTGGTGTTACTCACATGCAGTGCCTTTAAGACTAGATTGATTGTCTACATAGTGATTTTACATTGTATCATTAAAGCTCAGAAGGCTATTAAACCCATCAAATCAACAATGATACCAGTTCTTTGTGCAATAATCCTGTTTGTACTATTCCTCCATTCTGTCACAGATTCCCTGAAAATTATTCCCTTTCAAGTGGTTTTAATTCATTTTTAATATTCTTATAAGCTGCAGGTTTCAGGTCATTATTACTCTCCAAAATCATTCGTCTTCACATCCTTGTGCATCTTCTGATCATTTTAAATTTGCATTCTCCAGTCCTTGAATCGTCAACTAATGGCTGTATCTTCTCTCTATTTAGCTGACAGCATATATTTCCTGTTGCAATTCATCAAGAGAGGTAGAGGTACCGCAAGACTTGTACCACCAAGTTCAGGAACTCTTTTTTTTTGAATACAGTTTACAGTTATTGATAAGTATGTAATCTGCCTGGCCTGATGGAAAACAAATCTCAGAGTTGTATGTGATATCATTTATGTACTCTGACAATAAATGTGAACTTTCAAATTTAATTAGGAATTAGAGAAGAAAGTGCAATATGATATATAACAACTTACAATTTATATTTTTTTCAATAACATGATGTTGTGATATTTGTCCAAAATTCAAGGTTTAAAATCACATTTGTTATATTCATGCTACCCCTCCTCCATCAGACTCAATGACAAACTCAATCAGAGACTCATTTAAGGACTCTTACTTGTGCACTTTATTGATTTTCTTTTTGTTCTCTCTGTATTGCAGTCAGTTTGTTTACATTTGTTATCTGTTTACAGTTCTTTATTTGTTTACATGTTTTACGATGAAGACAGTTTATTTTTTGCACGACCAATTAATGGTAATTCTGCTGCACCCCTAGAAAAAAGGAATCTCATGTTTGCATGTGATATCATGCATGTACTCTGACAATAACTGAATCTGAAATCATTTGTAGATCTGGACTTTGCTGGCAAGGACAACATTTACTGACTTGATTAAGATGGTGAGCTGCCTTCTTGAATCATCAAACTTTGGTGATGGCACTCCTACAGTATTATGGGATAATGACAAAGAAATTATGAAATATTTCCAGATCTGCATTGAAAGGAATTTTCAGATAATGGTGTTCTGAATATCTGTTCCTTGTACTTTTCGATGTACTGTATATGTCAATGTTTGGAAATGTTGCCAGAGCATTTCACAGTGGTACACATTGCATTCATGGTGCTCCTGTAGATTAGGGAGTGACATTTCTACTGGAATAAGGAATGCAAATCAATTGTTTGTTTAGTGCTATGAACTTTGAGTCTTATTGACATTGCACTTCATTGAAGAAATGATGAATATTCCACCAGATTCCTCCCATGTCATGCCTTCCTTGTAACAGATGGGTAAACATATTTGAACAATGAAATCCAGAACCTGCCGAGAGCCATTCCACAGGCATTTAAGCCCAGAGAGTACAACAGGAGCAGGTATGACCAACAGAAAGCTATCCCCCGGGGGTGTGAAGATTCCAAATGAAAATGGAAACAATAAGACACAGTGGCAGGGCCTACATGCCATAACCTGTTACAAAACCAAATCCGGTAAAGTAGCAGACGGCAAAGCTTCTATCCCAGAGGAAATCAAAGCCTTCTACATCCGATTTGACCACTGTAACAGCAAAGATCAACCCCCTCCACACCCCCACATCCCCTGATGATTTCACCTTGTCCATATCTGAGGATGACGTGCATGCAGACCAGGAGAGTGAATCTGAGGAAAGCATCCAGCTCAGATGGAGTACCTGGCCAAGTATTAAAAAATCTGTACTCACAAACTTACCGAGGTATTCATAGATATATTCAATATCTCAGGCCAGCAGGGCATGGTACCCATCTGTTTAAAACAATACCGGTCAATAATACTGGTGCCCAAGAAGAGTGATGAAATGTTTTGAAAGGTTGGTGATGAAGCATCAGCTCCTGCCTGACCAGTTGCATAGATATATTCCAGTTCACCAATCGTAGAACAGGTCGAGAGCAGATGTCATCTCACTGGCTCTACACAAAGCTCTAGAATGTACACCTGGACAGCAAAGATGCATACATCAGGATGTTCTTTATCGACCATAGTTCACCATTTAACTCCATCATCCCCATAAAACTGATCAGCAAACTCCAAGACCTGCCAGTTAACACCCTACTGTGTAATTGGATCATGGATTTCCTCACCTCCAGACCACAATCAGTGAAGATTGGTAAGAATTCTCCTCCACAATCTCCATCAGTACCAGAGCACCACAGGGCTGTGTTCTTACCCCCCCCCCCCCCACCCACCCCCGCTCTTCTCACTTTACATCTACAACTGTATGGCTCAGTACAACAATATCACCATCTTCAAATTTGCCGACGATACCACGTTAGTGTGTTGTATAAAGGAAGGGGATGAGTCAGGATACAGGATGGAGATTGAAAACTTGGCTGAATGGTGCACCAACAACAACCTTGCACTCAATGCCACCAAAACTAAGGAGCTGATTGTTGACTTCAGGAAAGGAAAGGCAGAGGTAAACAATCTAGTGATCATTGGGGGATCAGAGGTGGAGAAGGTGAGCAAATTTAAGTTCCTGGGAGCCACTATTTCAGAGGATCTTTCCTGGACCCAACATATCAATGGCATCGTGAAGCAAGCATGTCAGCACCTCTACTTCCTCAAGAGTTTGTGGAGGTTTAGTATGACATCAGAAACCGTGGACACAGCCCAGGACATCACAGGCAAAACCCTCCCCACAACAGTGTACATCTACAGGAGCACTGCCATCAGAGAGCAGCAGCAATCGTCAAAAACCCACACCAACCAGCCCTCGCACTGTTCTCACTGCTGCCATCCTGAAAGAGGTATAGGTGCCATAAGACTCGCACCACCAGGTTCAGGAACAGCTGCTACCCCTCCACCATCAGACTCCTCAATGGTAAACTCAATCAGAGATTCATTTAAGGACTCTTAATTGTGCACTTTATTGATTTTTTCTTTTCTCTGCATTGCAGTCAGTTTTTTATACAGTACTTGTTTATATGTATATGCTGTGTATAGTTTATTTTTGCACTATCAATTAGTTGTAATTCTGCTGCACTTGCAAGAAAAAAAGCATCTCAGGGTTGTATGTGATGTCACGTAGGTACTCTGATAATAAATCTGAAATCTAAATCTAATCTACAGGATACAAAGCCTCTGATCTTATTAAATATAATTTATTTTTATTGTCAATCAGCAAAATTCTGTCTGGAGTTTTAAATCTTCTGAAAAGTTCTTGAAAGAATCATACCTTGCAACCAAAACTGTAAATATTATGCTTTTCTGTTGATTATAACCAAATTTTTAAGAAAACTTTACGCATTAAGTCTCCAGATAGATTGTTGGGTTCATCATCACAAAATGATAAGATTTATCATGTTGATGTTCAATGTTACAGTAAATATACTTCAAATTACTTCATAGGCCATAAAACACATGAGGATATTCCAAGTTTCAGAAAGTTTGTTATGTAAATGTACTTTTTCCCCAAGTTTTTTCTACAGTTTCAGCCTGTGGTAGCCAAAAACAATTTGCATTTTATTCAAAGCTGTCATGCAACAAAAGAGCATTGTATAAAAATTGTTCTACTGAATGTAAACATTGAGATGGACTATTTATTTCAGCAGGAGGAGGCAGCTTTTATTTAAAAGTTGAATGGAAATATTTCTAATTTATTGAAAAAGATACAACTGAATGTTTTTTCCAGAGACACAAATTTGTCTTTCAAATAATGAATTGTTAACATATAAGTTATAAACAGTAATTACTATTGAATGAGGCTAAAATTGGGCCTGGTAAATTTCCTAAGGATATTTCCTGAGGAGATCCACTTCAGTATGAGTAAATGTTAAACCTATTCATTCATAAAGGAGCAGTGTCAGCAATGGTAAATAAATAAAATAACCTAGGTGACAACAATCCACTCACCAAGTCAAGCAATATATTTCAAAGACTTAGATCTGTATATTTTTGTTAATTGCAATGCCAGGAAGGGGTATGATTTGTATTTGTTTTTTTGTACCTGTAGATCCAGCAAGCAAACGAGTTGCAGAAATACAAAAACTGCAGGTGCTGAAAACTAGAACAATGAGAAGCTGAAGGAACACAGCAGATAGAGACGCATCCAGGGACAGAAATGGTTAGTCAATGCTTCAGGTTGGATCCATTTATTCAGATTAAAGTAAGAGGGTTTATCAAGGGTGGAGGGGGTGGGAAGAGAATGTGAGGAGAGAATCTCAGGATAGGCAAAGAGGTGATAGGGTTTTAGAAAGAAGGCAGGAACGAGGTGAGAAGCAGGTAGAGGGAGAAACCACTAGGAAGGTTGGAGGGAACTAAGAAAAAAACATAAGAACTGGAGTAGGTCAAAAGAAATGGAAACATTGGAACCAAAGGTGGAGGTGACCTAAGATGAGAAAAATCAAGGTTCATGCTGTGAGGTTTAATATCCCCAGGAGGAATACAGGTATGATGCATTGTTCCTTAAGTTTACATTTGGCTTCATCATGGACATAACTGTGTGAGAATGTTGAGGGTAATTTAAATCACTGATTACTGGTAATTCAAGCTTAGACCCACAAACTGAGCACTGGTGATTGGCAAAGTCATCATCAATCAGCGTTTGTCTCCTACACTGAGTACACTGAATGCAGTAAATTAAGTTGCACAATGGGCCTCATCTGGAAGGTATATTTGTGGCTCTGGATAGAAGTGTGGGGGGGGGAGTGTGGAGGCAAAGCTTTGCACTTTCTGTAATTACAGCAGGATACGGCTAAGGAAGTGGAAGGCCAAGAGAAATCCAGTCCTTGTTGCACAGGGGTGGAGGGGGCCAGGGCAGATGTGCATGTAATGGAGGATATGCAGGTGAGGGCAGAGTTGATGCTGGTAGAGGGAATATCATGTTATTTAAAGAAGGACATCTCTGATGATTTGGCATGGAAGTCCTTGTCCTGGGAGCAGATGCGATGGAGATAGAGGAATTAATAGGATGGAATGGAATCCAGCCAGGGGATCCTTATGACTACTTAGGTGCTGCCTCATGCACCTATAATGAGCTTGTCAACTTCCTCCACTTTGCTGGAAACTTCCACCCTGACCTCAAAATCACTTAGTCCATCTCTAGCAACAATGAACCTTTCATCAATTTCCCTATAACCTACATCCGGGATACTTCACACAACTTCCAATTCCCTGAACTCGATCATCTCATGTCTTTTATGGATAGTTGTGGAAGAGTGTGTCCCCACCAAATCATTCAGGGTTTTCCCCAACCAGAAGACCTAGATGAAAAATTAAATCCAGAACCTGATGAAAGCCAGACCACAGGCATTAAGTCCAGAGATCTAGATCAGTACAGCAGGAACAATAAGAAAGCTATCTCCCGGGGTAAGTGGAGATTCCAGATAAAAATGGAAACAATGAGGGACACCCAACAGGTGTGACAGGGCCTAAATGACTGTTACAAAACCAAATCTGGTAAAGTAGCAGACAGAATAATGTGTTTCCCAGAGGAGATCAATGCCCTCCACACGTGACTTGACGATAGTAACAGCAAAGAACCACCCCTCTGCATCCCCACGTCCCCCGATGATTTCATCCTGTTCATATCTGAGGATGACGTGCATGCTGCCTTCAGAAGAGTGAATCTGAGGAAAGCATCCAGCCTGGATGGAGTACCTGACCAAATATTAAAAATCTGTGCTGACCAACTTACTAATGTATTCACATATATGTTCAATATCTCAGTCCAGCAGGGTGTGGTACCCATCTGTTTCAAACAGGCATCAATCATACCAGTGCCCAAGAAGAGTGTAGTAACCTGCCTGAACAACTATTGATCAGTAGCACTTACATCAACGGTGATGAAGTGTTTTGAAAGGTTGGTGATGAAGCATCAGCTCCTGCCTGAATGGTGACATGGATACATTCCAATTCACCAATCGTAGAACAGGTCGATAGCAGATGCCATCTCACTGACTCTACACAAAGCTCTAGAATGAACACCTGGACAGCAAAGATGCATACATCAGGATGTTCTTTATCGACCATAGTTCACCATTTAACTCCATCATCCCCATAAAACTGATCAGCAAACTCCAAGACCTGCCAGTTAACACCCTACTGTGTAATTGGATCATGGATTTCCTCACCTCCAGACCACAATCAGTGAAGATTGGTAAGAATTCTCCTCCACAATCTCCATCAGTACCAGAGCACCACAGGGCTGTGTTCTTACCCCCCCCCCCCCCCTACCCCCACTCTACTCACTTTACATCTACAACTGTATGGCTCAGTACAACAATATCACCATCTTCAAATTTGCCGACGATACCACGTTAGTGTGTTGTATAAAGGAAGGGGATGAGTCAGGATACAGGATGGAGATTGAAAACTTGGCTGAATGGTGCACCAACAACAACCTTGCACTCAATGCCACCAAAACTAAGGAGCTGATTGTTGACTTCAGGAAAGGAAAGGCAGAGGTAAACAATCCAGTGATCACTGGGGGATCAGAGGAGGAGAAGGTGAGCAAATTTAAATTCCTGAACCCAACACACCAATGGCATCGTGAAGAAAATACATCAGTGCCTCTACTTCCTCAAGAGTCTGTAGTGGTTTGGTATGACACCAGAAACCCTGAAAAATTTCTAGAGGGGTGATGGAAAATGTGCTGACCGACTACATTACGGTCTGGTATGGAAACACCAATACCTCTGAGCATAAAGCCCTCTAAAAGGTAGTGGACACAGGCCAGGACATCACAGGCAAAACCTTCTCCACTATTGAATACATCTACACCGAACACTGCCGACGGAGGGCAACAGCATTCATCAAAGACCCACACCAACCAGCACATGCTCAGTTTTCGCTGCTGCCATCAGGAAAGAGATATAGGCATTACAAGACTCGCACCAGCAGGATCAGGAACAGCTGCTACCCCTCCACCATCAGACTCAACAACACACTCAATCTGAGACTTATTTAAGGTCCCTTAATTGTGCATTTTATTGATTTTCTTTTTGTTCTCTCTGCATTGCAGTTTTTTTTAACAGTTCTTTGTTTGTTTACATGTTTACACTGTGTACAGTTTATTTATGCATTACCAATTAGTGGTAATTCTGTTGCACCTGCAGGAAAAAGAAATCTCAGAGTTGTATGCGATGTCATGTATGTACTCTGATAATAAATCTGAAATCAAAATCTAACTATGCACCTCCTTCCCCCATACTGAAGGCCTTTGTTTCATTTTGGACAACACACCCAATCAATCCCCCTCCACCACCTCCTCCTTCCACCAGCTGGCAGAAATTATCCTCACTGTCAATAACTTCTCATTTGACATATCCCATTTTCTCCAAAGGGGTAGTCATTGTCCCCAGTTTTGCTTGCCTTTTTGTTGGCTATGTGGAGCAATCCATGCTACAAGCCTACAGAAGCAAAGCCCCTCAACTCTTCCTCTGCTACATCAACGACTACTTTGGTGTGGCCTCATGTACCTACGATGAGTTCGTCGACTTCATCAACTTTACTGCCAACTTCCACCCCGACCTAAAATTCACTTAGCCCATCTGTAGCAACACTCTCCCTTTCCTCCATCTCTCTGTCTCCATTTCAGAAAACAAACTATCATGAGACATCTTTCTACAAACACACCAACTCCCACAGCTATCTTGACTGCACCTCTTCATACCCTGTTCCTTGTAAGGATTCCATTTCATTCTCTTAATTCCTCCATGTTTGTTGCATCTACTCCCAGGACATGGATTTCCATGCCAGATCATCAGAGATGTCCTCCTTCTTCAAATAAGGTGACTTTTCCTCTACCACCATCAATTCTGTGCTCACCTGGATATCCTTCATTACCCACATTTACCCTGGCCACCTCTGCCACTATGCGCAACAAGGACAGAATTCTCCTTATCCGCACCTACCACTCCACCAACCTCCATATCCAATATATCCACTATTTGCACTGCTTACTACATGATCCCATCACTAGAAACATATTCCCATCTTTTCCCCTGTCCACCTTAGGCAGGTACTACTCCCTTCATGACTCTACTGCGTACTCTTCCTTCCCCACTAATTGTCCCCTTGGTACCTACCCCTGTGACCACAGAGATGCTCCACGTGCACCCATACCTCTTCCCTCACCACCATTTGGGGCCCCAAACAGTCCTTCCAAGTGAAGCAACATTTCACTTGTAAATCTGTGGGATAATCTACTGCATCTGGTGCTCCCGTTGTGGTCTCCTCTGCATGTGAGAGACTGGGTGCTGACTGGGAGATTGCTTTGTTGAGCTCTTAAGCTCTGTCCACTGCAATAGCAAAGATTTCCCAGTGGCCACCCATTTCAGTTCCCCATCTCATTCCCTTGCTGTCATGTCTGTCAATGGTCTTATGCACTGCTAGACTGAGACCACTTGCAAATTGGAAGAACAACTAGGCACCCTCCAACCCGATGGCATTAACATTAACTTCTCTGACTTTTGTTAAACCACCCCCCCCCCCCGCCCGCCCCCTCCTTCTTCCCCTGTTGCTCTTCCCTATCTCACCTTTTTCCCTCTGTCTCACAGAGCAAAAAGCAATTCTCACCTCTCCTCTTATCATATCTAATTAACACCTTTTGTTGATCTGGACTTCTTCCCCAGCCTGCACTGTCTCTATTCTGAGATTTTCTGTTCTATGCTTTTTCCTTGAAGGGCTCTAGCCCAAAATGTCGGCAATGTATCTTTATCTCCTATGAACACTACAAGACCAGCTGAGTTCCTCCAGCATTTCTGTGTTTTTAATATTAGAGCATAACTACCTCTGAGCCAAAATGCTTGAATTCTGGGCATATTACTAACAAACATCCACAGTTGGAAGAAATATGATACATTTGTCTGTTTAACATATACAAACAAACTCAGTCATTAAGCAATTCATCTATATCCCAGTTGTATACAAAAGAATTTTGGGAAACAGTGGGCTTATGCCCAATTGTTCATGTGGTGGCTTTGAATACCATAATTTTAAAGGGGAGCAGGAAATGAACTTAAAGAGGAACAATTTGCAAGGTTATGTGCAAAAAGAAGTAACTGAAAGATCCAAACCAATTGATCTTTTAAAGAACCAGCATTGCAATGACAACTCTTTTTTCAGGCTGAAATTTTCGAATTATTCCTGAATCTTCTTGCAACAACAAAGAACAACAAACTGGTGTAAAACATTTTTCAATTTTGTTTTTCCTAAAAGTTTTCATTCATATCCCTTTAAACCACCGTGTTGTTCTGTTTACAGTTACAGGAACAGTTCCCAACACATTCTCGTTTCCAGGAACTGCCTGCTATTCAAGGTCAAAGAAGTCAGCCAATGATAGGCAGCTAGAATCACAAAAGTAACCACATCCACAAATCTCAGAGGCCTCAATGGGATAGCTGGAGTAGGCGGAGTACAATTCTATTCACTCTACCAATCACAGTGGAAGAAACTTATTATAAACACTTCTTGAAACTGGGCACAGCCAGTACATTGTGTTCTCTTTGTGAAAAACAACTCACAGCAGCTTTGCTTAAAGCGATCAACAATTTTTTTTAAATTTTAATTAGTGTCTGGAATAGCATATCCAAATTACTTCAAAAACCCTGTTGATTATTTCACTATAGTCTGACTGCAAAATAAAAAAAATTAAACTCAATAAAACTGTCTCAGCCAAACAGACAATAGACTGTGTGCACAAATAATTAATAGCAAAACAAATTTAAATCATTCAGATGTTAAAAATTGACAATTTCAAACCAAAGTGCACTCTAAAGAATGGACCAGTACCAGTAGATTACAATTCAGTGCAAATTGTAATTGCCACACAAAGTCCCCATGTCCAGAAGAATCATCGGCTGTTGTTAAAGAACTAGAATTTATTTGGACATGCATGAACTAACATTATAAATTTTATAAATTAAAGGTAAATCTGCAGATTAAAATACTCAAAACAACTTTTAAAAAAAATAATCCACTTGCATTTAACACATGTACACTCAGAGGAAGACCTCTGCACTATTTTTTTCCAAATAAAGATTTTTTAAATGATCAACATACAACATAAGCAGCAGAGCAAAACTAGACTTTCTAACCTTGTGAGCCTACCCTCTATTCATCAACATCTTGGCTGATCTTCACCATGTCCACAATTCCTCCATTCTCTGAATAGCCTTGAAGTGGTATCTATTACTTGTACCTATTAATTTTTAAGCCTTATTTAACTTTTATAACTATTCATGTAGTTTTTCATTTACCTTAAATAATTCATGCATATCACTTCATATTTTGCTTTATTCAAATTTAAGTCCCATGTTTCAGTTTTTATTTAAAATTTTATAATATTGTGATCACAGTACCCTGAAGGCTCCTTAAGCTGCCAGATCAATCACCTTTTTCTCACTACTTAATATCAGATCTAAATTTGCCAGCTCCATCAATGGTTTTTCAATATATTAGAAAAATGATGCACTTATGAGCAAATGCTCTATGGGGCATATATCAAACACACCATCATCTGCAATATCTTTTACAGAATAGCAACCAATTGCAGAATTTTTTTTTCCCCACAGATTCACAAAGTTCTCATAGAAGTCACTTCTCTAACTGTAAACCAGAGATCAAACCTCTGACATTTACTCATTAGCAAGATACCATTTTATAATGGGTGGTGTATTGATTTGCCATGCCATTGGAATACAACACTGGTAAAGTGAGCCAGTGTGAGTGACCACAAACTTTGACCTATCAGAATGATTTTAAGTCCATCATAGTCGGTAGTGTACTTCTGAATCATTGAACCAGCCAGAAATTTTGCTTCTTTCATGAGAGGGGATTTGTCTCCCAAGTCAGAAAGTCAAATTATTTCTATAATAGAAATTTTATTAAATTATTCTTATCTAGAATAGGATTCCAATATTTAATTTCAGAATTCAGCATTTGATTATAATGAAGCTCAAGTTTATTACACAGGCACTGAGATACCATAATAAAGTTTGTTTTGTGAGCAATCTAGCTAGTCAACCCATAAGTAGTACAGCAATTTGAAAAAAAAAAGGTACAGATGCAGAGTTACAGGGAAAAGATAATTCGGAACACAGGAAAGGCAACATTATTTTACTGGTGCGAGGTTCAGTCAGGAGTCTGATAAAGCCAAGAATGAAACTGTCCTTGAATCTGGTGGTTATTGATCTCACACTTGTGAATCTATTTCCTTACAGGAAGAAGGAAAAGGGAGTGTGGCTGGGTAAGGTGAGTCTTTTAGTATGTTGACTACTTTTCTGA
Source organism: Narcine bancroftii (assembly GCF_036971445.1). Taxonomy (NCBI): domain Eukaryota; kingdom Metazoa; phylum Chordata; class Chondrichthyes; order Torpediniformes; family Narcinidae; genus Narcine; species Narcine bancroftii. The sequence continues at coordinate 308,003,027 of NC_091470.1, forward strand.
GACAGTGCAAAGTGTCGATGGAGTTAATGGAGGGGAAGACATTTCCCGAGCTGCATCACAACTCTATAATTGTAAAATAATTTACGTCAATGTTAATTTTAATATTCAGAAAATAATTTATGTCAATGCTGATTTTAATATTAATATAAGGCACACAGTCCCCGATCCAAACACTGGCACCTCCTGGACTACATCCTGGTGCGAGAAAGTGACAAACGAGATGTGCTCCACACCAGGGTCATGCCTAGCGCGGAATGCCACACTGACCACCGGCTGGTTCGCTGCAAGCTCAACCTTCACTTCAAGCCAAAGCCCAGGAACAATAAAGCCCCCAGAAAGAGGTTCAATGTTGGAAACCTGCAGTCAGACGAAGCGAGAGGAAACTTCCAGGCAAACCTCAAAGCAAAGCTCGACGATGCAACCCGCCTCACGGACACGTCCCCTGAAACCCTCTGGGATCAGTTGAAGACTACCATACTGCAATCCACTGAAGAGGTACTGGGCTTCTCCTCCAGGAAAAACAAGGACTGGTTTGACGAAAATAGCCAGGAAATCCAGGAGCTGCTGGCAAAGAAGCGAGCTGCCCACCAGGCTCACCAAGCCAAAGAAGAAGAAGGCACACAAACACCAGTGAAGCTAAATGTCCCAAACATTATGGTTCCCTGGAATGAGGGGACTATGCATTAAAAAATGCTGTGATTTCCACATGATCAAACCAAAATGTATACACATAACCTTGAATAAAATATGTAATGTGTAGTATAATTACATGTGAATTGTTTGATTACAAATTTAAAACTGTGGAGCACAGGAGCAAATAAAGGCAAAAAGTATCTTTGTGCCAAACATTATGGAGGGCACTGTATGTAGTGGGCAAATGCAAAAGTGTAAAAGTATTCAAAGAGTTAAAAATGAAGGAATTAATGCTATCCACACTTGCCTCTATGTTTAACTAAAAAAACACTAAAATGTATTATTAGAACATTAAAAAAATGTTAAGTATTGCTGTTCATATCTACTTTTGTTTGAGAGAAAATCAAGTCTCTCTCTGCTTTAATAGAACTGGCAATGTATAACTAGATACAACTAGATCAGTGCTATAAAAAGCTGCCAAAGGAACAAACACTACGCCTGCCCAAATTTCACGTCAAGGATATGCAGTCACATGCTGTTCATACATCAACAGCTTTTCATCCTTATCCAATGAATGAACCAACTGCTTTTCAAGCAGCTTGCTCCAAATCTGTGGGATCTGTTTACGAATTGCATCTGCTGAGACATGCAGCAGGCAGGTATCGTTGTGTTGAGCAAATGACAGCAAACATCAGATTCTTGCCAGACCACATGCTTTTCTCAGAACAAAGCAAGAAATAGCAAAACTGTCCACAGATAAAGCACAACTCAAGCGCTGCAGCATTCACAAATAAGTCTGTAAAGGACAGTTTATTTTTGTGAACTAAAATCTGATTCTTTGACAATTAAAATTAAAAAAATGTTCGTAATATGAACTGAAAGATTGCAATCTGGAAAATTTATTACAGACAAGAATGGGATGTCGAATGGTTTGAAAATTCCATCTGGAATCCAAAATATTTTTACATCTCATCACACACATGCAAGATAACATGATCCAGTCCTCATCAAGGGCTTACTAACAGAGAGGGTCAAGAACTTCAAATTCCTGGATGTTGACATCTCCGAGAATCTGTACTGGAGCCTCCATGTCGATGCAATCACAAAGAAGGGTCGTTTGTGAGGTGTTTCAGATTTGGTAAGACTCTCGAAGACTCTCGAAACTTCTACAGGTGTTCTGTGGTGAGCATTCTGGCTGGGTGCATCACTGCTGGTACAGAGGTGCCAATGCTCAGGACAAGAAAAAAAAAACTCCAGAGGGTCATTAACTTGGCTCGTGACATCATGGGTACCAGATTTCACTCCGTCGAGGACATCGACAAGAGGCAGTACCTTAAGAAAGCAGCCTCTATCCTCAAGGATCCCCACTCTGCTTACATCAAGAAAAAGGTATAGTGGCTAAAGATGAGCACACAGTGGAACAAGGACAGGACAGCTCCTTCCCTGTTGCCATCAGATTCCTGAATGATCAACAAATCAAAGTCACTGACTTACTTCGACTTTTTGTGCACTATGTTTTCTTTATTTTTGTAAGTGGTTCATCTGAATGTTTGCCTGTGATGCTGCTCAAAAACAATGAACTTTGTGACTTGTTCATGACCATGAATTTTGATAATGATTTTCTTAGAGAACAAACAAGTGAGATTCCTTTAATGAGCAGAAAATTATAATTGCTGACACTATAAATGCAACATTGAGAATTTGCATGCTTCAAACAATTTAAATTCTGATAGAATATCACTTTACTCAGATACAGATCTATACTTGTTCACACTACATGTAAATCAATTGGCTCTATTTTCCACTTTGAACTTGGAAAATTGTTGGTAGCAATTTAGATCACACTCCATGCTTTTGCTAAAAATGAGAACACAAAATGTCAATGGATTATGTCACTAAAGATTTCTTTTAATACTTTTTACCCTCCCAAAGAGTCTGATTTCACATCAACAATTACCTTCCAAACTGTCAAACAAAAGGGTACTTATCCTCCATTAGCCTACTGCAGAATTATTATTTAACTACAAGAGGCCTAACAACCAAGACAAATCTTTACAACTTTCAGCTGGGTACTTTTTCCAGCAGGAGTCAATACTCATTGTGAATTTTCCACTTCTAAATCTAAAACACTTAAAGGCAAGTTCTTCAGTCAAACTCACTGAAATCAGCAACTCATAACAGAATATTAAATCTGTGTTATTTCACTTATGTAGAACTTAGTTCTTGACAATAAAAACAAAAATGTAAATTCTCAGCTTTGGCAATACGAGAAATGGTGTTCCAGGTTATAATCGTGACATCTGTTTTACTCTCTCTACAAATGACACCTGATCCACTGCGTATTTCCAGAGCTCTGTACCTATTTTAGATTTCTAGCAACTGTAGTTTTTTTTAGCTTTTAGCTTCTTGATAAGTTCATTTAACCAACCATGACATTAAGGTAAATTTTCCATTCAATAATGGAAAGATTAGAAGCCAAATATCTTTGTCCCTTTAATCCTAAAAATGTATTCCAGTGACAATTGCTTTTCAAGCACAATAACATCTTGAATAATAATATAGTGAGCAAACCTTCAGCAAGCATCTCAAGCTACAAAAAAATTCTCAAAATGCTCCACTTTCACTGGAAGAACAAACAAACCAATACCAGCATTCTCCCCAAGGCCAACATCCCAAAAACCAATACTGATTTCCAAGCTTTGTCATGAGAAGAGATTACTCAAAGGAACCTCTTCTCATGACAGAAGTCAGATGGAGAAAAAGATGCAAGGATTTGCTAAAAGCCTCCTGGAAAATAAATCCCCACTGATTCCTTGGAATATTTGCCCCATAACTGTTCAAAGTAATGTCATTGAGAACAACCAGACCACACATCAGGAGAACACTGTGACTTTGCATCAGTGCTAGAAGGAACAGACATCCTCATAAACTCTATACCCATCAACTTGTCGGCACCAGCTACTACATCAGTGGAAGAATCTGCTGTTCCCACATTGAGCACATCAACCACTTCAGAATCCACAACATCAGAATGGAAGTTTGTCACCCTTGTTCTATGGGATTACCAAAGTTGTTGGTTTGTGTAGCATTAGCTATTACAACATCAGTGATCCAATGTCTATTACAAGTTTAACACAAGATCCCAACTACTTTACTCAATATTTTGATTTATGAAGGTGATGTGCCAAAATCACTTTTTACCCCCTATCTGTGCACCATTTTCAAGGAATTATATTATCTGTATTCCCAAATGCCTCTGTTCTACAACACTCCACAGTGACCTACCATTTACCCTGCAAGTCTTATCCTCCCAAAGTGCAACACTTGTCTGCATTATATTTCATCTGCCATTTTTCAGCCTATTTTTCCAGCTAATCTAGATCGTGCTGCAAGCTTTAAATGCCTTCCTCTCTGTCCACTATATCCCCAATCTTTGTGTCAGCTGCTATGTTGATGATTCAATTTACCACATTATTATTCAAATCGTTGATATGGATGACAAACAAAAATGGATTCATCACCAATCCCTCAAGCACACCACTAATCACAAGCCTCCAGTCAGAGAGGCAATCATCTACGACTACATTCTGGCTTCTCCCCCAAATCCAGTGTCTCATCCAATTTATTACCTCATTCTGAGCACCAAGAGACTGAAACCTCTTGTCCTACCTCCCATGTGGATTGTCAAAGGCCTTAAATTCCCTGCAGGCAAGACCCACTGCCTTTCCTTCATCATCTTTCCTGGTCACCACCATGAAAAATCTACAAGGCTGGATAGACATAACTTCTATGCACAAAGCCAAATTGACTATGCCTTATCAGTCCCTGTCAATCCAAGTACTTTTATATCCATTCTCTTAAGATATCTTCCAAAATTTACCTATATTCATGTCAGGCTCACCGGCCTATAACCCATATTCTTCTTAAAGTCTTTCTTAAACAACAGAACAACATTAGTTTTTCTCCAATCCTTGGCTAAGGTAGTTTCAAATATCTCTGCTAGGAGCTCTGCAATTTCTGTACCTGTCTCTCCAATCAAGATCCAAGGGACTATCTTTTCAGGTCTTGGAAATTTATTTACCTTTATTTACCTCAACACAGCAAGCACTTCCTCATCTGTAACCTGTATAGGCTCCATGACTTCACTGCTCTTTTGCCTCATTTTGATAGACTCTATCATTCTCCCAAGAAAACATAAAAATGCAAAAAATCTATTTAAGATCTCCCCTATCTCCAAGCATAGATGACCACTCTGATCTTCAAGAGGAACAATGTTGTCCCTTGATTTTCTTTTGCCTTTAATATAGAACACCTTGGGATTTTCCATCACATTGACTGCCGAAGCTACCTCATGCCTTCTTTTAGCCCTCGTGATTTGTTTTTTTAAGTGTTTTACATAAGGACATAAAAAATAGGAGCAGGAGTAAGCCTGCTCCACCATTCAATGATCATGGCTGATCTTATGATAGGCTCATCTTTATCTACCTGCATTTGCTCATATCCCTTAATTCCCCTACTTTGCAAAAATACATCCAACCTTGATTAAATATATTTACTGCGGTACCCTCCACTGCTTCAATGGACAGTGAAACCATAGATACACCACCTTTTGGGAAAAAAAATTTCCTCCTCTAAATCTACTACCCTGAATCTTGAGGCTATGTTCCCTAGTTCTAGTCTCCCCAACAATGGAAATAATTTACCTACCTCTATCAGTGCCTTTCATAATTATATAAATTTCTATAAGATTCCCTCTTATTCTGGCAAGTACAGTGCCAGACAACTCAATATTTCCTCATAGGCTAACCCCTCACCTCTGGAATCAACCTGAAGAACCTCCTCTGCATTACCTCCAAAACTAGTACATCCATCCTCAAGTAAGGAGAACAGAACTGTGTGCAGTACTCCAGATGTGGCCTCACCAGTATCCCGTTCAAATGCAACATGACCTCCCTGCTCCTAAATTCAATCACTCTAGCAATGAAGGCCAACATTCCATTTGCCTTCTTGATAGCCTGCTGCAACTGCAAACTAACCTTTTGCAATTCATACACAAGCATTCCCAAGTCTTTCTGCATGGCAGCATATTTTGCATTTCTTATAATCCTCAAGTACTTCATTTGTTCCATGCTGCTTATTCCTGCCATGCACCTTCTTCTAAAGCAGAGCCTCAATATGTTTTGAATATGTTCCCTATACCTGCTCATCTTACCTTTAAAACTGACAGGAACAAATTCTGTACTCTCAAAATTTCACCTATGAAGGTCTCCATTGCACATTTCAGCAGAAAAAAACCATTGCAATCCACACTTGCCAGATCCTTTCTGATATTGTTCTCCAATTTAGAATCTCATCCCACAGACAAGACCTATCCAAAATACTGTATTCCCTTAAACCTGTCACCTGCCCTATCTTGTTCCCTGATAGGAGGTCCAGTGTTGCATTCTCTCTGGATGGCACCTCTTTTAAGCCCTTTTACAGCATGGGAGTCCCAACCAATATGTGGAAAGTTAAAATCACTTTCTATTGCAACTTTTATGTTTCTTGCAACTATTTGCTATCTCTCTCTGCAGGTTTTCTCCTTTCATTCTCACTGACTATTGGGTGGTCTATAGTACATTGAAGTGGTCAAACCTTTTCCGTTCCTCAGTTCCCCCTATATAGCCTCAGTTGACGAATATTTAGTCTGTCCTGTCTGAGCACTGCTGTGACAATTTCCCTAACTATGTTTCAATCAGATCCCACCTCATACTTCTGAACTCCAGTGAGTAGTCTCAGAGCAAACAAATACTCCTTGTACGATAACCCTGTCATTCCAGGGATCATTTCCATTAACCTCCTTTGGACTCACTCCAATGTCAACACATCCTTCCTTCAAAAAGGAGCCCAAAACTGCTTACAATACTCTACAAGTGCTGTCCGGCCAATGGCTTATAAAGCCTCAACGCTTTTATATTCTATCCTTCTTGAAATTAATGCTAGCTTGCATTTGCCTTACTTACCAATTGCAATTTAACGTTTAGGAAATCTTGCACAAGGACTCCCAAGTCCTTCTGCACCTCTAATTTCTAAACTTCTTGCACATTTAGAAAATTGTATTTGCCTTTATTCCTTCCACATGGTCATAGACTTATCTACACTGTATTCCATCTACAATTTTCTTGCCCAATCTCCTAATCTGTCTGTCCTTCTGCAGAGTTAGGGCTTCCTCCACACTATCTGCACCTCCTCAAATTTTTATATTATCCACAAACTAGTCACAAAGCTATCAATTTGTCATATGGAACACCAATGGTCACTAGCAGTCATCCAGAAAAAGGCCCTTTCTATCCCGATCAGTGTGCACTAAAATCCTGTGACAAAAATATATCCGCACTAAATGCTTGTGCAAATGTAAACTTGAAATTGTTTCAAGATAATTTTGACACAGCCTATCCCTCATGGGTAATAAAACTGCATTGGGATGTTTTAATATAATACAAGTATGAATTCATTCTACGAAGTAATAAATTTAGTTAAGATATTATTCTTTACTTTGAACTACTTTATTTTCTTTCCCCTCTCCCTTTTCTGTCCTTCCACCCACTCAGTCATCCCTCCTCCCCTTCATTGGTGCTGTCCCCTCCTTCCTTTCTCCACCTATCATCTCCTGCATTTGCCACACCCCTCCCCAACTCTTTTGTTTGGACACCTGCCAGCATTTTCTTATACTGTGATGAAAGGCTCAAGCCTGAAACATTGGTTATGTATTTTTACCTTTGCAACTTAAAGGAGACTATTTGACCTGCTGAGCTTCTCCAGCATTTTGTATTTTTACTTCAACCACGGTGTCTACAGATATGTGATTTACTTCAAACCATTTTGTTTAGTTTGTGCACACATGAATTTCCTTTGTGCGCTGGTTGCAAAACGTGTGGATGCGTGCACAGCTTAGAGGGTATAGTGCCTGCCAGTCATCTTCCCTGTAATAGCATGAGCAGGTACATTGTCAGACCTAAAAAACCAACGAAACAACATCCTTTAACTATATTGCCTGCCCTTCTGGTTTATAGTTGCTAATATATTTCCTTTTTTGTCTCAAACCATCATTGAAATGCAATTTTTTTAACATGTTATCTAATTAACCAATTCTTATTTTCTTTTTACATTATCTTCAAAACAGTGAGAGAAAATGCAAAACAAAATTGAAGAGTAAAATATGCCAAAATTATCTTGACAACAAAGTGAAAAAGGGGTCAATTATTCAAAAGAATTTTAGATTAAGTATTTTGCAGATGAAAGTGAAACTAATTTCACTCTATTTTATGACATACTTCTCTATTAAGAAGAAGGATTGAAACCTCAGAGGAAAACCTCAACTGCAATTTATTAAGGTCATTTACAAAGAACAGAATCTGCAAATTTCATTGGGTTTCAATCTATAGATTCCTGGCATCCTACAAAATTCTGTGTGCTTTTGATATCATCAGCAAATCAAAATTTAAAGCTTCCTTTTTTGTGACCACAAAGATTTAGGTACTTTCCCTATTTAAAACACAGGAACTGTGTGAGGTATATTATTACTTTAAATTCAAAAAAACCTAAAATTAAATCTGCAAGTTTTATGCAGTTCCATGAAAGAACAAAATGGCTCAGAATACAAAAGTCCTAAAATATATCTTTCTCTGTAAGACAAAAAATAAATAAATGCTACACGAGTCCTGTTAATTTTGTTTTTAAAATGGTCATAGACCCTTTTTAGCATTTCATTGTTTTAACCTATAATCTGTATTAATTTCAGAGCAGAAAATGTTGGAAATACTTTCCAAAGATGCAGCTGAACCTGCTGAGATTTTTCAGTATTTTCCATTTCATGCATCATAAGATTATTTTTTTCCAATTCCTAAATGTATTCTGGAAATTAAATACAGATTACTGGTCCTCTTTTATAAACAGCATGTTACTTCAAAGAATTCCAGAAAATTGATCAAACTTGATTTATTTCTTACAGATCTATGATAGCTTTGCTTCATCATCAAGAATATTTCTATTGCCCTGCATAGTAAATGGTCATGCGCTGTAGAGTGTTGTAGAACAGACAGGCCTGGGGCTTCAGGTACATAATTTCTTGAATGTGGCCACACAGGTAGACACAATAGTGAAGAAGGTATGCTTACCTTCATTGGTCAGGGCACTGAGAACAGGAACAGAGACACAGAAACATAGAAGATAGGAGCAGGAGTAGGTCATTCGACCCTTCAAGCCTGCTCCGCCATTCAACGAGATCATGGCTGATCTTAAAGTTCAGTACCCCGTCCCCGCCTTCTCTCCGTAACCTTTAATACCCTTATACTGAAGAAATAGATCTAATTCCCTCTTAAATAGATTTAATGAACCTGCCTCTACTGCCCTCTGTGGCAATGAATTCCACAGATTCACCACCCTCTGGGTCAAGAAATTTCTCCTCATCTCAGTCCTAAATGGTTTGCCTATTATCCTCAAACCATGGCCCCGGGTTCTGGATTTTCCCATCATTGGAAACATCCCATCTGCATCCATTCTGTTCACTCCTGCCAGAATTTTATAGGTCTCTATGAGATCCCCTCTCAATCTTCTAAACTCCAGCGAGTACAATCCCAATTTGCGCAATCTTTCCTCATAAGTCATTCCTGCCATTCCAGGTATCAGCCTGGTGAATTGCCTCTGCACTCCCTCCATTGCAAGAACATCCTTAGATAAGGTGACCAAAACTGCACACAATACTCCAGGTAGGGTCTCATCAAGGCCCTGTACAGCTGCAGTAAGGTATCCTTGTTCCTATACTCAAACCCTCTTGATATGAAGGCCAACGTACCATTTGCCTTTTTAACCGCCTGCTGTACCTGCATGCTCGCCTTCAGAGACTGGTGTACAAGTACCCCTAGGTCTCTCTGCACTTCCCCATCTCTTAATCTATTGCCATTCAAATAGTAATCTGCCCTCCAGTTTGTATTACCAAAGTGGATAACCTCACATTTATCCACATTGTAGTGCATTTGCCATGTATCTGCCTAGTCCCTCAATTTATCCAAATCACACTGGAGTTTCCTGACCCCCTCTTCCATGCACACAACCCCTCCTAGCTTAGTGTCATCTGCAAATTTGGAGATATTACATCCAATCCCCTCATCCAGATCATTAATGTAAATTGTGAACAGCTGGGGTCCCAGTACAGATCCCTGTGGCACCCCACTGGTCACCGCCTGCCACTCAGAAAACGAGCCATTTATCCCAACTCTCTGTCTTCTACCTGCCAGCCAGTTCTCAATCCACATCAATACTTTGCCCCCAATCCCATGAGCCTTGATTTTGGAAGCCAGTCGTTTATGCGGGACCTTATCGAAGGCCTTTTGGAAGTCCAGGTACACCACATCCACTGGGTCTCCCCCATCTATTTTACCTGTCACCATCTCAAAGAATTCCAATAGATTTGTCAAGCACGATTTACCTTTTGTAAATCCATGTTGACTCCGTCCGATCCCTTCTCTGCTAGTCATATGCTCCGCTATTACATCCTTAATAATGGATTCCATCATTTTGCCCACTACTGATGTAAGGCTCACCGGCCTATAATTCCCCGCTTTTTCTCTCCCCCCCTTTTTAAATAGTGGGGTAACATTAGCTACCCTCCAATCCATGGGTACTGATCCTGAGTCTATCGAGTTCTGGAAAATAATTCTTAAAGCATCTGCTATCTGAATGGCCACTTCCTTAAGTACCCTTGGATCCCCTTGGGATTTATCTGCCTTCAATCCCATCAATTTCCCCAAGACCATGTCCTTAGAGATACTGATTTCTTTCAGTTCCTCCCTTGCATTAGTCTCTATGTTTCCCAACATCCTTGGGAGGTTATTTGTATCCTCTCTTGTAAAAACAGAACTAAAGTAAGAATTTAATTGGTGTGCCATTTCCTTATTCCCAATTATATATTCCCCTGATTCCGACTGCAAGGGACCTACTCTGGATTTCACCAATCTTTTCCTCTTGACATATTTATAAAAGCTTTTGCAGTCAGTCGGTTTTTATATTTGCCGCAAGCTTACTTTCGTAATTTATTTTTGCTCTCTTGATTAATCCCTTTGTCCTCCTTTGGTGCATCTTGAACTGCTCCCAGTCTTCGGTTGCGGTACTTTTTTTGGCCAATTGATATGCTCTCTCTTTGGACCTAATGCTGTCTCTAATTTCCCTTGTTATCCACGGTTGAGTCACCTTTTTTGGTTTATTTTTATGCCAAACCGGTATAAACGATTTTTGCAATTTCTCCATTAGATCTGTGAATGCTTTCCATTGTCTATCCACAGTCAACTCCCCCATAAACACCACCCAATCAATCTTACTCAACTCCCGTCTCATACCATCATAATTCCCTTTATTTAAATTCAGGACCTTAGTCTCGGTTTTAATTTCATCACTCTCCATGTCGAGTGAGAATTCGATCATATTGTGATCGCTCCTACCCAAAGGGCCTCGTACAACAAGATTGTTGATTAGCCCCTTATCATTGCATAATACCCAATCTAAAATGGCCTGCTCCCGAGTTGGTTCCTCGACATATTGGTTTAGATAACAATTTTACTACTGTACTACTATTATTACTGTATCCGAGAGCAAGCATTTCTCTGGTGAATGTACATTCCCTAAGTTCCTCTCCCCATCCATTTCTCATCTTGCAACTCTTTTTGGGATATTATTTGTATCTTCCATAGTGAAGTCTGATGTAAAATCTGTTTAATTCATTTGCTAACTCTTTACTTTCCATTATTAATTAAGGATATATATAAAGAGAGGGGCAGAGGAGATTTACCTTAAATGATTCCAGAGATCGGGCACTTCAGTTATATGGAGAGACTGAAGGAAGTGTGATTGCTTTCCGTGAAACTAAGAAGGTTGTGAGGAGATCTGATAGCGATATTTAAAATCATTTAGGCTCTAGAGAGAAATGATTCCAATTCCTGAAGGGGCAATGAACTATAAGAAGCAGGGACACACAGAATGAAGGGACAAATGAAGTGACATGAGAACATTTTTCTTTTCTTTTTCTTTGGCTTGGCTTCGCGGACGAAGATTTATGGAGGGGGTAAAAAGTCCACGTCAGCTGCAGGCTCGTTTGTGGCTGACCAGTCCGATGCGGGACAGGCAGACACGATTGCAGCGGTTGCAAGGGAAAATTGGTTGGTTGGGGTTGGGTGTTGGGTTTTTCCTCCTTTGCCTTTTGTCAGTGAGGTGGGCTCTGCGGTCTTCTTCAAAGGAGGCTGCTGCCCGCCAAACTGTGAGGCGCCAAGATGCACGGTTTGAGGCGTTATCAGCCCACTGGCGGTGGTCAATGTGGCAGGCACCAAGAGATTTCTTTAGGCAGTCCTTGTACCTTTTCTTTGGTGCACCTCTGTCACGGTGGCCAGTGGAGAGCTCGCCATATAATACGATCTTGGGAAGGCGATGGTCCTCCATTCTGGAGACGTGACCCATCCAGCGCAGCTGGATCTTCAGCAGCGTGGACTCGATGCTGTCGACCTCTGCCATCTCGAGTACCTCGACGTTAGGGGTGTGAGCGCTCCAATGGATGTTGAGGATGGAGCGGAGACAACGCTGGTGGAAGCGTTCTAGGAGCCGTAGGTGGTGCCGGTAGAGGACCCATGATTCGGAGCCGAACAGGAGTGTGGGTATGACAACGGCTCTGTATACGCTTATCTTTGTGAGGTTTTTCAGTTGGTTTGTTTTCCAGACTCTTTTGTGTAGTCTTCCAAAGGCGCTATTTGCCTTGGCGAGTCTGTTGTCTATCTCATTGTCGATCCTTGCATCTGATGAAATGGTGCAGCCGAGATAGGTAAACTGGTTGACCGTTTTGAGTTTTGTGTGCCCGATGGAGATGTGGGGGGGCTGGTAGTCATGGTGGGGAGCTGGCTGATGGAGGACCTCAGTTTTCTTCAGGCTGACTTCCAGGCCAAACATTTTGGCAGTTTCCGCAAAGCAGGACGTCAAGCGCTGAAGAGCTGGCTCTGAATGGGCAACTAAAGCGGCATCATCTGCAAAGAGTAGTTCACGGACAAGTTTCTCTTGTGTCTTGGTGTGAGCTTGCAGGCGCCTCAGATTGAAGAGACTGCCATCCGTGCGGTACCGGATGTAAACAGCGTCTTCATTGTTGGGGTCTTTCATGGCTTGGTTCAGCATCATGCTGAAGAAGATTGAAAAGAGGGTTGGTGCGAGAACACAGCCTTGCTTCACGCCATTGTTAATGGAGAAGGGTTCAGAGAGCTCATTGCTGTATCTGACCCGACCTTGTTGGTTTTCGTGCAGTTACACAGCAAGTAACTGTCACATTGTCAAAGGAGTAATCACAATTAATTCAATAATTACATTTAAAAGGGATTTGGATAAATTTTTAAAAGGAAGAAACATGTAGGGCTATGAAAAGAGCTTAAAAGTGGTAGTAGCCCAATGGACTGAATGACCTTCTTCCATTTTGTAACCATTCAAGGTAATATTGAACCAACTTGTACACCAAATAGCCCTCCAAATCTGTTAAACAAGCTGAGCTTTCTCCATTTCACAGAGCAAGAAGGCAAGTTCAGGCCCAACAGCAATTTAGGTGACTGAACATGAGAGGATTCCAATTGTAACTGTTAAATAGAGCATAAGCTGGCACATTGACTGCAGTCATTGGTAACTGGCCAATAATGTCCAAATTTTACCACTTTACAATTGTTAAATGCCAAAGGGCCTAACACAATTTTCTCCGAAAGAACAGTTCCCAAAATAAATCAATTTTGGAAAATTATTGTGAGGTGATCCTTCAACATTCTATAATGAAAACCATCTGGCTCTGAGGTCTTATCACTCTTTAGCATCATTATTTCCTTTTAATCAGTCTTCGTTCTGCTTTGATATTAATTCCTACAGCACAACCATTTAAAAAGATTGATCAGTTTCTTATTTTCAATAACAATTTCACTGGCATGGCATTTAAAGGGCTCATATTACCTTAACCATACTCCTTTCACTAATAAAAATTTATAATCTTTTTTGGGCGTACACTTCATTATTGATTCCAGTTTTTCCCCCAAAATATTTAGCTATTTGGAGTTCAATTTTTTGTCCTTTCAAAGTTCTTTACATATCATAAAATCAATTGAATATTTGCTGGTACTTGCCTTTCTAAATATTGTTTATTTTATTTCATTTAGCTGATGTGACCATACGTCTTTAGTCATCCTGTCTTTTTTTTTTTACAAGCAGAGTGTCTGTCCCTTTGGCATATAAAGTGGTTTAGTTTTATAATAAATAAATTTTTTGACCACTTCTCACTGAAGGATTGGCCAGCTTACCATGCAGTTTCTGTCTTGATATCAGTTTTATATAGTTTGTACAAAGAAGGTGGACTTAATGGGGTTTCTCTGTGCTATAAATTATGAGAGAAAAAGTGAACTAAATGTTCTTGGGTGATACCAGTTCCAATAGGTTTTCCAACTGGATCTGTCCTCTGTATTTTCTCATATTGCTCTGGAAATTAGTTGAATGATCATATTCAGGAAACTGAAGTCAAACTGCTCACAGACACTACCTTATTGTTGGAACCTGAAATGTATAAACCTTTTAACTCTCTCATTCTGCACTTCCTCCTCCAAATTTCAGATTTCTAAATCTCAAACTAGTGATATCACCACCTATTCACCAGCTTCTTATTGCTTTTAGTATTGTTCAACTTAATGGATAATGAATTCTCCTCTCCTATTCTAATAATACAAAGACAGAGCATTCAACCGAAGGCTTACCTTGCATTTTGTTGACCCACATTTGAACACAGGGACTGCTCTGTTTGGTTGCTTCTGATCAGTTGATTGTGAAGAATATCTTTTACTGGAAGACAGTATACTCTCTGAATAACAACTTTTAGATTTTTCTTCCCCCAACCTGCTGCTCCTTGGCTTTCAATTACTTCAAGGAGTGAGTCAAATACGTTATTGGCCAAAAAATGGTGTTCAAAGTCCAACATCTGTATTGGTTTCTCTTGTAGGCTTGATAATGTACGTTGTGAATTCCCTGTGAGTGCGATGCCCTGTTTTGTAAAACAACAGTGACAATCAATTCATGTTCAAAAATAAAGGATCAGTGTACTTTTGAGAAGAAGGAAGATATTGAACACTGCAACCTATAAATGCATCAGGTTTCTCGAGATGGTCAAAGAAAAAGGAAAGGAATATGTGCACTTGGGTGGGGGTCTGAACAGGGAAAATGTGGATAGTTGCTTTAAAGTTGTATTTCATTCATTATGTGATAAAAGGGAAATAAGTTTGTCCTAATGTTAGTTCGAATGTTAGCAAAAAGCTGCAAAATTGGGACATTCTGAGATGATTAAGGAGGTGGATGCTGCATTATTTGGGAGCTGAATCAGAAGATATGATGCAACAGTTTATTGTCATACACATAGTACAACATACAAAATTCCTAATTCCTGCAGCGACACAGCTACAGTACATAAGATACTCAAACAATAGCATAAATTAAATGACCACAATGTGCTATGAAACAGTAAAATGGATAATAAATATAATAAGATAAATGAATAAATGTTCATAGTTGCATTAAGTGCAACAAAAAAAGTGATTGTGCAGTCAGTTTGTTTGGTGGTCCTAGAGTAATTTATGGTTAGGGTCAGGGTAGTTTGGGAAGGTTCAAGAACCTGACAATTGTTGAAAAAAATGGTTCCTGAATGTAGTGATGTTGGACCAGACTTTAGAGCATTCTGCCTGAAGGGAGCAGCAAGAAAAAATTGTGATGGGGATCTTTCATGGTATTGGCTGCCAGCCAAATCAGAGTCAATTATCACAAACATGTCATGAAATTTGTTGTTTTGCAGTAGCATTTCAGGTGCAAAATTTCTATAAAGTACATTTTAATAAATAAATACATTCATGCAAAAGAAGAGAAAGCGAGGTTGTGTCCATTCAGAAATCTGATGGCAATGGGGAAAAAGCCATTTTTGTAACATTGGGTGTTCATCTTCAGGGTCCTGTACCTCCTTCTTGATGGTAGCAGTGAGAAGAGGGCATGACCTAGGTGGTGATGGTCAATGAGAATAGAGGCTGCTTTTTTGTGACACTACCACTTGTAGATGTTCTTAAAGGAGTGAAGGCTGGTGCCATGATGGTGTTGGCCAAGTTCCCAACTCTCTTTAGCCTTTTCCTGACCTGTGCATTGGCACCTCCATATTAGATAATGATGCAACTTGTCAGAATGCTCTCCATGGTTAACCTTTAGAAATTTGCAAATATCTTTGCTGACATACCAAATTACTTCAAACTCCTCACGAACTATAGGCACTAGCCAGCCTTCTTCATGATTGCATCAACATGGAGGCCCCAAGATGGATCTTCAGAGATGTTGACACCCAGGAATTTAGTTCTTAACCCTTTCCACTTCTGACACCTTGATGAGGACTTGTTCATGTTCTCCTGATTTCCCCTTCCTGAAGTCCACAATCTGCTCATTAGTTTTCCCTAACGTTGAGTGTAAGGTTGTTGTTGGCACCACTCAACGAGCTGATGTATCTCATTCCTCTATACTTCTTCAATGCTGTCTGTGATTCTGCCAATGACTGTGGTGTCATTGGCAAATTTGTAGATGGCATCTGAATTGTTCCTAGCCACACAGTAAGAGCGGTGGGTATTTGTGGTGATTGTCAGTGAGGAGGAGACGTTGTTTCTGATTTGTACTGACTGTGGTCTTTCGATGGTGAAGTCAACAATGCAGTTACAGAGGGAAGTGCAGAGGGCCAGGTTTTGACGCTTGCTGGCCAGCACTGACAGAATAATGAAGGAGCTCTCTCCATGAGGGAAACCTTTTTGATTTAATGAACATTCATGTTGATTAACACTGACGTCATCACGTGCATAAAAGACAGAAGTGCAAATTACAAGAACAAAGTAGTGACTGCATTTCCCAATGGGAAGCATTCAAAAGGGACACAAATACTTCAAAACATTGTTAAATACTTTATTTGCACCATTTATATATGCAATACACAAATGACTCCATTTATTCCAAAACACAGAATAATTAGTAAAGTAATACACGCAACTTTAATTTGAAGAATGATTTCTTTCATCTGAATGCTCAGTGACAGGTTGGATTAGCAAGTACATTGAGGATGCCACAGAGATAAAATGCCACATAACCAGGGCTAACCAGAAACCATAGTTGGAGG
This sequence comes from Narcine bancroftii, assembly GCF_036971445.1. Lineage (NCBI taxonomy): Eukaryota > Metazoa > Chordata > Chondrichthyes > Torpediniformes > Narcinidae > Narcine > Narcine bancroftii. The sequence continues at coordinate 308,019,879 of NC_091470.1, forward strand.
CTGAGAACCGTGCACTTCTTAGAGCTCAAGATGCAGCCTTCAGGACAGGAGACAAGTTGGCTCTAAAATCAGCCAGGGCTGAACTCTCCTGTGTAATCCGGAAGGCAAAGCGTAGGTACGCACAGATGATCCATAGTCAGCTATGCCATACCTGCGACGTGAGACTCATGAAGCAAGGCATCTAAATAATAACTGTTCACAAGACAACCTTGCGAGTCAACAATAATGATGCCTCCCTTCTGGACACCTTAAATATCTGCACACCGTTCGACAAGAGGAACAGGCCGACACCAAAGAATTCTCATTCTCTCTCTGAAGAGTAGGCCCTTGCATAGCCTCAGCTGAGGTGAGGAGAATCCTATCCAAGGTAAACCCAAATAAGACAAATGGGACCAGACAACGTGCCCAGTCCGATACTGAAGGACTGTGCAGATCAATTGATGGAAGTCCTTACGGATAACTTCACTGCAGCAGTTTATTGCCCCTGCAGGTTTTAAGATAGCTACCATCACCAAAGAGGTTGACAGTAATAGGCCTCAATGACTACCGCCCATGAGAGAGTGACCATCACTATTATGAAGTGCTTCAAATGTCTAGTAGTGGAACATATCAAAGTGCACTTCCCAGAGACATTGGACCCATTTCAATTTGCCTACAGATGGAACTGTACCACTGACAATACTATAGCCTTGATCCTCCATTCTGTCCTGACTCACCTGGAGAACAATGTTTCATGTGTCAGGCTATTGTTCATTGATTTAGCTCGGCGTTTAATACAATCATACCCCAAATGCTGGTGGAGAAGCTGTCTTCGCTGGGGCTCAGCATCTCTCTCTGTAACTGGATTTTGGACTTCCTAATGAAGAAACCACAGTCTGTCCTGATTAGCAGCAGAATGTTGAACACCATCATGTTGAGCACTGGCACACCTCAGGGCTGTGTGCTCAGCCCACTTCTGTTCATACTGCTGTCCCACTACAAAGCCAAATCCAGCACCCACAGAGTCATCAAGTTTGCAGATGACAGAACAGTAGTTGGCATTATCTATAACAACAATGAGTCGTACTACAGAGAAGAGGTGGAAAATCTTGTGAAATTGTGCAAGAATAACAACCCGAGTGGATTGTGGACTTCAGGAGGATCAGAAATAACCACCTTCAACCACATATGAATAGCTCGCTAGTGGAGAGAGTGAAGAGCACTGAGTTCCCTGGAGTCCACTTGTAAAATCTCCTCACTTGTCAGGAATACACAAAAGTGACTGCACTTCCTGAGTTGGGTAAGGCAACTTTCCACAGGAGCTCTATCCAAAGTGTCCTGGCCAGCTGCATCACAGTGTGGAAGATTTGCAGTAAAGTATCAGATTGGAGGTCAATTCACAGGTCCATAAAAGCTGCAGAGAGGAACACTGAGGTTTCTCTCCTTCCATCAATGTAATTTATCACAATTGTTGTTCAAAGAGAGTTTGCAAAATCTGTAAGGACCCCAGTCACATAGCATCTTCCAACTACTCCCGTTGGGAAAGAGATGCAGAAGTATTAGAGCGAGATCCACCAGGCTGAGGAACAGCTTCTCCTCACAGACAGTGAGACCTCTGAATGATTGCTGAACTGTTAAAGCGACTCCCCATATCTCTAATATTTATTAATAATATTTATTTTTTAATATATGTATACAAGCTCTGTGTATTTGTGTATATGTCTAGTTTCCTGCATGTGTGTTTGCTCTGTTTTTACACTGAGGACCGGAGAACATTGTTTCATCGAGTTGTACTGATGTACAATTGTATGAGAAATAAACTTGAACTTGGAAATGGAAAAATGTTTTAGTGGAGGGAGATGCTGTGAAAATCATCACATCCAACCACACAGCAGGAAGAATTCTTGGAAGATGCCCCACACATCCAACATGCTCTTTACATCCAGTAATGCAGCTCATATTTGGCAGTGTTACAGAAATTTGGAAAATACTGTTGAGGGAATTGGTATGATTCCTCATATACGCAAGAAAAAATTGCAATCTGTCCTTAATTATTTTAATTAAATTATTTCTTTATGGCCACTGGAAAGGATTACTGAAATAGGATGACAAGAAGCTGACAATGGAGTGCAATATCTGTCATTAAATGGAGAATAACATTCTTAATCTGGAGGAAGAAAGTTAAATTCGTATTTATTTATTAAATTGTCTTTAATTCAAAAATAACAATGGAAATCTCATTCCACCCCACTAAAGACAAGTTATTGCCCTGAAAGTCATTGGCTTGTTTGTCTTGCAAACATCCAGCCTCTATATTCTCCATTATTTTTCCCTACTCCCTCCCAAAATGATCCCTCTCTTCCATTCACTGCTCTGCTTGATGCTCTCTTCAACTCATACCCTTTTGGTCCATAATGCTGGAAAATTATAAAAGAGCAACTCCTTTATTCTTTGGTCTCCTGCACTTTAGAATATCAGAACCTCCTGTTAAATCGGCCAAGACAATACTGCTTGATGATGGCATTTGGTAAATGGACTGTTTCATTTCTTGTCACTGTTATTTTATTCCTTAATCAAATATTCAACCAAAAAAGCAGATATGGATTGAAGCTCACCTCATTAGCTGAACAATGTTTCTGTCTTCCATCAATGAGGTTAAATTTCACAGCTAAAGAGATTGGAGTTTTTTTTAACTTTTCAGGAGAGCATTTGTTATCTTTCATTCCACCAATCTTTTTTGAAAATATCTTCTGGCTGAAGTAAGTGCACAAAATAACAGTTTTTTCACCCAGCACATCAAGTTTCTGCCTGCAAGACACAAAAATTTGAAAAATAATAATTTTTAAAATACTATATTGCTTTGTCAATAAAAATATAATTTGAATACAATGATCTTGTCAAGTAATAAACTGGATTACAAAAGCCACATCAATCAAAAAGTACATTAATACAGCACTACATAAAAATGCTCAAGGAACTCAGCAGGTCACACAGCATCTAAAGAAAGTAATGGGCAATAGACATTTCGCCCCTGGGGCCTTCATCATGAATGACATTACATTAATACACTCCCACCTCAAGTCAAGTTACCTTTATTTATTGTTCATACCATGCTTGCACTGGAAAGACAAAATAGTGTTTCTCCAGGACCATGGAGTATATTTACATAAATATAAATTAGAATAGAAGTTGAACACATTGAAATATTAAGACGTAAGCAGTAAAAGTACTAGGTGGTGATGCAGTTGCACAGGATGCTCTCAGTGCATCCTCTGTACAATGTAGTGACGATGGAGGGTGGGAGATGAACTTTCCTCAGCCTTCACAAGAAGTTGAGACACTGCAGGGCTTTGGGGCTGGTATTAAGGGACCAGGTGAGATTCTCTGCCAAGTGCACTCCAAGGTCTTTTGATGACCTCCGACTGTTGCAATAAAATAATATTTCTGATAAAAAGATACATCAAACAATTGTCAACATTAATAATTTTAAAATGTTGCAATGCAATGGCATCACATCTCAAAACTTTACCTACTACTTTGATGCAGTTATGACTATATTATTGCTAGTTCCAGTTCTTGTGGAGAACTTTAGTTTTATTAAATTTGCTGCTATTTTCCATCCTATTCTCACACTAATATGATCTATCTCCAGTCCCTTTCACACTTGGAAGTGATTTCAGGAATTAACTGCCAATCGGTCTTTAAAGTGCCAAGTATGAAAGCAAAATCAGCTCAATGCCAGCATCAGATGATGTCATCTCATGCATGAGATTGATGGCCTTAACCCCTAGTACAATCCCCGCCATCTGCAGACACCAGCGTTGTAATCAGGCAAATGTGAAATGGGTGATTACATTGTGGGATTGAAATGACCCAAGTTTTTGCATGAGTGCAGGAACATGAAGGAAGAAAAGATTAAAATGAAGATATAAACTTTGCCATGGGAAGGTCACAGCAGGGGAGAGTGGGGGGGGGGGGGAAGAGAGAGGGGAAATTAATAGCAATAAATAGCAGACAATTTATAAAGACCATGGGAAAAAGTAATGGTGGACTTCACTTCCCAGAATGTCCTGAGGCAGAGAAAATCCTCCGTAAATGTTCCATTGCAACAGCCATCATACAGCCCTTTCTCTGCTGCAGGGCATTCTGAGAGGGCAGGACCACCATTATTTTTTTCCCCATGGTATTTATAAATTGTACACGATAGTGCTACCAAATTTCCCACACTGTATAAATTGTGCGCTATAGCACGACAAACTTTTCCACATTAGAAAAATTGTGTGCTATAGCGCTCCAAACTTTCACATGCTATATAAATTAAGCGCTAAAGCACTACCAACTTTCCCACCCTGTTTAAAAATTGTCCACAATTGCTATTTATTGCTAGCACTTTACAAGTCTCTTATAAAGGAGTATATAGGTCAGCACATCAACAGCAGGACCTGAAGAGCTCATACAGCACTGTACATAAGCTTAATTATATTAAAATTAGGCATGATTAATTTTGTTCAAATATAAGATCATAATACATAGATCAGGATTTAGGGCAGATCCACTATCGCTCGATGCATCATAACGTCACCAGTAGAAGATAGAACAGTCCTAACCCCAGTGACTGTTTGCAACTATGAAAGCGTTCAGTGTCCTAATTCAGAGTGGTCAGGTGTGAAAAAGCAAACCCCTATTCCTATCCCAGGACATTGAATGGCCAATTTAGTGGAATGCAAGTGTGAAAGGGGCTTCTGAATGTTTCCTTCTTTATTTCAGATCATGGGTTAACGACAGATACCGTATACATACACAAGGACAACATTTCAGTTAACTTGATGGTATCTTCTCCCCCAGGTCACAGAAAGGATTCTGTGCCATTTCTTGTACTTCAGATCTCAGTCTCTTTTCTCCCATTTTCTCCTTCACTTCCACACATTTAATTTCCGACACCTTCAACCTGATATCATCATCAGACACATCATCCTCCCTTTTGAAGAATTTCAGTTCATTTTTGTATCTTCATCAACTTTTTTTGTGAAATCACATGATATGCATCACTTCCCCTTTGATCTCCAAACAAAATGTTCCTTCTTTTCCAACTGAATATTGATATTAAGTCCCATTAGGGTGACCCTGTTCTTCATCACTTTTATGCCTCATTCCACTTCACACATTACAGTCTTAAATACACTGAATCTTGTATTTAACAATTCAGATAATCAGTCTTTCCAGTCTGTATTAGAACAAGCCAGATCCAGTTTAAGGTTATTACCATTATGCTGTTTCTGTTTCTCTCACCACATATGCTGTCTCACCCGCTAAGTAATTCCAGGATTTCCTTATTTTATTTCACAGTCCAGCAGAGGGTTCTTTTTTGCCATTTTCTTTCTCTATTCTCTACAGGCTGCCAGCTCGTTATGCCAGATCAAGTAAAAAAAATTTGCCCTTTCAGAATTTACTTATAGGATGGGCAGAAAAATGGCACACATGATGGACCAGGCAAATCGACTCCATATGTGACGGCCGCAGTTGCGGAGCAGCTGCGTTAAGATGGCGCTGTTGGGTTTGGGGATTCCTCGTGACCTCATGACGTCACAGCCAATGCGGTGATGTGGCAAGAGCGCGCCCTTAAAGAGCAGCGTGTGAGTTTTCAAATAAACAGTTGAAACGGAAATTCATCTCAGCTTGTGGTTTCTTTCGATTTCGCTCCTTGTAGCTACCGCTACAATTGGTGACTCCTTTGAGCCCAGACGATTCTGGTCTCTACATCATGGATACTGCAGCAGTAAATGCAGTCGCCGTGAAACTACCGCCCTTCTGGACGCTATGCCCCCACACATGGTTCGGGCAAGTGGAAGCACAGATTCACCTCCAGCAGATGAGCTCTGACTCGACCATGTTCTACCACGTCGTCAGCACTCTCGACCAGGACACTGCCACCAGAGTGGATGACCTAATCCATGACCCCCCCGGAAGTGGGTAAATACCCAGCACTCAAACAGCTCTTCCTCAGCATGTTCGGCCTGTTCAGACCCAGCGCACCGCCAGGCTCATGCACTGGATGGCCTAGGAGACGGCGTCATCTGCCCTCATGGACGAGATGCTCACCGTGGCAGAAGGCCACAAGCCGTGCCTCATACTTGAGCAGGCTTTCCTTGAACAAATGCTGGATGACATCCGCTACTGTTGGCAGATGAAGACTTCTCGGACCCATGCAAGGTCACGGCCCGAGTGGACATCCTGTGGCGCACGAAGAGCGAAAAAGAAGCAGCCGTGAGTCAGGTGACATGCCCCTGCCCCAGCTGGCCACAACCGCACCCAAGAAAAAAGACAGAGGCTCCGAACAACACCTGGTGCTTTTACCATCAGGGTTGGGGAGCCCAGGTACACAAATGCAGACAACCATGCTCATTTCAGGATAATGACCAGGCCAGCTGCAACAGCTGGCCACATCAACAGCCTCCTCCACATGAAAGACAAGGCGATCGGCTGATGGTTTCTGGTCGACATGGGTGCCGAACTCAGCGTCATCCCGCCAACCGCAATGGAGACTTGCACCTGGCAGTGAGGCCCCATGCTACGGGCAGCCAACGGCACCAACATCCAACTTTCGGCACGCGTAACGTGCACATTCAGCTGTTGGGGGGGGGAATCTTCGGTGCCAACTTTCCTCCGAGCACACAGCCTGCTGGTGGACCTCAAAGGCAAATGCTTGGTACATGCCTGGACCTTCCAGACAGTCCG